>NC_083108.1:58078127-58378127 GCF_949774975.1 Lagenorhynchus albirostris
ACTGGGATAAGACAAACACCCTGAGTGTAGATTGTGATTGAGTGAAGCTCTGAACTTGCCCACTGGTCTGCCCACCTGTGAGTCCCTCCCACCCAGCACAGGTGGGCATGGTTCCTGGACCCGACATAACAAACACCACAGACTTGGGGGGCTCAAAACAACAGAAAAGTACTGTCTGTGTTCTGGAAACTAGAAGTGTGAAATCAAGGTGTCGGCAGGGCCAGGCTCCCTCTGATACCTGTGGGGGAAGATCCCTCCTTGCCTCTCCCAGCTGCTGGTGGTGGCCAGCCATCCCAAGGGCTCCTTAGCTTACAATTACCTTCAGTCTCTGCGTCTGTCACTGCATGGCCGTCTTCTCCAGTGTGTCCGTGTGTCTCTTCTCTTATAAGGACACCACTCAGATTAGATTAAGGGCCCACCCTTCTCCGCTATGACGTCATCTTAACTATTTACATCTGCAACGCCCTATTTCCAAATAAGATCACATTCCCAGGTCCTGGGGGTTCTGACTTGAACATATCTTTTGGGGACACAGGTCAACCCATATCAGGCCTGTCAGGGAGCATAGTCGCCGTGGCCTGATGAATATTCTAGCCTGGCCTCTTGCTCAAGGTGATGGAGAGCGGGGGCTAGGGAGGCTAGAGGCAGGGGTGCTCTGAACGTAGAGGACTTGCAGCCCCATGAGGGCCCAGGGCTCACCCCACAGACCTCAAACCTGCTTTGTAGAATCTCGACCAGGATGGTAGTTGGTTGATCAGAATTAAACTGGTAGTGGACAGGCAGTTTGGAAGAAGGGAGAGTGGTCTTGCTAACTTAAAGTTTCCTAAACTGGAAAATGAGGCAGTTGGGCTCTTTCAGAGGTTTCCCAATTTTGTCCAAGGGAGTAACGTGCAGAAGGGTGGACACCAGGGCCCACAGCAGCCCCGCTCCTGTTCCTCTTCCCATTTGTGCAGCTGCCTCCTCTGGCCCCAAATCCAGGTTGGTTCCTTGCGCATATCATTCCTCCCTCAATCTTTTCTTTTCGGTGTAAACTATATATAGCATAAAATGTAATCATTTTTAAATATGCAGTTGAGTGGCATTAAGTACATTCACATTGTCATGCGGCCATCACCACCATGGGTCAGGGAGTGGGTGAAATGGGTCAGGAGGTACAACCTTTCAGTTATAAGATAAATATAGTTTATGTGGGGACTATAGTTAACAATACTGTATATTTGAAATTCGTTAAGGGAGCAGATCTTCCAAGTTCTCATCACAAGAAAAAAAATTGTAATGTGTGGTGATGGATTTTAACTAAACTTACGGTGATCATTTCGCAATATATACATATATGGAACAATTATGTTGTGCACCTAAAACTAATACAATGTTATATGTCAATTACATCTCTAAAACAAAATTTAATCTACGTTTACAAACATCCAAACAAACCCAACCAAACAAAAAAAATGGTTAGAATGATACATTTTGTCATGTGTATACATATTTTTTTTCTCCTTTTTTTTTGGCTGCGTTGGGTCTTCATTGCTGCGCGCGGGCTTTCTCTAGTTGTGGCGAGCGGGGGCTACTCTTTGTTGCGGTGCACGGGCGTCTCATTGCAGTGGCTTCTCTTGTTGCAGAGCATGGGCTCTAGGCACGCGGGCTTCAGTAGTTGTGGCACGTGGGCTCAGTAGTTGTGGCTCATGGGCTCTAGAATACAGGCTCAGTAGTTGTGGCGCACAGGCTTATTTGCTCCGTGGCATGTGGGATCTTCCCGGACCAGGGCTCAAACCCGTGTCCCCTGCATTGGCAGGTGGATTCTTAACCACTGCGCCACCAGGGAAGTCCCTGTCATGTATATTTTAACACAATAATGCCAACAAAACAAAACACTTTCTTCCTTCCCTTCCAAGTGAAGTCTATGCCTCAGGGTGAAGGAGAAATCTTCCAGCTGCTGGAGCCTGCTAGGCTCACTTGCAGCCCGTAACACAGGTTCAGTCGTCACCCTTAGCCCCTCCCTCTGCACTGTCCCCTGGCCCAAGGATCAATTCTAGGGCCAGGGGCTCTGAGGATAACAGAGTGAAAACCCCAGGCCTTGGGTTTCTTCTCTGCATGTAACACCGGTGGGTTTTACGTTTGCCTCTGTAGGATTTCAGTGTTGATTTTTCTCGTAGCAGCATGAGGCGCACGTGCAGGTGACTCACAGAGGGGTGAGGTAAGGAGAGTTTGCGTGCGTAAATCCCTCTCTGTTCATAAAAATAATAGAATGAAAATCGAATTACCCCAGCTAACTTAAGAACACCTCTGAAAGTTGGCCCTTGCTCCTGGGTTAGAAAAGAATGGATTTGGGGCCGTTTGTCCTCACCAGCTGAGCCCCTCCTCCTACCTGACCCCCTTGGCTGAGTTAGTGCATCGGGGGCTGCTCCTGAGGAGGAAGCCGAGTGGGGGGGAGGGGAGGTGCAGGCTGGCCCTGCTTCCCACCGGCCAGCGGAAGCGGAAGCGGCGCCTGTGAGGCGGGAAAAGCCCGCCGTGGCCTTGGTCACGGGACCTGAGGATGGAATAGCTCAACAGAGTAGTTTCCCACCCAACCCCCCCCCATGCACTGAATCAGGACAGTGGGTCCAGCCTGGAGGTGGCCGCTGGGGGGCGATCTCTAGGTGGAGATGCAGGGGTCCTTTCCTGAGAGTTCAGGCCTAGAGCGCAGCTGGCTCGAGGGAGCACCCTGGCCTCCCTGGGGGAGCAGGTGACAGCCCTTCAGGATGGCATTTGGGGCCCACGTGCCGCCTTCAGGGAGTGTGAGCCGACGACACGAGGAATCAACCTAGAACGCACCCTGAGAGGTGACACCAGCAGGAGACCGGGGCTGCGGAACTAGCGACCCAGGTGAGATCCGCTCTCCGGGCACCTCTGTGCTGGAGCCGGGCTGGGACACAATCCAGGCCAGCAGGGACAGCTCTGCCTCTCAGGGGTCTGCTCCAGCCCGGCAAGAGAATTTGCAATTCAGGGGCCATTCGTAGGGGTTCTGCATCCTTCCAGAACCATCGGATCCTGGATCATCAGACTAATGGCTCCTGGCTGGTTAGCAAAGCCGAGAAGCTGGTGGCGGCCTTCCCTGGGCTGAAGAGAGATGTTCCTGGTGCTGGAAACCTGTTGGATTTGTGGTGTGCGTGACCGAGAGCAGGCTCTCCCTGCCCAGCCTGGGGCAAAAC
The DNA here is from genome assembly GCF_949774975.1 of Lagenorhynchus albirostris. NCBI lineage: Eukaryota > Metazoa > Chordata > Mammalia > Artiodactyla > Delphinidae > Lagenorhynchus > Lagenorhynchus albirostris. Next base: position 58,081,319 of record NC_083108.1, read on the forward strand.
GCTTGGTTTCCCGTCAACTGCTGATTTAACGAGGGGTCTGTGTCCATCCGCCCAAGTCCTTATTCATGCTATCTCAGAGTCTCTGTCTATTTCATAAAACACCAATTTATCAGATATTACCCTCATTTTTAAATTATATACATTGGTTTAAACATAATTCACCTTCTCTTTCCTATCCCATTAGCTTATAAAAGCATTAGCAAATTGTCGCACATTTAAATGACCGTGTAATAGGTATTGGTTTTAATTGTCAGTACCTAAGTGACCATTATAACCAAGGGTTTTGCTTCATGAGTCAGGTAAGCCCCTCACTCTCCAAGGAAAAATGCTTGAGACTTGGCTGCTGCAAAGCCTAGAGCCAAGTTTGTCCTCCCCTGGAAACATGCATGCAGGACACTGGAATATTGACTTCGGCCTTAAGAAATTTAACAATATTTTTTGTTGTGGGAAAATATCCATAGCATCAAATGTGTCACTTTAACCATGTTAAGCGCACAGTTCTGTGGCGTTAAGTATATTCTCATTGTTCTGGATCCATCACCTCCAGCCATATCCAGAGAGTTTTCATCATCCCCAGCTGAAACTCCTGACTGATTAAACATTAACTCCCCGCTCCATCTCCACAGCCCCTGGCACACCATCCTACTTTCTGTCTCCATGAACTTGACTGTGCTAGGTCCCTCATGTAAGTAGATCATACAGTATTTGTCCTTGTGTGTCTGGCTTATTTCATTTAACATAATGTCTTCGAGGTTCATCCATGTTGTAGGATGTGTCAGAATGTCTTCTTTATTTTTAATTTTTTATTTTTTGGCGATACACGGGCCTCCCACTGTTGTGGCCTCTCCCATTGCGGAGCACAGGCTCCGGACGCGCAGTTCTCAGCGGCCATGGCTCACGGGCCCAGCCGCTCCGCGGCATGTGGGATCTTCCCAGACCGGGTCACGAACCCGTGTCCCCTGCATCGGCAGGCGGACTCTCAACCACTGCGCCACCAGGGAAGCCAAAAAAAAAATTTTTAAAAGCAAGTACACACACTCCCACAAATCATATCCTTAGACCATAGGTTAATCTCTGCTCTAGAGTATTACTTTCTTCCCCAAAAGTAATAAATGGAAGGTTTTCAAATCAGAACCTGGTTGAAACGCTGAGTAAAGCAAACCATCGCTTCGGGTTTGACAGTTCTAGAAAGTGTCTGTGTTTGGGATGTCCCCAGCGTGGACACAACAGCAGGAAGTTTACAGAGTGTCTGGAGGGACCCAGGGATCAGGATCAAAGCACTTGGTTCCTGTCCCAGACGCAGAGAGATCGGCGACAGTAGCGCAGAAGGAAAAGTGCTCACAAGGGAAGCTCGCCAAGGCAGGAGGCAGAAACCCCCCACCCCTTATTCTAAACAGGGGTCTCCCCGGTGCCAGCCTCTTCCCTTCTGACCGCTGGCAGCTTTGGCCGCAAGAGCCGCCCCTCCTCCACTTAAGTACAAACACTTCCCCATTTCCAGGAATCAGCTAGGGAGCTGGAGACCCTAGTTCCCAGTTTCACTGCATATAAGTTTGTGTTCCGTGCCCAGGAGGGGCTTTAGGAGGATGGGCTGCGGAGTCTCACCTGCAGGTATTACCCAGCTGGGCTGCAGGGCACAGTGATCAGCCAGTATCATCTACTGAGGAGGGAGAGTACTTCCTACAAATCACCACGTCTGAGCAGGAAATGCAGGTCCAACTGGATTTCACACAGAAAGCCGGGATGCCCAGGTGTGCTGGGGGATTCGTGCCAGATATCCAGGCGTCCTTATGGGAGGTGAGTTGCACAGGAGAAGCGGGTCTTCAGGTGTGCACACGGGGGCAGAGCCATGTGTATGTGTTGAGGTATGAAGACTCACAAATGTCTTAGGTCTGGTCCCCCTGGGAGGCAGGGCTACGGAACAAAACCTAAAGACCCCTGGACCTGGGGCAGCTGGGACACTGCTCCCAGGTGCCCCACAGAGCGAGGGACAGGGACAATGCACCTTCTCCCGACACGTAACCCTAGTGGCACATCAGAGTCAACTGGGGAGCATCTAAACCATTCTGATTCAGGAACCCCACTCCAGACCTAGGATATATAAGGATCTCTGGGATGTGGCCTGGGCGTAGGTCATTTTTAAGTCCCCAGGTGATTCTGACATGCACGCTGGACCCACTGACAGCTCTTCCACTTCCATCTCTGTGAGCCCTGCCTTTGGTAAAACATGCTTATGTAACCACCATGTTGAGTCGATTCTAAGGTGAACATTTGAGGAGGCAGATGGTGACATTTCTTATAACACAGGCAGGCAGGTGACAGATGTGACAGCCTGCCCTGGTTGACATTAACTACGCGTGTGCGTACTCCATCCAAGGCTTTCCTGTGGTCGTCACATTTTGAGTTACGGGCGTTGTTCCTACACCCAATGTATTTCGTTGCTATTTTAAAGTATTCTAAACGATATTGCACTATGATTAGGCCTTGAAATGAAAAACTATCGTGTGTGTGATGAACACGGACACACAGCAGCGGGATGTAAATTTGATGTTAGGGAAGCAAATATTTCACGTTGCAATTTCATATTTTCTTGTAAAGCAACAGCCAAGTGACCCGACGAAGGAAGCCAGCCACCCGGGGTGAACGGAGAAAGAACTGCTCATCCCTGTTAGAGATACAGCCGAGGGCCAGGAAATCACCTTATAAGAAAGGTCACATCGCTACTGCCCCTATGGCCCAGTCACCACGGGCCCGTGCCCTGAACCCAAAAGGGATCCCATGCAGTTGGATGTAGGTACTGAATGGGGAGAGGTTTTGAAAACACACTAACTGAAGTATTTCACTGATTTGTTCCATTTTACGTAAGCACAAGAGTGACATGTGATAAAAATCCATGTCCATGAAGCCCCAAAGAGCACTTTCAATAAATATAAAGAAAAATGTGCGGTGCTGAAGAAGCATTGTGTCGGTTCTATTGGCAGTTTTCCTCACTCAGTGATCCACAAAATGGGTGCATCTTAGAATGGATGGTTTCTTAGTTTCTACGAAACAGGATATTTTACTACTGGGTATAAGTTCCTAGCCCTCAGGTTTGACCTGCCTGTTGCACGGCCACCTGGACTCTCTCTCTTCTGGATTCCAAGAGGCGCCCTCTCCCCAGCCTTTTCCCTCGGCAGAGAGATTCTATGACGTCACCCCTGCTCTCTGCCCCTTCTCTCCTCACCCCTCCCGGCAGGGCCTTGCAGTTCCCTTCTCCTGGGTCAGACCCTCTTTCTTCCTTCTGTCATTTCTTTTCCGTGTGATTCCTGCGTATTTCCACCACACGCTGCCCAAAGAGATGCCCTAACTTCAATCAGCCGTGCACTTCACCATGGGAGGCAGAAAGATACAGGGATTGCAGCATGAGCTGGGGAGTCCCAGGCATGGATTCAATCCAAGCTCTATACCTGTAATGGGGGATCGTGTTTCTTCACTTTGCCTATCAGCCTGCATCTCTTCATGGCTCAGTAAATGAGATCACGTGTACCTTGTTGACCCTCTTAATGATCGTTGCCCCCGCTGGCATCTTTCCCAAAGGTAGCAACCTTGGGTTTGGATGCGATTGACCAGGATGAATTTGATTGGCTTAATCCCAATCATGTGACCTAGGTTGGTCCAATCAGAGTGAAGCTCAGGACTTAGCTGGTTTGGGGAAGATAAATTTTCTTTTGCTCTGATTGTTTAGAAGCCATGAAGCCTGTAACCCTAAGGGTCACTGGGTACCAAGGACACCAGCCTCATGGAGGAGGGTGGAGGGGACAGAGCTGTGCGATGCTGAGCCAGAGCCCAGTTAAGCCACATCTGATCCCTGGTCTATTTTGTCTATATGAAGTGACTTTTATTCAAATTTCAAGTGTTTTCTGACCATTGCAACCAAAAACCTTCTAACCGATTCAGTATGAAAAGCACCTAAAGTACTTAATACATGGCAGTTTTTATCAGCTCAAGAGTTCAAATCGATCCTGTAAATATGGGCGAGACTCCTCCCTCCTTCCCTCTCTCCTGCCCTCCTGCCTAACTTTTCTACTCAAAGTGAACCTTCCGTTCTGTGGCAACATATAAGCCTCTGTGTCTGCTCTGGGATTTTGCCAGTAAACATCACCATGTAGCCCACAGCCTCCACTCTGCAAACCAGAACACTTCTGATGTGCACACTGGAGGTCGGTGGTAACTCAGGGTGAATCCTCTTCCTATGAGACTGGGGTGAAGGAAGAAAAGCCTTGCGCAGCGGTGTCCTGCCCTCGCCTAAGGCGCACGAGTGTCCCACTTCTTCCAGGAGGTCCCCCTGCCTGCCCCGGCAGTCAGTCCTCACACCCCTCCACTCAGAGCACTTGCAATCAGCAGACGTCTCCGCGTTCGCCTGTGCCTTGTCTCTGCATCGCCGGCCTTGTTTCTTTGTGTTCATACGCGTCTGCTATGTGAGGGATCCTTGACGGTGGGGGCATGTTTTGACGTCAGGCAGCGTGATACCTCCAGGTTTGTTCTTTCCCAAGATTGCTTTGGCTCTTTGGGGTATTTTGTGCTTCCATTTGAATTTTAGGATTATTTTTTCCAGTTCTGTGAAAAATGCTAATAGTGTTTTGATAGGGATTGCGTCGAATCTGTATATTTCTCTGGGTAGTACGCACATTTTGACAATATAAATTCTCCCAATCCATCTTTCCATTTATTTGTGTCTTCTTCAGTTTCTTTCATCAAAGTCTTACCGTTTTCAGAATACAGGTCTTTCACCTCCTTGGTTAAATTTATTTCCAGTTATTTCATTCTTATTCACGCAATTGTAAATGGGATTGTTTTCTTAATTTCTCTTTCTGATAGTTCGTTATTATTGTACAGAAACTTAACAGATTTCTGTATATTAATTTTGTATCCTGCGACTTTACTAAATTTATTTATTCATTCTAATAGTTTTTTGGTGGAGTCTTCAGAGTTTCCTATTTATAGTATCGTGTCGTCTCCTAGTGGCAGTTTTATTCCTTCCCTTACAATTTGGATGCCTTTTTTTTACTTTTGCTGTGGCTAGGACTTCTCATACTATGTTGACTAAAAACAGGAAAAGTGGGCATCCTTGTCTTGTTCCTGATCTTAGAGGAAAAGCTTTCAGCTTTTCACCATTATGATGTTAGCTGTGTGTTTGTCATAGATGCCTTTCATTGTGTTGAGGTATGTTCCCTCCATACCCACTGTGTTGAGAGTTTTTCCCATAAACGTGTGTTGAATTTTGTCAAATGTTTTTTCCGCACCTGTTGAGATGATCGCATAATTTTCATCCTTTGTTTTGTTATTATGGTGTACCATGTTGATTGATTTACGGCTGTTGAACTGTCCTTACATGCCAGAGATAAATCCCATTTGATCATGGATATGATCTCCTTTCAATGTATTGTTGAATTCGCTTTGCTAAAGCTCTAGTAATTAAAGCAGTGTGGTACTGGCACCATAACAGACACATAGATCCATGGAACAGACTAGAGAGCCCAGAAGTACACCCACACACATATAGTCCGTTAATCTACGACAAAGGAGGCAAGAATATACAGTGGGGGAAAGACAGTCTCTTCAGTAAATGGTGCTGGGAAAACCGGACAGCTACATACAAGAGAATGAAACTTGGCCACTATCTTACACCATATGCAAAAATTAACTCAAAATGGATTAAAAACTTGAGTGAAACCGTCAGACTCCTAGAAGAAAGCATAGGCTCTTTGACATCAGTCTTAGGGATATTGTTTTGGATCTGTCTCTTCAAGCAAGGGCAACAAAGGCAAAAATAAACAAATGGGACTACATCAAACTAAAAAGCTTTTGCACAGCAAAGGAAACCAGCAACGAGACAAAAGGGCAGCCCACTGAATGGGAGAAGGTATTTGCAAATCATATATCAGGCAAGGGGTTAATAACCAGAGTATATAAGAACTTATACAACTTACTATTTTTTAAAAAACCAACAATCCGATTAAAAAATGGGCCGAGAATCTGAAGAGACATTTTTCCATAGAAGACATACAGATGGCCAACTGACACATGAAAAAATTCTCAGTATCACTAATTATCAGGGAAATGCAAATCAAAACCACAGTGAGATATTACCTCACACCTGTCAGAATGACTATTATCAAAAAGGCAACAAATAACAAGTGCTGGCGAGGATGTGGAGGAAAGGGAGCCCTTGTGCACTGTCGGTGGAGTGTAAATTGGTGCAGCCACTATGGAAAACAGTAGGGAAGCTCCTTAGAAAGTTAAAAACAGAACTCCCATGTGGGCTAGCAATTTCACTTCTGGGTATTTACCCAAAGAAAACACACTAATTGGAAAAGGTATATGCACCCCTGTGTTCATTGCAACGTTATTTACAATAGCCAAGATATGGAAGCAACCTAAATGTTCATCAATAGATAAATGGATAAAAATACTACCCAGCCATGAAAAGAAGAATGAAATCTTACCTTTCTAACAGCATGGATGGACCTAGACGGTATCATGCTAAGTGGAATAACTCAGAGAGAGAGACAAATACTATATGATCTCACTTATATGTGGAATATAAAAAACAAAACAAACAAAACAGAAACAGATTCATAGATACAGAGAACAAACTGGTGGTTGCTGGGCAGGGGGGCGGTGGGCAAAATAGGTGAAGGGGTTTAAGAGGCACAAACTTCCAGTTATAAAATAAATAAGTCACAGGGATATCATATACAGAGTAGGAAATATAGTCCATAATATTGTAATAATGTTAAATGGTGACAGATGGTAATAGACCATCTGTGATGGTGGTGATCAGCTCAGTAGGTATATAAATGTTGAATCACTATGTTGTACACCTGAAACTAATATAATATTTTATGCCAGTTATAATTCAATTAAAAAAATATTTGGGGGCATATTGACCTCAGTTTTAATTTCCCACAGAGCCTGGTAGGATACTTGGCACACAACAAGCACCCAATGTCTTGTCTTTTTTTTTTAACATCTTTATTGGAGTATAATTGCTTTACAATGGTGTGTTAGTCTCTGCTTTATAACAAAGTGAATCAGCTAGACATATACATATATCCCCATATCTCCTCCCTCTTGCGTCTCCCTCCCACCCTCCCTATCCCACCAATGTCTTTTCGATAATTGATTGTCTCATTAAGTTACTATCTACGAGTCTCTTTATATTACTGTCTATTTTAGATGTATAGCTATATAGAGCCATATTAGCTATATCCAATATAGATAGAAATATACGGCGTTGACTCCAAACTCATCTGTCCCTCAAGTTAAGTATAGGAAATAGGAAGCTTGCTGCCTCTCCACAGAGTCCTGCTGGACCAGGCTGCTCACAGTCTGGACTGGACACCCCACGCCCTTGCTGTGGGAGCAGAAGCCTGCGCTTTCGTGTTCCGGAAAAGCAGGTGTTAAGTCCGTCTTCTTGGGGAAGTGTGGTCTCCAGAAAGCAAGAGGTTCAAGACCCACTTCCCTGCTTTCTGGCCTTGGGTCTTCTCCCTGGGGAGGAGAGGACAGTCCACATGCTCCACCCCTGGTGCTCCTTGGAGGAAGGTGAGCCCAGCCACAGGGGCAGGGCACTCCATGCCCCTCATTCGTAAAATTGCCTGCTTTGCTCGAGTAATGACAGCGGCACATGCCGTGTCACCCCGTGGTCACAGCATCACTGATGTGATTGGAAATCCAACTCCTTGGGGGTGGGGCAAGTGGGGGGGGGCTTCCGCTGGTGAGAGCAAGAGGCAGCTCGCGTGGCAACCGTGAAGGATGACTGCCAATATAAATTCTTCCATCGACAAGCACCAAACGTGCGCCTAACCTTATCATTGCACCCAGGGCTCTGCTCCAATTCCTATCTTCCTTGTGGTTAATGGCCTTTTAGCCGACTGATGCCACCTAACACACTCATCCATTCGGGGAAGGCAGCTGTCCAGAACTGAAAAGCCTGATTTGTAAATACGGAGAGATGGATTTTGTCAGTCAAGGCATATCAGAACGAGGCAATAACGTTCCCACACAAGTTAATGTGTCTGAGCAGATGTTTAATTTTTGAACATCCTGTTTTGAATATATATTACCTGACAATGTATAGACCCTGAAACTACTTTTTATTTCCACTCATTAAATCTGAATCAAACCAGTAAATATCCCAAACTACAAAGGCACAGAAATCCCGTTTCCCCTTTTCATCAAGTAGCAGCGGTTTGTAGTGGTGTAAGATGAATGAACTGCTCGTACAGTTTTAAAATAACAGCAATGACACAGCCAAGTGTGCCGCGGCCCCAGCTGGGGGCTTGGGGCCGGGGGAGGGGGCAGTGCCGGGTTGAACTTTGCTCCGCGGCTCACTGAGTGACCTTCGCCGGCTACGAAGGCTACTGAGTGACCTTCCCCAGGCCTCCATCCCCCTCTGCAGATGGGGACAGTCATTGTGCTACTTTGGGGGGTCCAGTTGAAGAAAAAGAATGCAACTTAGGGATACAAAAAAGTCAGGGCCTTTCAGTCCCAAGCAAGCAAGGGACCCCCTGGGCTTTTATTTCATCAGTTTCACAGTAAATCTACCACTGAGTCAATAAATAAAACAAATAAGGGAATGAATAAATGAAGCTTCCTATCAACTTGTCTGAGTTTTAAAAATTGGTTGGTATTTTTATTAGGATTGTGTTAAATTTATGAATTAAAATAGAACTGGCATCTGTATATTGCTGAGCTGTCCTATTCAAAAACAAGGGATGTCTCAGTATTTGTTCTCATGGCTAGAAGTCTGTGTTTAGTCTCAACTATTTCAAATTATTTCATGTTAAAATTACCACGTTATGGGGAAGGTGCTATGTTTCTTTTTCTATGGGATGTGTTTTCTTTCTTCTTTTAGTTTTTCATCTTCTTTTGCTGTTTAGGGAGGTGTAAAGTTTGTTCTAGCGGTTACCTTTGTACTCGCACCTTTTTAATTGCCGAGGGTCTCCAGTTATTTCATTTTCATCTTTTACCATGTCTCCCACTAATTGCTAGACAACAATCAGTAAGGGTATTCGCTTTCTTCTTTTCTGCTGCCTTCTCCTTCCACTTTTGATTGAATTATTTCTCTTTTGTGATAATATGTAACAATAACATTAACATGTAGCATATAAAGTATTATTCTTGCACCCTTGTTTTGACTTATTTTGTATTCATGGATCTATAATTATATATATTAACTGCTTACTATAAGTCCTGTCATTGACGTTTATCCCTTCAGTTCTATTTTTTTTTTGAAAGCCATACATGTGGGTTTTTTTCTTTGGGGTTTGGTTTGTTTTGGGGTTTGATTTTTGGGGGTTTTTTGCTTTAATTTGTTGAAAATCAGAACCTTTAAAGCATCTTGTAAATGGAAGGAATGGAATTGGACCTGGGGGGGCGGGGCAGGGTGTGATGGAAGAGATCAAAGTGAACACATGAGCTCGAGTTGCTGTGGGCAGCAAGGGAGCTGGTAGGACATTACAGCAGAGCTGATTGCTATCTCTACGAAGGGTCCACCAGGAGCACAGTACAGGTATCAAAATACCCAAAACAAAACAAAACAAAAACCAAAAACGATCTGCAACTTCTCCAACTTGTAAACAGGGAAGAGCATTTCACAGATTCAACGTTCAAGGGAAGTAAACGTGTTGATTTTTGTCAGTTTAACCCTGATTTGAAAGTGTGACCAGCAAAAATAAGGGGGCCGTCACCGTTGGCATCCCAGGCAAGCAGCTGTGTTCTCTGAGAAGCTGCATGTCTCAGCCTGTCTCTTCTCAAGATGCCCTGTGAGGAAGAGGTGCCTCCTCTCTTGAGTTCCATCTCACTTCTCTCCTCACCACACCCCCGGATACTCATTGCTAGCTTTACATTTGGGGGGTTACGGTCCTGGCTGCTATAGACTTAGCTGTGGGGAGATGGGCAGGGGTGGGGTGGGCAATTCTCGGAGGATGCTATGAGCCACTTAGACATTATCCCGGGTGTCTCTAAGGCTCCCCTCACTTCCTCAAAGCCATAACCCTCCCCTGTGAGTTCTGCAATTTTTGCATCGACGTTTTCCAGTGCTGCCTCAGGTCGTGCGTGCGGTTTTCTGGGGAGGATTTCAGGTGCAGTCCCGTGGGTTATGGTTTAGGAGGTGTGGCTGGCGCTCGTGAACCATCTGGAGATGAAGGGACCTGATCCCAGTCCTGTGATGTTCTGTGGGATTTGACACGTTCACCTGGTAATCTCCTGGCAGGAGGCAAAGGAAGTTAGCCTCTTGCTGGATCACAGAAGGGATTAGATTACAGGTTTATTGTGAAAGGATTAACTCAGGAACAGCCAGATGGGAGAGGCACAGGGCAAGGTTTGGGGAAAAGGCATGGGGCTGCCCTGCCTCAGAAAGCATCATTCTCCCCAAATGTCCACGTGTTCACCAACCTGGACGCTCGCCCCTTAGTTCTTGATTGAATGAAGTTTATCTTCTGGTCGATTCCTCACCAATAGAGGATTTCCTACGTTCTTGTTTGTTTAAAACTCTTTTTCTATAACTTTCAAATGTAAAGAATAACTTGGCCTGATATAAAATCTTTGGTTCCTATTTTCTATGACTTTTCTGAAAATACTGCTTAATTGTTGCCTTACCTGTATGCCATTTTTTAGGAACAATGACGTCACTCTTGCCCTTTTAAATTATTGGATCTTTTGGCTTGGAAGCCTTGAGGATTTTTTTCTTTATCTTTAAATTCTAATTGTTTCACCAGGATGTGTGTTGGAGTCGATTGTTCTTGGTCAGTTTCCCCAGGTACTGAGTCCCTTCAATATGCAGATTCAAGTTTCCTCTTGCGCCTGGCGAGTTTTGTTGCAATTATAGTTTAAATATTAGTTTTGTCCCATTGTTTTGTTTTTCTTCCTCATGGTTTCTGATTACGTATGTTGGTTTTGGTTTGCCTCTCTTGCCTTTCAACTGCTTTCTCTCTGAGCCTTTTCGCTTTTTTCTGTGCATCATTTTCATTCTTTGGGCAACTTCCCCTTTCTTCAATGCTCCTTATTGAATATTCATGCGAATCTTTCTCCCTGTGCACCTTGCAACTCATTTTTCATTTCTGAGATCATTTTGTCTTCTTCTTCCTTTTATTTCCTGAGATCAATCCACTCTCCTTTCACTTCTTCCTATCTCTGCCCTATTCTGGTTTTGCCTTTGGAATTTCTGATTCAAGGTGGGATTATAGATCCTAAGACACTTGATGCTATTTAATTCAGTGTTGAGTGTTATGTTACCGTTATCTTCTGCTTTGGGATCCTTTGGAGGAAGATTTTTATCAGCTGACGATTTCTTTATGTTATAATAGTTTTGCATGTTTCAGTCTGTTTCCGTAGTCATTGTACTGAGTGGCTGACAAGATTCCTCGTCCGAGGGCACCTGTCCGGTCAGTGTGGGGAAGTCTGCCTTCGGGGGGCATGAGTGAGGGACTGTGTGAACGTTTTTGCTTCTCTCTTGCCCCGCAGAGCCCTCAAACTTCTCTCTTGGGCTTCTTCCCTTCATCCTCCAAAGAAAGCTTTAGAGCTTCTCCCCCAGAAGCGATGCCCTTTGAAGACTGCCCTGTCCAGTCACGCTCACTCGTAGGGCATGTTTGAACTTCAGTGACTTTAGGTCAATCTTGGGGTCCTACCACTAGGCTCCCACATCCCTCTTCCACTCAGTTTTTCCCAGGCTGCCCCTGCCTTCCAGAGTCTTGAGGTAGGAACATGGAAAACAGTCAGCTGAGGTTAAGCGTTTATTTTTCCACTCAAAGTCGTTTAAAGCTCAGGCTTTGGGTCATCCGGCTCTGCTGGAAACTGGGTTCCATTTGCCCTTCCTGTTGTTTGCCCGTGGTTTTGGGAGGATGTATTGGAAGATCCAGTTGTATGGACTGATATTACTTCAACTGCCCAGAATTCTTGCTATTTTCTTGATGAACGTAAAAGGCAAAAATTACCTGGTGTTTTAAAATTTAGGGTTAGGGTTAGGGTTAGGGCCATGTGATAAACAAATTTTCTCAAAACATGATGTCCTGGAAGGGAAAAACAATGAGATGTGTCCCTGGTGGTGTTACTGTCAGGAACCTCTGGAGGGGCCTTTCCTGACTCTGAAACACCACGACTCTGTCCACTCTGCAACGAAGCTGAGGATGGATGCCCCAGGCACTGAGCCCAGGGATGCAGACAAGGTCTCCTCCCCAGCATGCAGCCCCTCAGTCTCTGCTGATGACAGCTGCCCTGGGCATCTGGCTGGGGTGTTTCTGCTCATATAGGAACCAAATTACAATCCACCGCATCCTGGCGTTTGCCTCAGTCAAAGAGAAGAAAAAGGATGAGTCCATGACCAAGTGCAGTAAAACACTCTGTGACTTTTTTGCTGCTTTTCCCCCTTGCCCTTAGCCATCCTTCCTGCCAGACAGAAATATATGCACAGAGACACACAGATGCAGATGCACAGGAAGCCCGAGCTGGACCAGGAGTCCAGCCAGGACTCCCGTGGGCCCCCTTCAAGTGCAGTGGGGACCTGGGATCCAACAGTCCTCAATCAGAGGAGCAAGTAGCATCTGTGGGCGCCTCTTCTACCCCGAGTGGCTGTGCTTCCAGCTCAGGAGGCTGCACAGAGGCCCTGGCCCTTGGCCATCAGCCCTCAGAGGTCTCTACCTTTATTAGAGAACCTGGGTCCTTGTGGAGTCAACCTGCGTTGATGCAAAGAGCGTGAGATGGAATATTAGTCTCTGTAAACATCTGGTTTGGGGAGCAAGTGGTGACCACTGACTGCAGAGCACAGGATGGCTCTCAGGGACCAGTGGCCTTGCCCCGCCTCTGCGGTGCTGGCCTCATGCTGTCTCCTTCCCCACTTCCTGTACACAGCTGCAAAGGGCAGCCTTCCCAAAAGAGGAGAAAAGAAGAAAATTACACTATGGAATTCTGCAGTTTTTCTGCAGCATCTCTGCAGCTCCAAAGATTTCTTTTATGCAAAAACAAAAAGAAAAAAAAAAGTCTTTCATCTGCCAAGATTTTTACTTATCACATATGAAAGGGTACCGTCTACTACACATTTTGAAATGCTTTAAAAATCGGTATCAAAGAGTCCGAGGCCCATTAATCCAAATTGCTTTAACACTTAGAGAAGAATAAAAGGCACTTTCTAAAATCTGCAAATGAGTGTAACCTACAAAATTACAGATTAAATGCTGGGGGGGTAAAAACCCTGAGGTTCTCAAGCATCTTTAAAGGGAAAGAGAAATATGACTTCAATATTTTTCAATCATGTTTAGAAATAGATGAGAAAAAGAAAGATATGTACTTAGACACAATGGAAAGAGATAGAAGGGGAAAAAAATCTAGTTCGGCTAAAACTGGTTGCCATTAAATTCCATTCAATAAAGTTTCCCAAGGAGGGATGAGCTCCATAGATGGGCTGTTTTTAACCACCTTTGCAGAAACCCTTGACTCTAAACTAATAAGTCATTTCTCCCCCCAGAAAAAGATACACTGGTCTCAAAATGTAGACCTGAATTCTCAACTGATACAGTTGGTAGGAAAGAAGCCATCTCACTTTTCTGTCTCTCCATTTAAATTTATCTTCCGGTACTCCAACCATAAGGATAGAACACAAGGCCTATAGTAGTTGACTGTCTTGATTTTGCAGCCCCAGCTGGGATGGGAAAGCCACAATCATGTAATGACACCTTAAATTTACATCCTGCGTATCTCTAAAGAACTAAGAGACCTGGCCATTTTTAAATCTAATTAATCCCATCACCATCCCTGACAGGTAGGTTCTGTGGAGATGGGGTCTTCAGGGCCCTCCCTGCTGAGCTGGTAATGAAGTGTCATGGGTGAGGAAGACCAAGATGTACTGCATGCTTCCCACGTGCCAAGCTCCGTGTCCCACCCTCTGCATTCTTTCTCTCACTTAATCCTCCTGCCATCACTATGTGGTTGACATTTGGGACAGATTGTAGACACCCACAATTCTCCAGCCTTCCAATAAAGAAGCAGGGCCCAGTTCCCCACCCCTGGGGGCTGGCTGACCATGGGTCTTACTTCGGTGAATGTGAGCAGATGGGATGCAGGCAGAGACTTGGAAAGGTGTGTGCACTGGGGCTTCTTGAAACATCATCACCAAGTGAACAAGCCCAGGCCATCCTGAGAGACATGTAGCCCAGTCGCCCCGTCACGTCCGACTACCAGATATGAACGAGGCCACCTTGGACCAGCCAGCCTGCCAACTGACCTCACACACACGTACAAGCCCAGGAGAGATTGGCCAACTCAGTCTAAACAAGAAGAACCACCCAGCAGAATCACGAGCTTAAATAAATGCTTTTTCACCCATGACGTTATGCAACAAAAAATAATCAATACAGCATTAACCCCATTTTAAAAAACAGAAAACTTGGGCTCAGAGAGACTTGGTAGTTTGCCCAAAGTCTTCGAACTCAGGACCGTCTGATTGCAAAGCACATATAGAACCCAGGCTGTAGGAAGAAAAGTTGGGAAAACTCCATGTGGTAAGCTTGAAAATGAAAGTATTTAAACTCTATGTTTGTCCTCAAAGATTCTGAAAACAGGACAAAGTAGACCAACATCTTGGGCTGACTCAGTAGCGCCAAGGAATAGAACTTTCAAGAAAGCAAAATTTAAGTCGAAAAGAGGAGTCTCATGATAACATCCAAAGTGATTTACAACAGAATAATCGACTGCAGAGGAATTACATTAGAGGGTAAATAACACCCCCAGATCGCTGATTCCCTCTCTGGGAATGATATGTCCTAGGGATGAAAAAGATACCCTTCCCTACTCCAGGGTTCCAGAGTGACACGGTGCTTCAGACCTTCTGTCAGTGTCTGGACAATCCAGAGACATCGTGTGTAAGGCCTCTGGGACTCGGAATGAACTCTGGCCAAAATGAAAATGCACATGACCTCTGACGTGGTCATTTGCCTCTGGAGTGTCTAGTCACCCGGTTCCTTGGGTCTTTCTGCAATGGGGACTTTTGTATGGCGCAGGTGACATTCGGCCGCATGTCTCCTGGGAAGTTGGGCTGGACCTCTCTGTCACAGGTGAACCTTGTCACGTGCCCCCCACCCCACGCACTGCAGCAGAATTGTAGCTGCTGCCACTGTGGAGGGCTGCGCTGTTAGGGTTCATCCCCTACTTTCCGTTCTCTCTCCCCATTCACATGGCTTCTGCAGATCAGAAGTCTCTGGACTTACCCTGGCGTGGATGGATTCGGGCTCGCCCCTCAGGACGGGAACGGAAATCAGCCTGACCTTCCTGCCATGTTTTTCTGCGTTTCATAAAAGGTCACCTCAACACCTCTGTGCAGAACTTAGTCAGCACCTTTCAGTGGTGCTGGCATTAGTGACCTAGTACTCTCCAAATCTTTTCCATTTGCTTATGCTACTGTGTTCTAATATGATTCTGTGTTATACTGTGTCACTCTGGTGAGAGAGAATTATACAATGATTCCAAAGAATTATCATTGTCAAGCATAAACCCGGTACTATATAAAACATAAATAAGACACAGCTCTCTGGACTGTGTGGAGAAATTTGAAAAAAAAAACATAACTACAAGGAAAACTCCTTTGGATAAAAATAGTGATCACTCAGAATGTTGATTTCTTTACCCTGGATGCTGGTTTATGGAGGAAATCCACCCCCTACAGAGTCCTGTTGTGATATGACTCAGCCACGAAGAGGGCTTGAAATTCTCTTTTAATTAGTTGATTTAAATACTTATTTGATTGAGGGCCACTTCCTATAAAGAAAGAAATTTGCATGCAGTGGCCAAGACAAGCAACCCAGCCCCTGTACCTGCTTCCATTGTGAGTGTCTTTGTTTGGTGTCGTTTTAGAATCTGTCCATGATTGGGAATGGCCCTGGGTATGTTCTGTGGACTCGGGTTTGAGTGAGCTGCTTGTGTCTGGGGTAAAGGAAGTTTCTGGAGAGACGCCCGCTGCACAGCCTTCTGATTTGACCAGCAACATAAAAGCCTGATGTCATTTGGGGAGAAAGCTGAAACAGAGCACACACCCCCACGGGGCTTGGAGGGGGCGGTACTCTGTTCCCCCAGGAAGCATCTCCCCCCCACCTGCCATTCCTTCCATACTGGAGTCCCACACCCCCTCCCCGGGGATTTACACCGAAGACGAAGGAGGTTACTGCTGAAAGGGTGGTACTTCTGGTGATGATTATAAACAGCATGGAGATTCATTTAGAAACTAAATGACAGAACAAAAGCATAACCCTAACAATTTTCTGTACCGTTTTTAGCTACCCGTGGCAGTAGAATAGACATCACCACTCTTAGACCCTTGTTGGGGTCTCAGAAGCACGCCTTTCACATTTCGGGATGACAGCAGCAGGGTGTGGACCACTGACTGTCACGATCTTTACCACCAGGAAGAAGCTGCCACTGAGTTCCTCTTCCAGGTGATGGTCGTTTAGACCTGATGGCCCACGGCTTCTCCACTTCTCCAGTTGTTACTCCAAGGCAGGTAGATTCTCTTCTGCAGCTGGTCTTCTCCCTAAGCCAGCACCCGGACCCCACCCTCCTCGTCCTTCTTCCCCGGGCTCAAAGTAGACACCTGCACAGCTCTCGCGATGTCAGCTGCTTCTTTCCCGCGAGATGTGGGCTGGTCCAGCTCCAAGGCCACAAGCAACAGCTGAGAGGAGGAGGGGGGTGGGGGAGAGAGGCCGCATCGGCTGGAGGGTCCAGCTTTAGGTGAAATGAGGAAAATCTGTGGTCATGCGGCGCTTAGCTCAGTACCCACAGCGGGGTGAGAGTTGGTGCCGTGTAAGTTTAGAGGAAAGGAATCCTACAGAGACCTTGCTGGTGATGGAGAGACAGAAGGTACCTTCCTTTCTCAGATCTAGTGAGGAGGTTTCCGGAAGAACCCTCAGAGCTTAACCCTCCAGGCTGCCTTGAGTGGTGCAGGCTGACACCTAGTGGGCAGGTAAGTGGGGGTGGATCACCAAGCCTACCACACCCTGCCGTGGGGAGGAAAGACACCTTCTAATTTGCCATACGCGTCACTTAACACTTCCCGGGGTCTGGTAATTTGCATCTCTGGCCAGATCCCAGCTAATGATGTTGCTGCTGGCTCTTGGACCCTCTTGGGGGCGCAAGGGGCCAGAGAGGTGAGGGCTGCAGTGTGGGCTGTGGACAGCAGCATCGCCTGAGAGCACAGGTCTGAGCCCAGCCAGGGAAGCAGTAGGTGTGGGCCTGGCTCGGCCAGCCTGGGGCTGACAGTCCCTGCCTACGGGCGTGCTCTGGAAGGTTAAGGAGACCCCGGAGAAGAAGGCCGCTGGCCACCCAGAGCACAGGAAGGTTCAAGGGCAGACGCAGGGAGAAAGTAAAGCCACCCTGGTGAGCAGGCTCCACCAAGCCTCACTCTGCAATAAGGGGCTAGTTCACCACTGCAGAGAATAGGAAGGAACAGGGCAGAGTGTATTTCATCACATCAGCAAATAGCAGTAAAATACCACAAACAGTAGTACTCAAAGCTGGTGAGGGCACGGCGAGAGGGGCGCCCTGATCTGTGAGAGTTTCAATTGTTCAGAACCTTCTGTAAAGCAAAGTGGCAATAGATAACAAAAGCCTTACAGATGTTTAAACAATGTAGCTCAGTAATTACTGTAATTATACTTTTAGGACTCCATCCAAAGGAAATAAGAAATAAATATGAAGATCTTCTCTGCACATATAGAAAAAAGTTAAGTGACCCAAATGTCTAACATTAGTACAAAAATGTAGACAAAATTATTAATTTTTGTTATTTCAATAGAGTATTTATCGGCATTAAAATTATGTTTTTCGGGCACTTTTAAGACCTAAAACAATATTAAGTGAAAAAAGTGGAACTCTGATAATGGATAGGAAAAAAGACCAGAAGAAAATATACCAAAATGTAATGGTTCTCTCTGAGTTATGAGAACGTGGAGGACTTTCTTTTCTTTTCACTTTATACTTCCCACAATAGACATGTATAACTCTTCTAATTAAATTTTTTTTAAAAATCAAGTGAAAGGGCTTCCCTGGTGGCGCAGTGGTTGAGAGTCCGCCTGCCGATGCAGGGGACACAGGTTTGTGCCCCGGTCCGGGGAGATCCCACATGCCACGGAGCGGCTGGGCCCGTGAGCCATGGCTGCTGAGCCTGCGCGTCCAGAGCCTGTGCTCCGCAATGGGAGAGGCCACAGCAGTGAGAGGACCGCGTACCGCAAAAAAAAAAAAATCAAGTGAAAGTCCTGGTGGTTTTGTGGCCTAGTGGCTTGGTGTTCTGGTGGCTTGATATCTAGTGGCCTGTGGTCTGGTGGCCTGGTAGCTTGGTGGTCTGGTGGCCTGGTGGCTTAGTGTCTAGTGGCCTGTGTTCGGGTGGCCTGGTAGCTTGGTGGTCTGGTGTTCTGGTGGCCTGGTGGCTTGGTGTCTAGTGGTCTGTGGTCAGGTGGCCTGGTAGCATGGTGGTCTGGTGGCCTGGTAAGCTGGATGCCAGTGCTGACAGGGCTGTGGTGGGTGAGACGTGTGGCCAAGCGTGCAGGTGACCCTCTTGGACCTGGTTTTGCCCGTCAGGGAGGCTCAGTTCTAAACAGTGCTGGTGCTGGCAGGAGGCCACCTCGGCTGACATGGGGTCAAGGCTGCAGGCAGGCTGAGACACACAGCACACAGCCACATCTCAAGCTTAAGTGAGTCCCCACCCTAAACTCAGGGCTGTCGGTGCTCTTCTGAAGCAGACCTCAGGAGCAGACCAATCACCAGGGGAGCTTGTTAACCTGCAGACTGATTCAGGGTGTCTGGGGTGGAGCCTGAGACTCTGCATTTCTATTAAGCTTCTAGGTGACAGAGAGGCTGCCCGTCCTAGGACCCCCCTCCTCTGGGTGACGTGGCTGCAGGGCAGTTCCTCAGACTCCAGCACGCATGAGACTCCCCCTGACAGGCTGTTAGACACGGAGAGCTGGGCCCACACCCAGAGGTTCCAGCCCCCTCGGTCTGGGCAGCGCTCGGAAATCTGCGTCTCTCACAAGCTCCCAGGTGATCCGCCGTCTGCGGCCCACACAGCAGCCCTCACCTCTCTGGCCCCTTGCTCTCCCAAGAGGGTCCAAGAGCCAGCAACACCAGCATCACCTGGGAGCCGGCCGGAAATGCAAATTACCAGACCTGCGGAATTACTGCCGTGTTTTCTCAAGGTCCTGGGTGATTTTCTGCACGCTAGAGTTTGGGACCCTCTGATGTAGACAAGACTCCCAGAGACCTGCGTGATCAGCTGAGGTCCTGCCCCCACTCTCTGGGTGACCAAGGCACTCCTCCCTCTGGGACCAGCGGAGCCACTTCCCAGTCTCCCTACATGCTCACGCCGTGATGACCTGCCCACAGGGACAGCATCTGCCCTAGGCTCACTTCCTCGTGGTGCTGACCATGCCCCTCAAGAGAAAATCATCTCAGTCACCATGGAGTTCTTACAGCAATTCCTTAAATCGGAATCCTCACCTAGACTGGTGAGGGTGACCAGTGGAAAACATTCCGGTTAGGGGGGATGGTACATGGCTGCAACAAGGAATTCTGGGAGCAGCTAGAAACGTAACCCATCAGTTGCTGGGAGGAATATGGGATTGCTTAAGATTCTTGGTTGTAGGATTTCAGAACTTGGAGTGAGAGAGGGAATTTTTATGTTCTAGTAACTTGAAAGCAGTGCTGTGCTATACAGAATTGTGTCATTTCACTAGAATGATTTCCTTTGAAAAACATCCTGTCCCTGTTTCTTTTTAATATACCCTAACTTTATTTTTTTTAAGGAGGGAAAAACCCCTCTGATTTATTTATTTATTTTTAATATAGTTGTGGCTTTTGTTTGTTCGTTTGTTTTTGGCTGCGTTGGGTCTTCATTGCTGCGTGTGGGCTTCCTCTAGTTGCGGCAAGTGGGGGCTACTCTTCGTTGTTGTGCATGGGCTTCTCATTGCAGTGGCTTCTCTTGTTGTGGAGTACGGGCTCTAGGCGCGTGGGCTTCAGTAATTGTGGCCCATGGGTTCAGTAATTGTGGCTCGCGGGCTCTAGAGCTCAGACTCAGTAGTTGTGGCTCACAGGCTTAGTTGCTCCGTGGCACGTGAGATCTTCCCGGACCAGGGCTCCAACCCGTGTCCCCTGCACTGGCAGACGGATTCTTAACCACTGCGCCACCAGGGAAGTCCCTAATATACCGTAACTTTAGGGAAGAAATCTCCTTTGCCAAGAAGATAGACTAAGAGAGAAGAAAGAAAAAAATACCGTTTATAGGGGACATTTATTTGCTAAGATATGTTCCTTAGCCCTGCGCAGAATAAAATATACAATCTAGATTTTTCTGTTGGCTTGAATTTAAATGCAGTTGACATATTTCCTGCTAGTTGAAGGTTTGTTTTTTGTGGTTTTTTAATCTGACAGGAGGATGGGGAGGAAGGCTATTCACCAGTGGCTATTTGAAGTTTAGTGATTGCTCAGAAAGGGGAAAAAACAACCACTCCGATGTTATTTTTGAGCAGTGACTATTTTCCACTCTGCTAAGAAATTACTGCAATTTGACACATGGAATCTAAGGCATAGATAATTGTGCTCTTGAAAAATTGTCTTTTGTGAGCTTGATGGTAACAAAAAAATAATCACGTCAATGCTATAGGCATTTCGCTGTAGTTTAGTGAGAATTCAGTCGGTGCAGCAGAAATGTACGGCACTCTCTCTGCATTGTTATAACAGGGAAAATGGGGCTAACTGCTGGAAATGATGAGGGTGGCCATTCTGCCCATTGGACGCGGCAAATCATGGTTGTCACCTCTTGAAAGAAAATCATTTCAAATGACTTTAAGGTGGATTACACGTTCTGACATACTTTAAATTCTACCTCTTTATACAAGGTATAGAATTACCCAATTAGTGTTCTTTCTTTGATTTTGCTTTGAGAAGAATCTATTTGTCCCCTAGGTCATATTGAACCCATTTGCACAGCCATATCTATTTTTTAAGTTTTTGTTTACCAGTGGAAATACTAGATACAAATCTCCGAATATAACTTTAGCCTTTGAAAACTCTCCCATGCAAATTACTCATTTCAGGGTCACCATATAAGCTGTCATTCTCCAAAGGTGACATCATAGCAGGTTTTGATCCCGCACCCTCGGACCTGAGCACGAGTGCCTGGTGGGGCACAGGCTCTGGGGATGGTCTCTATGAAGGTGGAGACACAATGAGCTGTTAAGATTTTGAGGATGTTTACGGCAGAGTGCATGAGTGTGCATGAGCGTGGTCGGGAGGGTGATTTTTGTCTAGTTTGGCCAGGTGGAGTCAGTTCTTGTGAAAGTAAGTTCCCTACAGTGCCGTCTAGAACCTGGCTTATTGGGAAAGGAAGCAATCAATGGGTGACTTCTAGTGACGGTGATGGCTCCGTTCTGCCCTACTTGAACGGTGGTCCAAACTTGAACGGTGGTCCAAACTCCTCCAATGGCCCTCGAGCATCAGAATGAAGATTTCTAAAATTGCTCGTCTTTGCTGTATCATCAACTCCGTTCCTTTTGGAGATAGTGTTGTTGAGGAAATCTGAAGCCTTTGAACTCCCTGTGGGATGTACTTACAAGTGTTCCTGTCAAGTGGAAGAGCTGATTCTAGAAAGCTACTGCCTCACAGTGGGCAGAGACCCCACAGGGGCCACTCATACTGACGATGTTACCTTATGGAGGTGTTGGGCTTTGTTTTGTGAGACAGAAAGAGGAATATAAACACTCCATTCATCTTGTGTAGCTTAAGAAAAATATGTAAAATAAAGAAAGCAAAAAGTTTTCATGAATTTCATATCTCTGTTGTGATCAGTTAAGAGTGACACGGAAGAGAACAGTCCCCACAGGGAGAAATCATGAGAGAAAAGGCATTGGAAGAATCAACATTGTGAAAATGACTCAATTACCCAAAGCAATCTACAGATTCAATGCAATCCCTATCAAACTACCACTGGCATTTTTCACAGAACTAGAACAAAAAAATTCACAATTTGTATGGAAACACAAAAGACCACGAATAGCCAAAGCAATCTTGAGAACGAAAAATGGAGCTGGAGGAATCAGGCTCCCTGACTTCAGACTATACTACAAAGCTACAGTAATCAAGACAGTATGGTACTGGCACAAAAACAGAAAGATAGATCAATGGAACAGGATAGAAAGCCCAGATAAACCCATGCACATATGGTCACCTTATCTTTGATAAAGGAGGCAGGAATGTACAGTGGAGAAAGGACAGCCTCTTCAAAAAGTGGTGCTGGGAAAACTGGACAGGTACATGTAAAAGTATGAGATTAGATCACTCCCTAACACCATACACAAAAATAAGCTCAAAATGGATTAAAGACCTAAATGTAAGGCCAGAAACTATCAAACTCTTAGAGGAAAACATAGGCAGAACACTCTATGACATAAATCACAGCAAGATTCTTTTTGACCCACCTCCTAGAGAAATGGAAAGAAAAACAAAAATAAACAAATGGGACCTAATGAAACTTCAAAGCTTTTGCACAGCAAAGGAAACCATAAATAAGACCAAAAGACAACCCTCAGAATGGGAGAAAATATTTGCAAATGAAGCAACTGACAAAGGATTAATTTCCAAAATTTACAAGCAGCTCATGCAGCTCAATAACAAAAAAACAAACAACCCAATCCAAAAATGGGCAGAAGACCTAAATAGACATTTCTCCAAAGAAGATATACAGACTGCCAACAAACACATGAAAGAATGCTCAACATCATTAATCATTAGAGAAATGCAAATCAAAACTACAATGAGATATCATCTCACACCAGTCAGAATGGCCATCATCAAAAAATCTAGAAACAATAAATGCTGCAGAGGGTGTGGAGAAAAGGGAACACTCTTGCACTGCTGGTGGGAATGTGAACTGGTACAGCCACTATGGAGAACAGTATGGAGGTTCCTTAAAAAACTACAAATAGAACTACCATAGGACCCAGCAATCCCACTACTGGGCATATACCCTGAGAAAACCAAAATTCAAAAAGAGTCATGTACCAAAATGTTCATTGCAGCTCTATTTACAATAGCCCGGAGATGGAAACAGCCTAAGTGTCCATCATCGGATGAATGGATAAAGAAGATGTGGCACATATATACAATGGAATATTACTCAGCCATAAAAAGAAACAAAATTGAGCTATTTGTAATGAGGTGGATAGACCTAGAGTCTGTCATACAGAGTGAAGTAAGTCAGAAAGAGAAAGACAAATACCGTACGCTAACACATATATATGGAATTTAAGGGAAAAAAATGTCATGAAGAACCAGGGGTAAGACAGGAATAAAGACACAGACCTACTAGAGAACGGACTTGAGGATATGGAGAGGGGAAAGGGTGAGCTGTGACAAAGCGAGAGTGGCATGGACATATATACACTACCAAACGTAAGGTAGATAGCTAGTGAGAAGCAGCCGCATAGCACAGGGAGATCAGCTCAGTGCTTTGTGACCGCCTGGAGGGGTGGGATAGGGAGGGTGGGAGGGAGGGAGACGCAAGAGGGAAGAGATATGGGAACATATGTATATAACTGATTCACTTTGTTATAAAGCAGAAACTAACACAACATTGTAAAGCAATTACACCTCAATAAAGATGTTAAAAAAAAAAGAGAGAGAGAGAAAAGGCGTGAACGGGATGCAGAGAAGCAGAGGCAGCCTGAGAAGGAGGGATACCAGCGGGAGTGTCAGGATTTTCCGGTTAAAAAACAAACAAACAAAAACTGGTTCCATTTAGGCCGAAAGTTCAAGGCACAGATGGGAACGTCTTCTCTCTCCATCACTGAATCATAGAAAAGACTCTCACTGGGAGTTTGGAGAACAGGCACCACCTATCACCTGTCTCCTGGTAAGACTCTTCCAAAGCCCACCTTTTTGCATAAAAACTGCACATAACTGTGGGAGCTCCAGTAAGCTTTATCAGACCCTCTGGAATCCAGCACATATAAGCTGATACATTTTGAACAAATCATGAAAAGTACATTTATAGTGACCGTTTGTTGAGAGAAAGAAAAAATAAGTGCTTAGACATTGACACATCACTGCTAAAGAAATGTAATGAAAATTGTCTGGGTAAAGGGAAGATCAGTGTCTGTTTGGGTGAGTGGTTTCAGGGGTGCCGGGAAGGCCGGAGGCTCCCCAGGTGTCCCCAGGTCCCGCCTGTCCACCAGCCCACAGCAGCCAGTCTGCCCTTCAGAGGCCGCAGCCTTTTCTTTTCCATGACTCCCTCCCCGTGAGGTCCAGAATGTTCTTATTGGGAGATGTATTCCTTCAGCTTAAGACTTGGACTCCTTTTCACCTAAAACGAATATAATGTTATATGCCAATTATACCTCAATTAAAAAAAAGAATAATAAAAGATTACATTTATGGAGGTGTTTGCCAAAAAACGAAATTGTACGCCTTTAAAATTGCACCTAGCGGGGGTCAGAGTAACACCGTCCTCCCCGGGAAGGGGAGCTCTGAGCCCCGAAGACAGGCTTCAGGAGGGAGCTGGGAGACAGGGGGTGTCGGGTCCCCAGGGATCAGGTCTCCACACACAGTTCTGCTCTCCTTTCTCTGTTATGACTCTGCCGTTTGGCCCAGCTTTGACAGGGAGCGGGGACAGAGTGGCCCTGTTTCTTAGCAGGACCACAAGCAGTGAGAACTGGCTGGCCTCCTGGGTCAGTCCCCTGGATGCTGTCCCAGACCTTGGGACCTGCCCTTTGTAATAGAAAAGGGAACCTGCAGAGATCCAGAGAGCGGATCCCAGCAGTGGTGGTGTGGTTATGAAATTTTTAACATGTAATTTCTGTGTAAAGCAACACGTGATTTATGTTCTGTAGCCTAGTTTTGACAGGGCGAGAGGGGGCAGTGAGCGGCCTGGAGCCCTGGGGATGACCCGGAGGAAGGAATAGCAGGGGAGTGGCTTGGGAGGCTCCCGGTGGGTGACTGGAGAGGCCCAGCTGGAATGGTGGGGCAGAGGGACACACTTGCTCTGTTACTCCTCCCGCCTGCTGGCTGCTTGGAGACGTCACTTAACCCCTCGGTGTCCCTACCCAGCAATCTGTAAAGTGGGGATAATGATTCGGCCAACTCACCCAGCTGCTGACGGTCACACAGAGCTTTAAAATCACTCCGGGCAACATTCAAAGTCCCAACCAGAACATTTTCCCGATGGTAACAGCTCCCCGGGAGGAGCCGGCTTTGAAGATGAAGTGTGATGTTTCCTGTTTGAAGGAGGGACATTCTGGGTTACAGTGCGAAAGATAAAAGGGTCAGAGTGGAGAACAGTGGGCAGTGCCAGGGAGACCAGCACATGCCGAGGGGCATCTGTGTCTCTGCACGAGTTCCTGATTAGCATTCTAATACACTCATGTTCATGGTAGCCCAGAGGGTCAGATTAATCAAAGAGGAAAGCGTTTCTCTTTCAGTTGCAATTACAACCATTATTTATGTTACTGAAATTAATCAATCACTATTGACGGCCTTTACTATTTTTATATCATTTTGGGGGGACCCCTGACAAACAAACCTCCAATCCCTCCCAGGGTAGGCAGCTGCTGTCTAAGAGGCAGGGATGTTGTCCTCACCACGAAATGGAAGAAGGAAGGAAGTTTGTGTGGTTATTAAATTTTTAATATGTAATTTCTATGTAAAGCAACATGTGATTTATGTTCTCATATTTTCTTGGCCAGGAGCTTAGGCACTTTTTAGTAGACCTGTATCCCAGACATCAGTCTCCCACATCAGCACCACATTGGGGCAGGCCAGAGGACATTTGCTAATATGATGTGACCATTCTGCTTATTGAGGGGGTGTAGGAACTGTTACCAATCCAACCACAGAGGTATCTGCATATAAACTGCAGAAACATCCAGGCTGGTCTCTTACTAGTTTTCATGTGATGCATTTTTCCTCAGCACAACAGAAAACGGATAAGCTGCACAACATGGTAAAAAATCATATCCACATTTTGAACAAAACCGCAATTAAGTCTACGGATAGGGAGTTTCGAATACCTTCTAATGTATAGGCTAAACATAACTTTACTGCGAGCATCTCTTTCATTCTTGCTGCTCTCATAGCTGGCCAGGCAGTGGTTAGGACGCACAGGATACCGTAGAAAGAGCACGGCTTTGGGCATCAGAATGATGTGCATTTGAAAGTTTGGTCAGGCTCTGTCTACGCTGCATGGGAGTGGGGACATCTGAGTCGGCTTCGTGGCAGGAGTCCAAGGGGTAGAGAGACAGGGTGACCAACTCGACCCGATTAGCCAGGGCCTTTCCCGGTGTTAGTGCTGAGTCCCTAGTCCGGGTGACTCTCTCAGGCCAGCAGAAGCAGGGAGGGATGGTCCATCCCGCAAATGGTGGAGCAGGGAGGGGATCCCAGAAAGAGCAGTGGATGAACATGCAGCCTGCGTTCACCATGAGCGTGCCTGGGGGGAAGCTGTGCTCTCGTGGGGGGACAGTGGCAACTGCGGAAAGCGGGGCGGGGGGAGAGGGGCAGGGTGGTCGTGGTGCTACCATCTCCCTCTGGCCGCGTGTGGAGGGCACACAGGGAGGCCAGGCTGGTTCGGGTGAGTCAGGATGGTGCCACCTTAAGGATGTTCCTGCAGGCTCAGTGAGAAAAAGATGACTTTCGGGGACAGGGAACAAAAAGCCCGCTCAAATCAGCTTAAACAACTGGGATTTTTGGCCCACGTGAGGGAAAGTGCAGCTGGTCCCAGCTCTGGCTCCCCTCCACCCTGTGGGGTTCTCCTGGCTCTGCCTGAAACCAGACAGGACCCTGCAGGACCTTCCTGATGACACACCACCCCGTGTCCCCTGCCCCTTGTTTGTAGAAAAGCTTTAGCCTCCTAGGCCTTCCCCAAATTCCAAAAAGCAGATTTAACCAGAGAAGTGAGAAAATGCAGAATCAAAAGAAAACAGTCAAGCAAGACAAAACAACAATAGTTGAGCCATAAAACAAAGTCAAGGACCTTTAGTTCCTCCTCAAGGGCTGTAGAGAACATCCTGAGCCATATCCTTGAGTTGTTTTGCAGATACTAAACCCTCACCCAGTAGAAGAAGTTAACTGCATGCTGACCACAAGCACATAGACCCCAGACCAGTTGGAACCAGGTTGACGGTGTTAACTCCTGAAACACCACCCTGTTACCTCACCACCCACGAATCAGAGGGATGTCCAGGGGCTAATCACACACCCCATGACCCTTGCCCTCACCTTGCCTTTAAAAACCCTTCCCTGAAAGCCGGCAGGGAGTTTGGCTCTTTTGACCCAAACGAGCTGCCTCTTCTTGCTTGGTTGGGTGCCTTGCAAGAAATGCTGTATCTTCCTTCACCACAACCCTTCACGGTGTCAGTAGATTGGCTTTACTGTGCGCACAGCACCAGGACACAAGTTTGGTTGGGTGACAGGCCCTCCTATGCAGCCTCACTGGTCCCCGTGTGCTGGGCGATGCTGGGGGAGGTTCAGGACTCAGCCCCTGCGCCCCGTCCCCAGGGAGCATGAGCATCCTTCCTGGGGTTCATCCCCGCCTCAGGTGCCCCAGAAAACTTCCCTGGAGTCTCGTGGGCCATTCCTGAGCCGATGTCTGTGGCCGGGTTCCGGCCAGTCCCAGGCAAGAGGCACTGGCTGACCCTGAGGTCGAGTATCTGGCTTTCCCTGAAGCCCGTGCCTGCCAGGGGAGGGGCCGCCACCCAGGCAAACCTGGGAAGTCATGCGGGGAGCAAGGAGGACATCAGTGGTCAGTTGGATTCGGAGACAGAGAGAGGAACAAGCAGAAAGTGGGCCTCTGGGGTTCTGGCCGCTCCTGGACAGTTCAGCTGTGCTCGGCAGCCCCGTGCAGTGAGGCCCGTCTGGAACCCAGGTGTTGCCACTTCTCCACCCAGGTCCTTCCTTGGGGCTTCCGGGGTGAGGCCTACATCCCAGGGGCTGTCTCTGAAGGAAACCCACCCCCCAGAGAAGGCAGAAGGAAGCCACACCTGGCCCCTGGACGGGACGGGTGAGGAAGTGCATGCCCCTCCGGCCACCTCGCCCTGAGGGTGCTGGGACCCCCCACCCCCCACGCAGCCCCCTCACAGGCCTGCCTGCCTTCCAAGAGCTCAGAGGCCAGCTGCTTCTGAAGTCGTTCGCGGGGCCCTTCAGGTTCCAGACCGTTCGCGTGTATCCCCGAGGTGGGAAGCTCCAGTCAGGAGGAAGACAGGCCCCTTGTAGCAGAAGGGGTGCCCCATCTTGACGTGTCGGCTTTTGCCACAGGTAGTACTAGAGTCTTACCTTGTAGAATCCTCCAGAACCTCTCACCCAGCCCCAGGGCCTAGATCTCGCAGCTGGTTCTAGGCCAGTTCCCAAGGCCTCCATGCTTGATCCCACCCAGAGGACTAAGCACTTGGAGGTGTTGAGTATCTGTCGCCGGTAGGAGGTGCCACTAGGCCAGCCTGGCCAGAAGCATTCAAGAAACAACCTTCCCAGCCCGTGACCGGGAGTCTTTATGGGTAACAGCCAGACTTAGGACTGACTCGTCTCACCCAGCGGCTCTCTCTAGTCCCCAGACGGGGATAAGGGCTGACAGAGCCCTCTGGGCAAAGCACCGTCCCATTTCTCATTATATTAAAATCCTGGGTTTCAGTGCCTGCAACCCTTTCCCCCATCAACCCATAAACCGGGAGGTTTCAAGGCCTAATTGCAGGCCCAGCGCAGTGACTTAGCAGATTCTCAGTGTGTTGAACTGAACTGTTCATGGAAGTCAAACACTGTGTTCGCAGACGTTGCTAACGGAAGCCCGTCATCTACACATTTGGTTCCCTAGCTTTCTTTAGGGTAAGAAAATAAATGATCCACTGAAAATTAGATGAAGAGTAGGATCAATAACAGCCTTCAAAACAGTTTATCCCTGTCCGTCCGCATCTGACGCCAGGGCTATGTCAGCCTTAGTCTCAAGCTCAGTTGGTTAACGTTGCAGATAAAAAGATTTCTTAGCTCTCAAATCCTATTTGACTTTTAAAGCCCCTACTAGGATTCAGAGCAGAGCAAACTACATTTTCGGCTTTTTCTTGGAACGAGTTATGTTTGGCGGTGAAGCCAAGAGAGGAGCTTCCTTGAGGTTGTTGATGAGCGAACGCTGACACCTGCAAGCATTTCTCTGCTTCCCCGGCACAGCAAGGTACCAAGGATGGAAACCTCTGGGGTGGATAAATCCGCCTCCCGTTCCGGCATTAGCTCTGCTTTAAAACTCTACAGCTGACAGAGCAGCATCGTGTAAAGTCTCCGAAATCTAGTGCATCTCCCCTCACAGTTGCAAGCAATTCTGCCCTGATTGCTGCAACCTAGATGACCGTGCTTTTGCGGTACGGGAGAAGCTATTAAGATGGAGCGTTCTCTCGGAGGCGACCCTGCCGGCCCACTGCCTGACGCGCCGTGCAGGGCCTCAGGGAGCCCACCTCCCGGATTGCCGACGTGCCTGCTCGGAGCAGAACATGCTGATGTGTCTATCGATTGCAATAGGATGGAAGTGGACTGTAAAATAGAGCAGCAGGTGAGCGAAGACCCTGTGGGGATGCGGCTAAATGGTCGCTCCCAGCACGCGTGCTCTCAGCATCACCCTGGAAAAGGCTCCTCCCGGGAACAGGGCGGTTATCTGCTCCGAGTGCACATAGCGGGCACGGGGACAGTTACTGGCCTGGGCTGCCACAGGCACAGAGAGCAGAGCCTCAGGCCTGGACGCCCACATCAGGGAGCAGAGGTATTTATTCTCAGAAACGACGTGCCTCCCAGCAGCCGGCTGCCTTGTCGTTAATGGGATTAAGGTGAGTCCAGATGGTGGGAGTTGCTGGTAATGAGTTCTTCACCGAACTTGTTCTTTTCGGCCCAAAGGGGAGGGGATAAAATAGACTGGAAATAAGACACTGACGCTGTGTTCCTCTGTGAGATCCGAACTCTGACAGAAGGGAAGATGGGATGACAGGAGCTTGGACAGACAGCCTGAGGGTTCTCTGGAAAGGATCAGAAGCTTCCAGAAGCAGACAGCCACCTGGCAGAGGGGACAGGGTACTGAGCTTGATGGTGGGTCACAATTGTGATAAATGTTGGAATTGCAACCGTGTTTTCCTTTGTACCATACATGACACGTCTTCTTATCCAGTCTGGTTCTCTGCTGGGGTCGGGTTGGGCTAGCGTCATTAAATGAGTCAAATAGGAGAAAAGAAATGCTTTGCCCTGAATCTTTCCTCAGAAAGAGACACCAAAAGCACTCTCTCCACTCTATTTGCTAAATTCCCATGAGACTCCGTGTGACTGGCAGACCTAACACCCGTCCTTCTCCTATTTCTGTCCGCTGGGCTGGGGGCCAAATAAAATCCCAGGGAGAGAACAGTCATCACCACACCTGTGGCCTGTTCTGTCTGGGCGCTGTCACCTGTACCTGGCAGCGGCGCCCACTCGGTACACGGGCTTGACTGACTCTCCCCAAATCATGATGTCTCCTGGAGAGTCTTCCGTGCTCCCAGCTCCGCACATGTGGCCTCCTCTCTGAATGCTGAAATCTGAACTAAGTGGGTTCAGCCTCATCATCTGAGACGGAGAAGGAATGTGATATTCTGTGCAAAACGAGACAGGAAACAAATCAACCCCACAGTATACAACCCAGGCTCTGCTGCAGAAACTGGAGGGCATCAGACTTGAGTCAATGTCAGGGTCGCGTCCCTTTTCCCAGGCTCTCTTCTGAACCAGGAGCAGGACCCCTGCCATGATCTCTGTGGAGACCAGCTGCAGGCACTTGTGTTCTTCAGCAGCGGTCTTTCACCTTGACACCAAGCCCCTCAGATGTAACAGTTGGCAGACAACCTGAAGAGCTCTGCTCTCCCCCCTGGCTTTTTGGTCCTCTTTGTACCAGGCTTCTTCCAAGTTCCAGAACACTGCTTCCTGCTTTTGCCGTGAGGAATACTTTGACTCCAGTCTGGAGACTGACTCTGCTCTGCAGGGTGGTTCCTACAGGGAAGGACGTTTGAGCCTCGGGACCAGGCTGGGCATGGGATGGGACTTGCGGACAGTGGTCAGGTCACCTGGACCAAGCTCTCCTTCAGCCAGGATTATCTCAGCACGCTGTGATCCGCCTCCAGTTACAACAAATAGAGGTTTTTCTGTGTGTGATGCTTCCGAGCTGGAAAATTGAGACCAGCACAGAACCTCTCTGGGCACCATCAAAGCTGGAAGTACACTCGTTGGAGGGAGTCTGTGGACTTACATTGATGAGCCCATAACTGTTGTTTGGGCCTGTCCTTTGTGCCAGGTGCTGAGCTGGGCGCTCGGAGGGTGGGTCCTCTGCGTTCTGCCACAGAACTGGGGGTCAGCAAGAGGGATAAGCCCTCAACACCAGGAGACACACCAACAGGGTGAGGCAGAAAATAACACAGGGATGGCAGGATGGGAGGAGGTAAAGGTACGGGGTACAGAGACACAGCTCCTTAGCGAGTTTGCTCTGTTCCCCTGTGCTTGGCAGCTGGCCATGGGGGTCCCTCCACGAGGCCATAAAATCTATCACTCTTACATGAGACAGAATCCTTCCACAGGAACTAAAATCCTGTTGGCCTTGGTGATCAGGTAAACCTGTAGAAACGGAGTAAATGTTTGTTGTCTAAATTAATGAGTCACAAAACCTGCATCCCTACATCCAGTAAGAAACTGCTCCAAAGACTGGTCTTGCCCTCACCAAGCCCACGTCCATTTACGCAGAGGGCAGTGTGGCGTGCTGGGGTCCAGGGGTCTTTCAGAAGTGCCTTCGTTTCGCAGCCAAACCTGCGCTGGGACCACTCTGTCAGCTTGGCGGAGCACGTGGACTTTGTGAACCAGTGGTAAACCGCTGTTACCTTGAAACTAACCAGAAAGGGAATATTACACCACAGAAATCCACAAGCACTACCCATCGTGTTCTCTTCCCTTACGGTATGTGTCTGTGTGCTGGTTTACCAGCACATCCCTGGTTTGGACACTTAGCTTCTCAAAGCCTCAGTTTCCTCATCTGTTAATCTAGGTGACGACACCAGTTTCAGTTTGGTTGGGAGGGATGAGGGAGAAAACACACGTCCAGTGTGAGGTTCTGCGTCCAGCTCATGGGATGGTCTCGCTCAACACAGCGGAAAGACTGCCTCCGGGCACAGGGATTTCCAAACACCCCATTCTTCCCAGAAGGAAAAACACTGCTGTTGTAGTGGCTCCAGGCCATCTTCTGGGACTTGCCAAGCTTGCAAAGTCTTCCTGTATCTGAAGAAGCACATGGATAATTCCCATGACCAGGGCTGGCAGCCCGAGTGTTCCCACCAGGAGGATGAGGGAGCATGTGAGTCACTGAGCCCTTTGAAGTCCCAGGAAACTCAGCCACTCCTGACTCTGACTGATCAACAGGAAAAACAGATAATGTGCCCTTTTATAAACACTTGGTCTCTGCTCAGCCCATCCCCTCCTCAGACACGATGTCAGCTGGTCTGAAGCAGCTTCCCGGACACATAGACCACCGTGGTTCCAAAGGCTGCTGCCAGTTAATTTCAAGATTCTTGGAGGGGACATTCATGTCTCTTATCAAAGTAGTATGTTCTGGTCTGCTGTGATGTATCAGGAAGTCTTCTTATTTGGTGTCTTACATTAAAAATTACTTTCTTACCAATTCAAAACCCACACTGTTCTCTATAGAAAATTAGGAAATTGGCCTTCCTTTTAGGATAGATGATATTTGTACTGTGAGTTTGTTCAAATGTGGCCATACCAATATACGTCAGCAGTGGAATAAGTAGGGAAGAAAGAGGTCGATACCAGTTCTCCACTGTTGAGGGGTCTTTCTAAGAGGGGGCAGGAGTGAGCTGGTAAATCGGGGGGCACTTATTTTGATAATGAGACTGTGTGTTAAATTTTTTCTAGCGCCTTTGATGACAAAAGCAGTGTCAGGCCAGTTAGACCTCTTCTCCATTGGTGGATTCTTCAGTTGGACGCAGCCTTCCTCAGCGGGCACCCAGCTCCCAGGAGGTAATGATAACCTGACCATCCTTTGTACTCAGGAATGCAGTTTCCTTAGGAGTCATCAGAAGACTAGTTCATTAAACTAATCAGAGACTGGAGGCTG
The DNA here is from genome assembly GCF_949774975.1 of Lagenorhynchus albirostris. Taxonomy (NCBI): domain Eukaryota; kingdom Metazoa; phylum Chordata; class Mammalia; order Artiodactyla; family Delphinidae; genus Lagenorhynchus; species Lagenorhynchus albirostris. The sequence goes on from NC_083108.1 coordinate 58,114,479, forward strand.
TGCTATTATATCTTCAAATACGCAAGGTAGTCAGCTAGGGTAGCTTAGTTTTGATTATTTGCATCTTCAATCCCACTGTCATCATCTTGGAAAACCAGGTTAAGTCTTTTGAGGGCAAGAGCCATAGCAGGGAAAAAAAACCCAAAGGCCCCAAGAAAAACAAATATATCTGGAACAACCAATTAGTTTGAATTTTACTTTATTTTTTGGTTAGGTAATTCCTTGGAGGTGGTACTCGGGAATATTGATGGAATGAATGAGTAAATAGATAAACAGTGAATGCCTCTCTGGACTGACCCAAAAGCTTAGGCAGTAAGTTCATGGTTGATGAACGTTGTTAATGATAGAAAAGCCCCGAATGTCCCAGTGTCCCTCATGGGACACATCTCATGGGGGCCAAGTCCCGGGTAGAGCAGTTGGCTCTGGTCAACCCCACCCGCTGGCCTGCAGTGTAATTCCCTCTCATTTCCTTGCGTCCTCGTGCCATTACTTAAGTCACTCTTCTCCATAAACTCCCACTCGCCATCTTCCCTTCTGTATCAGTGAGGATGGCACTGTGACTGGAGAAGATGCCAAGAGAAGCATTACTATCGCCTGCTGGGCCACGAATGCAGAGGAGTCAGAAACAGCATGTTATTCTTCTAATGAGTATCAGTGATTGACAGAAGGACAGACAGAGTTTAGGACTCGGTCTTATCTCAGAAACCTTCAGGGGTGGTTCCCGGTGGTGGTGAGCCATCTGGCTTCCTACATCCTACCTGTCCAGGTGGGATGAGACCAGCCATCCTTATGGAATGCTGTGGTCTGGCCTCATGTAGAAGGTAGTAGAACTTGTTGTGTCTTGATGTAATTGTCCTATTAAAGCAAAAGAAAGTGAGTCCACTGTAGCCTCAGGAATTTCCATACTACACGCCTTGACTCTGACAGTATCTTGAAAGCAAATCTAAGAGAGAGAAAATTTTTTTTACTTTTGTTGTTGTTGGAGTGGTTTTATTTTTTATTGAAGTATAGTTGATTTACAACCTTGTTAGTTTCAGGTGTACAGCAAAGTGATTCAGTTACACATATATATATTCTTTTTCAGATTCTTTTCTCTTATAGGGACTTGGGAGTGTTTTTAATCTGAAAAGATAATTCATGAAGTGGTCACTATGTGAAATAACTTGCACATATTTTTTTAACATCTTTATTGGAGTATAATTGCTTTACAACGGTGTATTAGTTTCTGCTTTATAACAAAGTGAATCAGTTATACATGTACATATGTCCCCATATCTCCTCCCTCTTGCATGTCCCTCCCTTCCACCCTCCCTATCCCACCCCTCGAGGTGGTCACAAAGCACCGAGCTGATCTCCCTGTGCTATGCGGCTACTTCCCACTAGCTATCTATTTTACGTTTGGTAGTGTATATGTGTCCATGCCTCTCTCTCACTTTGTCCCGGCTTACCCTTCCCCCTCCCCATGTCCTCAAGTCCATTCTCTAGTAGGTCTGCGTCTTTATTCCTGTCTTGCCCTTAGGTTCTTCATGACCATTTTTTTTTCTATTTAGATTCCATATATATGTGTTAGCATATGGTATTTGTCTTTCTCTTTCTGACTTACTTCACTCTGTATGACAGACTTTAGGTCCATCCACCTCACTACAAATAACTCAATTTCGCTTCTTTTTGTGGCTGAGTAATATTCCATTGTATATATGTGCCACATCTTCTTTACCCGTTCATCCGATGATGGGCACTTAGGTTGTTTCCATCTCCAGGCTATTGTAAACAGGGCTGCAATGAACATTTTGGTACATGACTCTTTTTGAATTATGGTTTTCTCAGGGTATATGCCCAGTAGTGGGATTGCTGGGTCTTACAGTAGTTCTATTTTTAGTTTTTTAAGGAACCTCCATACTGTTCTCCATAGTGGCTGTATCAATTTACATTCCCACCAACAGTGCAAGAGGGTTCCGTTTTCTCCACACCCTCTGCAGCATTTATTGTTTCTAGATTTTTTGATGATGGCCATTCTGACCGGTATGAGATGATATCTCATTGTAGTTTTGATTTGCATTTCTCTACTGATTAGTGATGTTGAGCATTCTTTCATGTGTCTGTTGGCAATCTGTGTATCTTCTTTGGAGAAATGTCTATTTAGGTCTTCTGCCCATTTTTGGATTGGGTTGTTTGTTTTTTTGTTATTGAACTGCATGAGCTGCTTGTAAATTTTGGAGATTAATCCTTTGTCAGTTGCTTCATTTGCACATATCTTTGATCCATTTTATAACAGAGCCATATGTAATGACTTCTTACCAATTGCTTCAATGTTTGACTCAGTTTGCATTTATTTTTTATCATCATTCATTAGAGGTCTCCCAGCATTGTTGATAGCCAATGGGAAAAAGTATTAAAATGTATTTTAAAAATTCAACAAGGTACAGAGTTTGAGGCTTACAGGCTTGACTCATGATAATATCACTCTAATGCTCTATGCTTACATAACACCTTTCAAAAAGAGGTTGAGAAAAATCTTTAAAACCTATAACAATTCTTGCAATGTCTATAAATGTAGCATTGTAATCCCTGATTTATTAATGAGGAATTAGAGTATAAAGCAGTTGAGTAATAAGCTATATCCTTTTACAGACTCATGCCCAAACTTCTGATGTCAAAAGCTCAGAGTGCAAACTGTGTCATTTATACACACTCAGGCACACACGCACATGCACACACGTGCCCCAGGGCAGCACGGGGAAGAAAAAATGGGAGTTTTTGCTTTTGATGGTTAAACAAAGATATGTTATCCACCCATCTCCCCAGGGTTCATTTTGTACTGCTCTCTCCTTGTCTTTCCTACCTCCCCTTCTCTTCCTTCTCCCCTCCCCCCCACAAGGGCTCCCTGGAGCAGAGCCCTGTCCCAATGCATGGCCCTGTTTCCTGTTCCCCTGTGCGGCCCAATAAACAGATTCCTACTCTCAGAATCTAGATGACACCCCATCATACCGTGCTTGCTGAGTGCCAGCCTCCAGTCCATCACTCGGCAAGCACTAACTCATGGAAAACCACCATCCCATTCTATGAATACACACGTGAAGACCGAGGTCTCTCCACAGCTAAGCTGCAGAGCCAGGGCTATGCAGTCCTCCCACCTGGGCTCAGGCCCCTAGGGTGGAGCCTGGTTGGTTGTGAGACCAAACTTGGTCCTCTGCTCTGTGCCAGTTGCTGGCATACAGGACCCCGAGGAGCTCAAGGGGCTCCGGGCCTCTGTGGGGTGGGAGGGAAAGAGGAGGAAACAGTGTGTACACACCACGCTTTTAGTGAGACGCCAGCCCTGTACACCTAGTGTTAGGGGAGCATGTAAGGGGGCACCCACCCCAGCCAGGATGGGCCCTGGGGAAACTTCACAGAGGACACGCTGGCAGCCGAGTCTTTAGGCTGCGTGGTAAAGGCCAGGTTGGGCAGGTGGAAAGAGCCTGGCCTCTGGGTGAACCCCAGGAGCCTGTCTCCTGGGACACAAAGGCTCCAGTGGGGGCGATTGGAGAGGAAGTGCCTCGGGGACCACCCTACGTTGGTGTAAGCGACGGGGCAGAGCCGAAGCGTTTCCTCTCTTGTTGGGTTTGATTGTGGGGCTGCCGGGGAAGGTGGGGACCAAAGACGGCACGTCAGTTTCAGACTCAGTTGAGGTGCCTCTGGGACAGCCAGGCATGATGGATCTGTGGTCCTGGCCCCCCAGGAGTGCCCTCTGGGAGGGAGAGATTGGAGGGTCCTGTCAGGACCGGGAGAGGCTGCACTCCAGTAAGGAAAGGCGGGTAGAGTGGGGGGTGGAGGGGACAGACGCCGCCCCAGGGGACGCCAGCACTCAAGGAGCAGCAAGAGGGAAAGGAGGCTTCCAAAGGGTCAGGGAAGCAGTTTTCAAAAAGAAAACCCAAAAAGGAAATGATGGAGTTGACTACTTCAAGCAGATGGCTTTGGTCAATGGTGTCAAGTGCTATAGACTCAATAAGTTAGATAAGGGCTGAAAAAGGAGCACCAAACTTAGTTACAAGGAGGCCAGCGGTGGCCTTGGTGGGAGCAGCTTCAGCTGGATGGCTGCAGGCAGAATGCGGGTTGAAGTATGGGGGTTGAAGAGGGGGTGGGAGGTGAGGAAGCGGAGAAGGTGGAGAGGCTCTTCCCAATGTCTGAATTTTTCCGGTAGGGTAAGGTGTCATATTTAACAGACCTGGGCAAGAATGACAAGAAGACATGATAAAATGGAGATAATAAAAATTTGAATGTAGGCAAACAGGAAAGTGAGGGGTCCCTAGCTATTCATGCAGTTGGTGATGGGACCATCTTCTGAGAAAAGGCAATGACCACCATGGCCAGACAATGCCCAGACTGTTGGTGAGCCCCTCCCACACCTGGCACTGCACCACTGTCTCTAACCCTTGGACCATCCTCTGCTGCACAGTTATCATCACCCTTTGACAGATAGGACCACTGAGGCTCAGAGGATCTGGTGGCATCTGAGCAGAGGGCTTGAGGAGCCTGGAGAAGAAAGTTCTGTTGCAGGAACTGGGAGAGAGCTGACGGGGGACCCATCAGAGGACGGCTGAGTGGCGTTGAGTACCCGGTGGAGACTGGAGACTGCGCTGGTAATGGTCCGAATCCGAGTGATGCTGTGTGTGCAGCAGCCTGAGTATAGAAGTGGAAACAGCGGGAAGTGCGGCCCTACCAGCTGCGTTTTAGCACGTCTTCTGGGAGATTCTGATGGCCCCTGAAGTTTGAGAGCCACTGGCTTAAGGGATCTGAGAAGAACAGTGGAGTTTAAGATCTTCCCAGCTGGAGTCACCTGGGTATTAGGTCCAGGATGGCACTGATGTGCAGTTGAGACTCAGGTCACTGGAGTTCAGGGCACAGGGGTGCTGAGGCATGGCTCTGTCATTGCAGACTGAGCTCACTCAGCTGATGTGGGACTTTTTTTTTTTAATTTTTAGTGAAGTCTAGTTGATTTACAATGTTGTGTTAGTTTCAGGTGTAAAGCAAAGTGATTTGGTTATGCATATATATGTTTATCTATTCTTTTTCAGTTTCTTCTCCATTATAGGTTATTACAAAATATTGAGTGTAGTTCCCTGTGCTGTACAATAGGTCCTTGTTGGTTGTGTATTTTATCTATAGTAGTGTGTATATGCTAATCGCAACCTCCTAATTTATCCCTTCTTCTTCAGCCCCGCCCCCGCTTCCCAACTGAGCTTGCTCAGGTGATGTGGGACTTTCCATAGGCACAGAGTGTGGAGCCTCGGTGCACACGGGGTGTGGGGAGGTGAGAAAGACGATGCACGGCAGATGCTGTGAGCAGAGAGCTTTGAACTGGGGTGGAGGGGGTTCCTTAGAAACAGCTTGGAGAGCAGGCGGCTTCTAACCCTGCCCCCGGGCCCTGTGGTCTGGGGGCCCCTGTGAGTGTCAGTGGAGACAGCAGGTGGAGAGGTGGAGGTGAAGGATGCTGAGACTGGATGGCAAGCCAGGTTCTAGAGGGAGAGAGCACAGAGCCCTGCAGGGAGGGGGCTAGCACAGCGCAGGGCCTGGACCACATCCCAGCCCTGCTGTTCTGCTGTGTGGCCTGGGAGAGTTACTTAACCTCTCTGAGCCCCTGGTTCTTCACCTATAAAATGACGGGGATAATAGTAGGACCAAAGTCACGAGCGCCAGGCATGGCGGGGGTCACTGGTCTCCAGGATCAGGTTGCTTCCGAATCAGTACGGATGGAGTCTGGGTGTTGCTGGAGCTTTCAAGCACATCACTGTCTGCCCCCACCAAGACTGTAAACCTCTAGTCAGAATCACCTGATGTGATTCTAACATGCTCCCAGCCTGCGCCTCTGTCAGTGGGCTCTGAGGACCGGGCTGGAAGGTAGAGCCAGGGCAAGGGGTGGGGAAGGTCTGCTGGGTCGTCTTGGAGCCTCCCACTTGGAGAGATGACAGCGCAGCCCCTCAGTCGGGCCTCAGTCGGGCATCATGCTCTGCTAGCGCTCCTGGACCGCGTGGACGTGGGTTACACCTCACAGTCACGGCCAGGGAGAGAGGAAGTCATCTTTGCCAAGGACCGCCCGTACTAAACGTGACTGATAACGTCGCCACCGCACTGTGCTTCGTTCGTTCAGAAAAACACTGCTTTCCACACTGAAAGTGGAGGGCGACCTGAGCCCCCATCAATCCCCTTTGCCCTTGAGACCTTGAATTAAGTGCTTCCCAACCGAATGAGGCCACAAGGGACCCTGTGCTTCTTGCCTATGAATAGCAGAAACGAACGCATTTTGAAAATTGCGGTGAGAAATGTCTTCTTGGGGATTTACAGGACAGAAATTGTTCGTTTTAAGCACAGCTTCTTTTTCCATTTAAACGAAATCTGTAAGAAAAAAAAAAGTGGCGGTGCCTAGAACAGCTGTGTACAAAATATCTGTTTCCAGATGTGCTTTTGTATTGCATTGGTATCCTGTTGGTTAACAAGTTAAAGTCCCCTGGTAGCAAACGAAGAAACCATTAAAGAAAAAGAAAAAAGCGCTGCTGAATCTAGACCTTCCCCGGGATGGAGAGTTTTCATTACCACCAAGAGCGCCACACACAGGCCTGGCCAGTGCCTGCCTACAGCTGGAGATCCTGTAACCAGGGCCCTCAGGACATGGTGGGATCTAGAAAACCCTTTGCTGTAGCTACAGAGCCATCTCGTGGTTCTGTGTAGTATTCGTGCAAGGAAACACACTACACCCAGCCCTTCTCAGTGTCACAGCGCTGCTAAAATGCGGCTGGGGACAAATCCGCTTTTGTAATCAGTGAAATCCATTCCTCCGCACAGCACTGCGTGTTTGCAGAACCCTTCCGAAGAGGGGAATGTGAATAATATGGAAAGAGCTGGTTTAAGAACCGACAAGAGCTCGAGCCCGGGGAAATCTCTAAAGCTTTAGGAATAAGATGTTCTATCCACGGTCCTACACAACAACTCACTGGCGAGGCCAGGAGAAAATGCCACCTAGCCTTTTCTTTCTTTCTTTTTTTAAATTAACTAATTTATTTATTTTTGGCTGTGTTGGGTCTTCGTTGCTGTGCATGGGCTTTCTCTAGTTGCAGCGAGCAGGGGCTACTGTTTGTTGCAGTGCGCGGGCTTCTCATTGCAGTGGCTTCTCTTGTTGCAGATCATGGGCTCTAGGCGCGTGGGCTTCAGGAGTTGTGGCATGCGGGCTCAGTAGTTGTGGTGCATGGGCTTAGTTGCTCTGCGGCATGTGGGAATCTTCCTGGACCAGGGCTCGAACCCGTGTCCCCTGCATTGGCAGGTGGATTCTTAACCACTACATCACCAGGGAAGTCCCCGCCTAGCCTTTTCTGTGTGACAAGAAAACAGTGACAGTAGATACGAGACACTTCAAATTTTCAGCAATTCTCAAAGCCCGAAGCCCGGCTACCTTTGGGAAAAGAAATGTCAGTAGGATGCGTCAAACTTCTGGTGTTTTGTGTTTCTGTCCACAGTTCAGGCCACTGTCCTTGCTCTGGAACACAGGCTCTAGAGGTCTCCTCTGGCCCTGCATCATCTCGCTTTTGGGGGACACACGCAGACTGCCTGCGAACGCACTCTGTGGCCTTTGGGTTTGAGGGATTCTGGTTTGAATGACCGCTAGTTTGTTGATTATGAGTGCTGTGTCGCATGGATAAAATATAATGAAAATCTTTATCAAATCATATAAAAGGAATAGTATGGTAGCTTCTCGAACCACTTGGAATAAGCCTGAGACTGCTAGCAGAGAATATGAGGAATAACTCGAGATACACAATAACTGTGATAGAAAGATATTATAACAGTTGAAGTTTTTGATTAGCTTTTAAAAGTTCAATATTTGGTAAAGTTGTTTAGAAACAAAAGGAGCTAAATACATTAGAAGGGACTTAGAATCTAGGGATATCTTCGAAGGGGTTGTGTACTTCCTGATTCTAGTGATGCAAATCTCTCTAAGGCTCTAGGAGCTTTGCTTGCAAGCATTTATTATACTTTCCATTAAAAGGCAATACATTTTCATTATATAAATTTGAAAAAGAGCATAGGTATAAAGAAGATAAGTTATTTATATTCCTATTGCTACTAATATGTCATTGTATTGCTTTTGGGTTTGTCTGTCTTTTGTCTTCTTACATAATCTTTAAAAACAGGTTGTGATAATAATTATTATAGTTTCACTTTCCAAGTAATGTTGTAATATAGTGTCTCCATGTTACCAAATTCTTTGTAAACAGCATTTTAATAACAGCACAACAATCCAAACACAGACCAAAAGTTATGCACAGACGTACATTTACATTGTTATGAAAAATACGAAAAAAAGGAAGCAAATGTGTAAACCAGGATTATTTCTTCTTCCTTCCATTATAAATAACACTCCAGTGTCTTTGTGCTAAAATCTGTCTAGATTTAGAATTGTGTCTTCAGGATATGGTCCCAGAAGGGAAGTAAGTACAACAAAGAATATGAACATGTTCCTAGGCCTCAATTACCATGTCGCCTTCCAAAGGGATGTACACAGGGGCTTCCAAAAACAGTATTTGAGAATCCTGTCTCACCCACACCCTTTGCACAAGGTGCATGACGTCAGGAAGGGGCTCAGAATTAACCCCTGACCAGATCGTCATCACCCTGTCCTCTGCAGGGTTCGGTGTCAGCTCCCGAGCATTCTCAGGCCCTTCATAACCGGTTCCTCCCCACCTCGCACACAAACGCCCGCAAATTAGCGAACAGACAGAACTTCCAACTTTATTCCCGTCTCCACCCCAGTCCTCTGCCCAAGCTCATGCTCTGTGCCACATCCCCAGCACTCACCCCCTATATGCCCAGCTCTAGAGAGAAATCCTGAAGATCTCTCTCCTTCTAGAATAACTTCTTTTCTCCATCTGCCAGCAGGGAAGAGGAAGGTAGAGAAGGAAAGGGAGAGAGGGAGAAACAAAAACTGTTACTTCAAAAGTATGCATTAGGCCAACTAGGGCCTCAGTAAAACCAAACATTAATTCACAAGTGTTCGGGCTCCCAGGAACGGCCCCGGTGTGAAGCACAGTGAGACCCAGCCCCCCGCCCCCGTGCCTGGATCGTGGACTGAGCAAGGAACAGAGCTGGAAGGAACCGTAGCGTCGTTCACCCACCCCTTTCACTGCAGGCTCAGGGCTCCGGGGCTGCGTCTGGGTTCCTATAACCAGGGAGTGACGCAGCGGTGTCTGGAACGCAGACAGGCACGATGCCCAATGATGCCTGGCATCGGCGCCCCCAGGGGAGGGTTGGTACTTACTGTCCACGCGCTCTGGCGCCACAAGCCTTCGGGGCAGGACAGCTGCCCGGGCCCCCTCGGCTGTAACCCTGTGCGCCGCCAGCCACCGGGTCCCCTCGGTCCCTCAGAGTCGCCGTCACCTTTGCTGCCCCAAGCCTTTGAGGTGCCAATCTCTTAAGTCTTCTTTGGTTCTGAGTTGCATTTTAAGATGGTCAGTTTTGCAGCTTTTTGGCGAATGGGCTGGTACCAGGCAAGAGTGAAAGGATGCTGCTGTGGTGGCCCAGGCACAAAAGGACAGTGACCTGGATGAGGTAGAGATGGTGGCCGTGGAGAGGAGGGGACACATGCAAGATGTATTTTGCCAGGAGGACTGACGGGAATGGCAGATGGATTCGCCGTGAAAATGAGGAATTCAGGATGATTCCCGGTTTCTAATCACGGTGCCATGTACTGTCACGGGAAAAGCTGGGGAGTGAGGAACTGATTTGGAGGGGGGAGAATCAAGAGACTTTTAAGACATGTTAATTTCACCATGTTTCAGACAAGCATAACTGGAGGTTCTCTGAAAATGCCAAGCGGACATAGCCCTGAATCCTCTCTGGCCTCAGGTTCCTCCTCTGGGAAATGAAAAGATGGGGTAATATCCATCACCTCTCCTCGACCACAGCAACCTTCCTCCCAGCTCTCCAGTCTCGGATGGTGTGTCTCTGCAGAAGTTACAGCTGAACTTGTAGGGTTTGTCTCAGAGGAGAAGTCCACGGTGAGACATGCACGGGGGAGACAGTGGCATAAAGATGGGACTTAAATTCAGGAGAACTTATGTGACCGTCTGGAAGAAAGCACGGAAAGAAAAGAGCAGATGGTCCAGGGCGGCCTGAGCCCCGAGGGAGCCCACATCGAGTGGTCAAGGAGAGAAGAGACCCCTGATCACTGCGGTTCTTCAAGCACCGCCAAAAGAAAGAGGACAGAGCGACAGAAAACCTGTTAAAACTCACATGACTCACAATTTCCCTCTAGCTGTAGAGTCGTAACCATGAAATTCCTCCACCTGTGAGGGCAGGGACCCAGTTAAACCCAGAGGTGCTTCAAACCCCAAGAAAAGGCTTGTTGTTGTTCTTAAGAAAGATATTTCTATTAAAACCACTGGAAACTGAAGATACGATTTGAAAGAGCCTGACTGACAGTTGATTCCACGGTAGAATGTGCTAACGAAGCATAAGCAAACGGTTAATGATAGGAAACGTAATCGCTTCTGAAAGAGGGCATTACCAAAGGTTATTTGTGCCTCAGTAATTCTTCAGGAAGTACCAAACACGAGCTAATGGTGAGTTTGCCCACATACACTGAAAAGCAGCAAACTCAAACAACAGTGAATACAGGTCCAAATTCAGTAATTCATACAGTAAGCAATTCTGTCATTTTTTAATGTAAAATTGGGCAGCTTCCCCAGCATCGTTCTTTTTCTCACCATGATAAGTAAGTTTTTGCCCCATTGGGTATCAGGCTAATTTCCAGCTTCTTTGTATGTTAGAGGTAAATTTAGAAACTACAGTAGGATTAAAAAGAAGACATTGATGCTTACTCATGCACTTTCGTCTTAATTTAATTTCTGAAACTGCTACGTAAACTAAAATGAACAGATCGTTTTCATCTTCAAATTACAAGTTACTAAAAAACACAACCCGGTAACTTCCAGATCAGGAAAATCCTCTTACTAGGAGTCTCCACTAACCATTTGTGACTATGAAAAATGAAATTTTAAAACTGAGACTTTTTTTTCAGACTTTAAGTGTTGCTGCTATTCTTTGCTCAAAAATAACCTCAGTTATATTGCGTCCATCAGAATAATGATAGTTTCCTTCTCCAGAATGAGGAGTATCAGACCTCCCAGCAGTATATCAGAAGCCAGTATAAAGAAGAGTGTACTGTTTGTTTGTTTGTTTTTGCGGTACGCGGGCCTCTCACTGTTGTGGCCTCTCTCGTTGCGGAGCACAGGCTCCAGACGTGCAGGCTCAGCGGCCATGGCTCACGGGCCCAGCCGCTCCGCGGCACGTGGGATCCTCCCAGACCGGGGCACGAACTCGTGTCCCCTGCATCGGCAGGCGGACTCTCAACCACTGCGCCACCAGGGAAGCCCAAGAAGAGTGTACTTTTAATTCAAATAATTCAGATATTCCTTTTAAAAAATTAACACCCAACTTCTGTAGCATAACATTTTTCTGGCATTATTTTAGTTTGCTGCAAACTAGAATATCATAGGTTCTATAAAAATTACTAATACAATGGAAAATAATTTGGCTAGCTTTATTGTTTGGGGGAAAGGAATATTACATGCTCATTGTAAATTAAAATGTAAACAATACAGAAAAATACAAAAGGAAATACAGATCACCTACAATTGTATCACCTAGAGACAGCTACAGTTAACATTTCCAATGCATACTTCCAATCTTTTTCTCTGTAATTGTGTACTCTACACCCATGCACACTTCATCCCATGCACACAAAATGAGATCATACTGTGTCAGTACTTCCTTGTGATCTTTTTTCCTTAATATAACATGTACCACTCCTTTATGATTTAACAGTCTGCTTGTGGTTTTTAATGTCTACATAGTATTCCATCAGTGAGCCATGCCAACATCTACTTAACATGCCCAAACTGTTGAACACTGGGTGTGTATTTTTCCAGGTAAAAAGAATGGTGCGGGCTTCCCTGGTGGTGCAGTGGTTAAGAATCCGCCTGCCAATACAGGGGACACGGGTTTGAGCCCTGGTCCGTGAAGATCCCACATGCCGCGGAGCAACTAAGCGCACGTGCCACAACTACTGAAGCCCGCACGCCTAGAGCCCGTTCTCTGCAGCAAGAGAGGCCACCACAGTGAGAAGCCCATGCAGTGCAATGAAAAGTATCCCCCGCTGGCCACAAATAGGGAATGCCTGCGCGCAGCAACGAAGACCCGATACAGCCAAAAATAAATAAATAAATAAAATAAATTTATTAAAAAAAGAAAAAGAAATGCCACCTGAGTATGATGAGTAATATGGGAATTTTCTAAAAAAAAAAAAAAAGAGTAGCCCCCGCTCACCACAACTAGAGAAAGCCCGTGCACACCAACTCAGCCAAAAATAAATAAATAAATAATTTTTTTGTTTGTTTGTTTTGTGGTACGCGGGCCTCTCACTGTTGTGACCTCTCCCGTTGCGGAGCATAGGCTCCGGACGCGCAGGCTCAGCGGCCATGGCTCACGGGCCCAGCCGCTCCGCGGCATGTGGGATCTTCCCGGACCGGGGCACGTACCCGTGTCCCCTGCATCGGCAGGCAGACTCTCAACCACTGCGCCACCAGGGAAGCCCAATAAATAAAAATTTTTTTAAAAAAGAATGGTGCAATGAATACTCTGTGTTTATAAAGTTTTGTTTACAGTTCTCATGACTTCCTTAGAATAAATTTCTAGATATAGGATGATTTATCAGAGGGCATGTTACCCATGTTAAAATTTTTTTTATTAAAACTTTTTTTATACAGTAGGTCCTTGTTGGTTATCCATTTTAACTATAGCAATGTGTACATGTCAATCCCAAACTCCCTAACTACTGTATAGCACAGGGAACTCTGCTCAATATTATGTAGCAATCTAATTGGGAAAATAATTTGAAAAAGAATAGATACATGTATATGTATAATGGAATCACTTTGTTGTACAATTGAAACTAACGCAACATTGTTAATCAACTATACTCCAATATAAAATTAAAAGTTTAAAAACAAAGACTTTTTTTTTGAGGGCAGTTTTAAATTCACAGCAACTTGAGGGGAAGGTACAGAGATTTTCCATATACTTCCTGCCCCACACATGCTCCCCTATAATCCACACCCTGCACCAGATGGGAATCTCTTACAACTGACGAACCTACGCTGACCCATCATAATCACCCAAAGTCCATAGTTTACATTAGGTTCATTCTTAGTGTTGTACATCCTTTGGGTTTGGACAAATGTATAATGACATATCTTCACCTTTACAATACAAACAGGGTAGTTTCACTGCCCTAAAAATCCTCTGGTTATACATATTTTAAAGGTAATTTAAATATTACCTAAGAGTGGACCATTTCATATTCTACTAATGTATATGAGAGTTTCTATGTCCCTGATTTCTTACAATACTAAGAATAATTATGAGGAAAAACAACTTTGCCAATTTGATTGCTGAATAATGGTATCTCATTTTTATTTTTTAGTGAGTTTTAGTGTTCATATAGTTATTGGTTTTTTGAATTGTATGTCTGTTTATGCCCTCTGCCTATTTCAAGTTGGGTCTTATCTTTTTATTGCTTTAAAAGAAATATTTATATTCTCTTTTTTCATGTATGTTATAACTATTTTTTTCCTAGTTTAGAGATGACCTTTTACTTTCTGTATTTAGTGATGGTATTTTATTGTTTTTTTAACGTACAGAAGTTTTCATTTTTATGTTGTCAAATCTGTGGAAAAATTTATAACTATAAATGCTTATATTTAAAAACAAAAAAGGTCTGAAATCAACAACCTAACTTTACAACTTAAGGAACTAGAAAAAGAAGAACAAACGAAACCCAAAGCTAGCAGAAGGAAAGGAAATAATGAAGATTAGAGCAGAGAGAAATGAAATAGAGAATAGAAAAACAATAGAGAAAATCAATGAAACCCGAAGTCGGTTCTTTTAAAAAAAAAAATCAACAAAATTGATAAACCTTTCACTATGGACTAAGAAAGAAAGAAGACTCAAATTACTAAAATTAGAAATGAAAGTGGGGACATTACTACCAATTCTACAGAAATTTTTTTAAAATTTTGAGCACACCATGCATAATTGTATGCCAACAAATTGGATAACCTACATTAAATGGACAAATTCCTAGACACAAAACAACCAAGATTAAATCTCAAAGAAATAGGAAATCTGAATAGACCTATAACTTTTGAATCAGTCGTCAAAAATCTCCTGACAAAGAAAAGCCTTGGACCCCATGGCTTCACGGGCAAATTCTACCAAACATTTAAAGAAGAACTAATAGTAATCCTTCTGAAACTTTTCCAAAAAGATGAAGAGGAACACTTCCTCATTCATTTTATGAGGGCAGCATTACTGATACCAAAGCCAGACAAAGACACTACAAGAAAAGAAAACCACAGACCAATATTACTTATGAACATTGACACAAAAATCCTCAACTGAATACTACCAAACCAAATTCAGCAGTATGCTATCAAATGCACAGAAAACACTGTTAATACTGTAGTTACACAGAGCAAGTTATCTAAGTGCAGCCTTGTCTTAAGTATGTACAATCATGGTTGCTGGAAAGTATGGGCCTTGGAGTTGGACAGACCTGACTTCTCACTCTGCCTTTAGCACAAAGTCTCTCTGTGACCTTGGGCATATTACCTGTCCTCTTACTTAAGATGACACAATAATGCTTCCTCTCCAAGACCAGAGAGTTTTTTCTGTTTTTGTTTTTTTTTATAAATTTATTTATTTTTGGCTGTGTTGGGTCTTTGTTGCTGCGCGCGGGCTTTCTCTAGTTGTGGCGAGCGGGGGCTACTCTTCGTTGCGGCACGCGGGCTTCTCATTGCAGTGGCTTCTCTTGTTGAGGAGCACGTGCTCTAGGCGCATGGGCTTCAGTAGTTGTGGCACGCGGGCTCAGTAGTTGTGGCTCGCGGGCTCTAGAGCACAGGCTCAGTAGTGGTGGCGCACGGGCTTAGTTCCTCCGCGGCATGTGGGATCTTCCCGGACCAGGGCTCAAACCCGTGTCCCCCACATTGGCAGGTGGATTCTTAACCACTGCACCACCAGGGAAGTCCCAAGACCAGAGAGTTAACGTACGGGAACATGCCTGCTATGTTCTTGGCAAGGAGTTAATGTATTTTTCCTGCCCCTGCTTTATGTCAACCAATTACTTTTTTGACACATATAATATTTATGTTCCATCTGTCCAATTTGAGTCAGATGGTGTGAATATTTAACGTATAATAATAAAGCCTATTTACTGAGTGCCTGCTGTTTGTATTAGGTAGTGAAGAAAATACAGAGAGGTAAGAGAAACTAAAACCACACCTGCTTTTAACCAATTTAAAACGACAGTAGGAATGTAAGAGGCACGTCCTAAAATAACAGCAGGAGAAGTTAGAATGTGGTAAATGCCACAAAGGACAATGGGAGGAAGGAGGTGAGAGAAAGAAGACAGCTGACTTGGAGGGTGGCTCAGAAATACCATTTCTTTATGTTCTTAAAGGAAATTAAATCCAAGTCGAGGCTTCATCTCTCTGGACTAGTAGGAAATTTCATCCCAAATGCAACCCCTTCCTCCCCCAGACTTTCCTCTCTCAATAAGTT
The DNA here is from genome assembly GCF_949774975.1 of Lagenorhynchus albirostris. NCBI lineage: Eukaryota > Metazoa > Chordata > Mammalia > Artiodactyla > Delphinidae > Lagenorhynchus > Lagenorhynchus albirostris. The sequence goes on from NC_083108.1 coordinate 58,130,124, forward strand.
ACACCCCCATCCAGAGTTGTTTAAGTCTACACTCAAGGGGAGTTCCTGGCCATCCAGTGGTTAGGACTCTGTGCTTTCACTGCCGTGGCCCAGGTTCAATCCCTGGTCAGGGAACTGTCTAAACTCAAGCTACGTTCCTTGCTGCCTGTCTTTCCTGCCCCCTCCCGTTTCACGTCGATGACTATCCGCAAGTTTGATCCTCCGAAGCCCACCCATCCCACCTGCATCCCCACCTGGCCCATCCCCTTCACCTGGACCACTTCTCTGACTGCTCTCCCTGAGTCCCCTCCTGCTTCATCTGCCCCCACCACAGCCTGCAGAGAATCCGGAGCGGACTTTGACAAGAGGATCTCAGGTCCCACCGTATTCCTGCTCAAGTAACTTCCCATTCTCCTTGGGAGAAACAGAGAATGGTCCCATTTGTCTTAATCAGCTTCAAAGCCTCCATGGTCTCTGGCCCTGCCTGCCTCCTGGCCTCCCTTCCCCCTGCCCTCCCCACAGAAGCCTCCTTCTGGTTCTTAGATGTTCCCAGCTTGCCATCCCTCAGCCTGGGATGGCCTTCCTCTGGATCACTACATGGCCACCTCTGCAGCTGGAGAGTCATTTCCTCTGAGGTCACACCCTGTCACATCACCTGATTCTGATTCTTAGCAGAGCACTCACGCTTCCCAGATTTCTCCTTCCTGCACTTATTTCCTGTCTTTCCCACTGGATGATAAACTCAATGAGAAAAGGGACCTTGTCCATCCTATAGCTCAGTGAATTTCCAGCCCCTTTGAATAAGCATTTCCCTCCAATATGCTCCCAGCCCACTGTGCCATCCCTGGGGCTCAGGAACCCTGTGGAGGCAGGGAGGCCCCTTTCAGCCTCTGGCCTCCATCAGTGCCCTGGGCCAGCAGACTTACTCCCCGAGGTACCATCACCTCCCCCGGAGCTGCCCCTGAGCAGGGTGGGGGCCCCTCCTCACTCCCACCTCCTCTACCCTGACCCCTTCACCTTGGACAGGTCCAGCCCTCCCACCAGGGCCCTGGGCACCGAAGGCTGCTCAGCAGATGAACCTCCGACAGCCCAGGGGGTGTTTGTTTGTCATAATGTCATAAATGTCCGCAGTGTTTAAGCAGTTTCTCATTTTTCCTCTGGGAAAATCCTGGAGGATGAGGATTGAAATACATGAAGAGTAGGGAAAATTTTGAGCTACCCTGACATACAATGTAAAGTGAAAACCACTGAATACAAAATTGTGTAAAGTAATTGATAAAGTAAATGCTTTTGTAAAGCATAGAAAAACCCTGGAAGAAATTAAAATAATACATTACCAATGTTGTTTTGGTGGAAAGAAGTTAACTATGGGTAATACGGACTCTTTTCTTTCTTCAACTTTTACGTATTTTCTACGTTACATGTAATGAGAGTTTGTTGCTTTTATAAACATTTTTTTAAGTTTTTTAAACTGTATGTTTTAACATATTTTTTAAACCCAGAATTCCATGTCTGGTAATTTATCATCTGAAAATATTCATGAGTGTGCATGTCGATCTTGTCACAGAATCTTCATTAAATAATTTTCCATAATAGTAAAAAAGTTAAAAGCAACCTAAACATCCAAAAACAAGAGATAACTTAGAATGGTGAAACACAGGCAGACCTCAGAAATTATGTTGTAGAAGAATACTTCACGTTATTAAAAAATGTTCACTATCTGGATAGATTTTTTTTAATAAAAATTTTAAAATGTAAAAGATTACAAAACGAGTGCATTTCTGTGTGTATATATATGTACTGCATATATATATATACACACACACACACTTAAGGAAAAAAACACTTCAGAGCATAAAGCCAAATATTAGCCTTAGTTATTATTCAGTCTTGGTATGAAAGGTGATATTAATTTTCTTCTCTGTGCTTACCTTTCCTCTCTTTTTTTCTTAAAAAAACAACCACAATAGTGAACATTATGTATTATTTTTCCAGTAAGGAAAAAGACAGCAATAGAGGATATATATATATATATATATATATATATATATATATACACATATATATATGTATATGTGTGTATATATATATATATTTCTTTTAAGACCTCTGAAAATGCCCCTTGATGTGTGGAAGGACCAATGTCCTGGGCAAGGTCCTCCAGGAGCCCTTGTTAGAGGCAGGAATGAGGGGAAGGGGAGCTAGAGACTGGACTGGCCCAGGACTAGGTGGACCTGTGGCTTCCTGGTGCCCAGTGACAGGTGGTTGAGATGGTTAGTTAGAACCTCTTCCGTTCCACCTGTTGGGATGCCTTGGGGAGCACGTTACATTTAACAAGTGTTTATTAAGCAGCTACTATGTACCAAGCACTCCTTTGGGGCTTTTAGCAGGTGAGACGTGTTCCCAGCTAGAGAACCACAGGAGCCAGCTGGGTTAACTGGGTCTCGTGCAAGGCAAGCAGCTGAAACCATGGGCACAAAGGCTAGTGCTGAAGCAGGAAGCTGACGGCAGTTCTCAAGATGGGAACAAGAATTGATTTAAGATCTCGGTACCTCGATCTTGTGTCAACATCCTGGAAGGGTAAAGCATGGTGACCTCATTTGGCCTGGTCTCTGAGTCACTGAGAGCATGAATTTCACATGCTGGGCTCACTGGTACGCTTATTATCTCCCAAGACTCAGACACGTTCTTTTTTTTTGTTTTTTTTTAATCTTCATTGGAGTATAATTACTTTACAATGTTGTGTTAGTTTCTGTTGTACAACAAAGCGAATCAGCTATAAGTATACATATATCCCCATATCCCCTCCCTCTTGCGTCTCCCTCCCTCCCACCCTCCCTATCGCACCCCTCTAGGTGGTCACAAAGCACCGAGCTGATCTCCCTGTGCTATGCGGCTGCTTCCCACTAGCCATCCTTTTTACATTTGGTAGTGTATATATGTCAGTGCCACTCTCTCACTTCGTCCCAGCTTCCCCTTCCCACCCTGTGACCTCAAGTCCATTCCCTACGTCTGCGTCTTTATTCCTGCCCTGCCCCTAGGTTCATCAGTACCGCTTTTTGAGATTCCACGTATGTCAGACACATTCTTAACCTCTGCGTGTTCGGTTTCTGCTTCCATAGTGAAGCAACAGCGCCTGTTTCAGCGATGTTGGCATTAAATGAGGTGGCTCGTGTGATGTGCTCGCAGCTTTCTTCGGGGAGCATTACTCAGCGGTGATGACAATAGCATCGCCATCTGAGAGCATCCCCAGGGACCCAGCTCTAACCACAGGTCCGTGCTTGAGCAGGGGCCCAGCGGCCGGCGTACTGTGGGTTGAGCCCGGTAACCTCACCCAGCCAGGAGCCAGGCAGGTCCGTCTGGCTCGGTCTCAGGGATCACCTTGCCCTGGGTCTCCGGAGGGAGGGCAGGCAGTGACTGACCTCCTATCTCACCAGGGCAGCAGGGCCCCAGACTAGCCGGGGACAGAGCAGGAAACCCCACCCTCTCCCTGGCTTGGCCTGTTTACATACTGACTGACGTCAGTCTGAGCTGCCTTCCGGTGGGCCTGGGTGTGCTCATTTCTCCTGTGAATTACAGCCTCTACCCCGCTCCTTCTGCCTGCTCCTTCAGCTCAGATGTGCTGCTGTGGCCCCGCCCCACCAGGGCCTCCAGGGACACCAGTTGTGGGCTTGTAGGCCCCCACCCTCCTGTCTCTTTGTGTCCCAGGCTGCTCACCTGATCACAACGATAACTGTGTGTGTGTGTGTGTGTGTGTGTGTGTGAGAGAGAGAGAGAGAGAGAGAGAGAGAGAGAGAGAGAGACACGTACCATTACCTGGGATCTTCTACCAAATTAAGCCCTGTCTGTACAACCTTTTGTACCTTGCTTTCCATTATCTGTGACCTTCTTGGTCTGCCTTTGCCCAGAGTTTCAGTGTTGGTGTCCTGAGCTGGACTTGAACCCAGGCCTGGCTGTGTGACCCAAGTTATGACCATCACTTAACCTCCCACCCTGAGGTCCTCACCTGCAAAGTGGTGGAACAGTACCTGTCACAGGGACTGCCAAGGGGATTAAACAAGCACACACCTGCTATGATGCCTGGTATACAGCAGGTGCTTAATAAATGCTCTTCGCTTCTTAGCTAGCTTGACAAGCCCCTTTAGAACTTTCCATCTAGGGTTTTACCTTGGGCTGCCATCAGTGAGGGTGTATTTTCCTAGTAGCAGAGCCAGGTTGGTGCGTGAAGAGACGTGAGCCTGGGCTAAGCTAGTGCCGCCCCTTCCTTTCCCCTCCCCGTGGAGGGGGTGGTGGGTGATGTCCCAGAACTGCAGGCTTTGGTGGATCTGGTGATCTTGGTCCTTTCCACCTGCTGAGAGGAATCATCCCCTCTGGTTCCAGGGATGGCTTCGTCAAGAAAACAACTTCAGGGATGCCGATAGGACAATGAGAATGATCTTAACCAGCTGTCTGCCAACTGAAGTGACTTCTAATAAACTTCCCATTAGCATTTGCTGAAGTATGTTCCGTAGACCCTTAGTCGGAGGGTGTGAGCAAGAGCCCCATGGAGGGAGGAAGACGGAGCACGTTCCACGTGTGTAGGACGTCCTGGGGGAGGGCAGGCCAACAGGGTTCCTTTGTCACAGGCCACCCCGGGTGCCCTGCAGATCCCTCCATGGGAAATACCTACAGTCTTCCTCATGCACAGTTGACTGTAGAACTCCTTTTTCTTAAGGAGCTCCTGTGAACACTTTATAGAAATACGGTCCTTCTGAGAAATCTTTCTAGAAACATTGCTTTCTTTTTTTACAAACTTATTGAAGCCTATTTTATACAGCTGGGACGAAGTGAGAGAGTGGCACTGACATATATACACTACCAAATGTATAATTGAAGCCTAATTATACAGATCATATAATTCACCCATTTCTAGTACAATTCAATGATGTTTAGAAAATTTGCCAAATGGTATAATCATCACCATAATTCAGTTTTAGAGCATTTCTGCCACCCAGCCCCCGAAATCCTCATGCCCGTTGACTGTTAATCTCTGTTCCTAGCCCCCTGCCCCAGACAACCGCTAATTTACTATCTGTCTCTATAATTTTTCCTTGAGAATCATGGCTTTTTTTCTTACTGTGGTAAAATATACATATCAAAATTTACCATTTTAAAGTGAACAGTTCAGTGGCATTACGCACAGTCAGCCTTCATCACCATCCAATTCTAGAACTTTCCATCATCTCAAACAGAAACTTTGTACCCATCAAACAATAACTCCTCATTTCCCCCTTCCCTCGAGCCCCTGGTAACCACCATTGTACTTTCGTCTCTATGAATTTGACTACTCCAGGGACCTCACTTAAATGAATCATACAACGTTTGTCCTTTTGTATCTTACTTATTCCCTTAGCATAATATCTTCAAGGCCCATCCACGTTGTAGCACGTGTCAGAATTTTTTAAGGCTGAATAATATTCTGTGGCGTATGTAGACCACATTTTGTTTATCCATTCATCAACTGATGGCCTCTTGGGTTGCTTTCACTCTCAGATACTGTGAATAATGCTGCTATGAACATTGATGGACAAATATCTGTTCTAGTCCGTGATTTCAATTCTTTTGAGTGTATACCTAGAAGTAGAATTACTAGGTAATTCTATTTTTAACTTTCTGAGGAATCACCATACTGTTTTCTATAGCAGCTGCACCATTTCACGTTCACACCAGTGACGCACAAAGGTTCCAATTTCTCCACACCCTTGAGAACACTTGTTATTTTCTGTTTGGGCTTTTATTTTTGTTCTTTATAATAGGCATCCTAATGAGTGTGAAGTGGTAGGTTGCTGTGGTTTTGATTTGTATTTTCCTTAAGATTAGAGATGTTGAGCATCTTTTCATATACTTGTAGGCCACCTGTATATCTTCTTTGGAGAAAAGTCTATTCAAGTACTTTGCCCATTCTAAATTGGGTTGTTTGGGGTTTTGATGAGTTGTAGGAGTTCTTCATATATTCTGGATATTAATCCCTTGTTAGATATACGATTTGCAAATGTTTTCTCTCATTTGGTGGTTTGCCTTTTCATTTTCTTGACAGTATTCTTTGATACACAAAATTTTTACTTTCAAAGTCCAGTTTACCTACTTTTTTCTTTTGCTGTTTGTGATTTTGGTGAAAGAAACGTTGCTTTTTGCTTTTGAAAATTCAAACAGAAGAAAAAGAGCTTACCTATGAAATCAAACAAAGAAGAAATCTCTTGCTATGATAAAAGTCATTCTTATCTTCCTTCTAGATATAGTTGGGTTCTTTTTTTAAGCTAAGAACTCCCAAATATTTCATTGTTTCGACCATGTGACTTGGCAGATGGCTGAACAACAGTTGTTGCTGTTACTTAGTATTCGTTATGCACCAACAACTTGTCATACACAGTCAGAAAAGAAGAGTCGAGCGGTTGTCAGCCCTGGAGCTGTCTGTCCTAAGCGGCATAAGAGGCATATTTATTAGTAAAAACTTTCAGGTGCACGTGACAGAAAACCAATTTAAAATAGCTTAGATAGAAAGGAGAATTCACCAGAAGAAACTACTTCTGGGGAAGGAGGAGAAGGACATTCGCTATAATGTTTCATGTCTTAAATAATTTGAAGTGAGTATGACAAAATGTGTTAATCTGAGTTGTGAGTAAATAGATGTCTATTTTTTTAAGTATTTATGCATTTAAATTAATTTTCCCCCTTTATTAGGGGAAGTACCTGATGTGTATCCATCTGATTTCCTTAATTCTCTAATGACATGGCATACCACCATTACATGAAATTTTAAAATTAAGGACAAAAAAGGTTTTTAAACCACTTTTCCTTTCCAAGCAAATGAACAGAACTGGAAAAAAAAAAAAAAGGAATTCACTGGTTCATGTATAGAGTATAGTGATTGTATCTAAATCCAGAGAGAATCTCACTTCTCTCTCTCTCTCTCAATTTATTAGCTGTGCTTTTCGCCTTCCTTTTATCCATTGGCCTCTTTCCCTCCTACTGTATGCATCTCGGGGGGAATCATGAGCAACTGCAGCATATATTACCTTAGTGTGCAATCCCAGTAATTAAAATATTAAATCCCAGTGAAGACAAAGTCTCTTTGGATCATGTGCCCACCTCTGAACAGATCACTGTGGCCAGGGGAATGGACGACTCTGATTGGCTAGCCTGGGTCATGTACCCAACCCCATGGCCCGCAGTTGGGGACTCAGAGATGGTGGACAGGGGCTTTCCAAAGGGAAGGATCCATGCAGTGAACCTACAGGGATACGCAGGAGGACACCTGCTGGATATTGTGCAAGGACTTATCGTATTTGCCTGGATTTCTCTTAGGGCTGTCTTTCTCCCAGTTTTTCTCATTTTTAGGATTTTTGTGAATATGACTGTGAACATTATGGTTTTACAAAACAAAAATATCCTTTAATCCATGAAAGTTCCAATTGGAAGAAATATTTGAGACACTATTTGGATTGATGGATAAATAACTTTACAGGTAGGAGAAACGCACATGTGAGCAGCGTGACTGAAGGGGCACAGCACAGTAAAGTGAGAAATTAGGGTAGAAAAGCTGAGTGACGGTGACTAATCTTTCAGAAGGCAAGAAAATTGAGAGAAATAATAATGAATGTGGCTATTAGATGGAAACCTCAGGATTCTTTTGGTTGCAAGTGATGGACAACTGCTCTGGTCTAACTGGCCTTGACCAAAGAAGGCAGTCCTCAATTCACATAACTGAAAAGTCTGAGGATACTTTCAGGCATAGCTTGATCTAGGACTCACTGTCTGCTGGAGCCATCTCTGAGCTCCATGTCCACTGGCTGGACACCTCCTCAGGGTTTCAGTGAACCTCCAGTGCAGCTCTGGGTGCTCCCCCTTATGGCTGCAGCAGCTCCAAGCCTCCTATCTGCACACCCCTGAGCCTGAGAGTAAGCACATAGGTGCCAGGATTCCCAGAAGTGGGCCTGAGTTCTCTACGAATAGGCAAGCTGAGACCTTGGGCCCGACCATGGGTGACTCAGCATGGCAGGGGGATCTCTTGGGCCCCTCCCTTAACTACATCCCCGGCACTGTAGCTGGGGGGCAGGAATACTCGGATTGGCCCCTAGACCGGATGATGGGATCAGGTCCACTCAAACCACATGGCTGAGAACAGAAGGGCTGGTTTTAAATACACAAACAAAACAAACAAAAACGATACTCATCGGGAGTGGAGGGGAAGTGTTCTGGCAGCAAACAGGTGTCCATTACAGGGACCATAATTTGATTATTGAAGATGAAGGTAAAAATAGAAAATAAAGATGAAGGACCAGGTCAGTGTTGAGTAACAAGGTACCGGCGGGGGTAATTACGAGGTCCCAGTGCTTGAAAATGTCGTCTGTGTTCCATCCACCTGCAGACTGTTTGTGCCCCTGAGGCTGGTTAAACGGCCACCTTTCCGTGGGCAGCCACTGCGTCATGACGGCCCGGTGCTGCTGTCCGCCCTGCAGGTCCTGGATGAGCCCACGTGCAGTCATGGGCGCTGACATCCCTCAGACTCTAGGACAGGGATCTCAACCCTGCACTCTTCAGGCCACAGGTTTGGGTTCAGAAAATGTGATTCTCAGAAACTCCAAAGGTCTCATGGACATGAGCTGGACAGAAGTTGAAGAATCCGAGGTATGGGCATGGAGCAGTGTGGCCGCCAGGTCAGAGAAGTGGGCAGGGCAGACGGCCTCCTCTCCTCTCCTGCTCCTCCGGTCTGGGGTCTGAGAGGGCCCCTCCCTCCTGCCTCTCCTGATCTCTCCCGCCTCCCTCCTATGCCCTCAGGACCAATGTGGCGGGTTGGGGGTGGGGGAGGGGGGGCCTTGGAGGGCAGGGGACCAGCCTGGGAGCTCAGCAGGCTCCCGGTGCCTGAGTGGGCCAGGCACTCGCCCTCTGCTCCTCTCCTACTCCTGGATGGCCCCTCCCGCCTACCACTCCTGATCTCCCTGGCCTCCCTCCTATGCCCCCAGGACCCACGAGGCCTGGATGGGGCTCTGGAGGTGGGGGACCTGGCTTGGGAGCTCAGCAGCCTCCCTGGCCACAGTGGGCCAGGCGATCACCCTTCACTCCTCTCCAGCTCTTCCCAGAGAGTCCCTCCCACCTGCCTCTCCTGATCTCCCTGGCCTCAGGGGTGCCGATCGTGTCTGGCCTCCACTTCTCCTCCCCTCTCAGTCCCCCTATGTCCTACCAGTTCACTCTGGGGTTCCTCCCGTCTCCTTGGGGGTCAGAGTCCCCCACCAGCGGCTGGCAGGAGCCCTAGTTGTGGGGAGACGCTAACTCTGCGTCTTCCCACACCGCCATCTTGACTCCTCCTAATTTATCCATCTTTTCCTTTATGATTTGTATTTTCTGGGTCTTGTTTAGAAAATACTTCCCTACCCAAGGTAATAAAATATTCTTCTATGTTGGGAAAACAAAAAGCAAAAAAATAAAAAACAGCTTCTATTGAACATTTTTCCTCCCAGTTTTCTGCAGGGAGATTGTAGCTGACTGTAGATCCTATTCCCTTTGAAATTGTGGCTGATTTGGTCCAGGAACACAGGATCCACAAAAGCCCTTCCTGCTTCCAGAACTTGGTCCTTATCTCCACGGCAGAGCTACCCACAGTGCTCGGGAAAAGAGAAAACGTGTCTTTACCCGGCTTTGACAAGAGTCAGAGGGAGAGATTTGTACGATGTGAGGTCCTGAGGAAAAAGCCCCAGCAGGGCGCTCCCACCACAGACACAGGGCCAGTTCCAGGAGGACCAGGTTGACCAGTTCTATCCCATCGATGCCATCGGGAGGTGGAAGCTGCTGGCAGGAAGAATACACAAGGTCAGTCCCTTGCTCCAGAACGTGTCAGGGGTCCTATGTTTTGCTCCCGATTCCTCAGTGATGGCACTTTTGCCAGGTGAGCGAGGCAAGTGGCTTGGAGCCTCCTGCTAACTGATGGACTGCGGTCCTTCAGAAGTAGCCGCACAGACCCCATTTCCAAAAACCGGTCATCTCTTACTTCACTGGCTTCACATCTTGATTTAAGAACTGTGCCTTCAATGCCAAAGGCATATTCCTAACACAGTCTTCCCAGAGCATATGATTTATTCTGTAATTTTAAAATTCCAGCCCATCTCATCATCTATTGTTGTCATCATATATATATTTAAACATAGTCCTTCAGTGGATTTTAAATGCTTTTATTTTATTCGCTTAATAAATATTCATTTTAAGGTGACAGCCAGATGGGCTTTAAGCAGAAAGAAATCGTTTATCCTTTGAGCAAATTTATTATTGGTGCATTTTCTTCTGTGCTGTCATAAAGGCCAGTCTCTCGCTGCACATTAATTTTATGATTTTATTTGTACTTCACATGAACGCCAAACTCCAATTCGCTTTTCTGTTTATTCACAGACCAAATCATTTTATTCTCCTTTGCAGAAAAGAAATATTATATTAGGCATGAATTTATTGCAGGTTGAAAATTTACTTTCCTGGAAGAGCTCTTCCAGGAGGCAATATCTATTTAAAAAAAAAAACAAAACTATTTCAGCTTCATTGTAGGACAAGAGTATTAGTATTTTTAATCGTGGAATTTCCAGTAGAAGCCTTGCTTTGATGTGTTCCATCTCTGTTTATTGGGTGTATTAGGACTAACTGTGGTACCAAGTACCCCCTAATCCTCACTCCCCAGGTCTCAATAATTCATGTCTGTTTCCTGTCCTCATTCTGCTCCATCTTTTGCGTAATGATGCCGGCAGTGAAGAGTGTAGAAGTGATTGGTCCGTGGTACCACAGTTCAAGGAGATCTCAGGGTCAGGAGGTCCACCCCCAGTGCACAGCTACTTCCTATGCACCACAGCCTCCAGAAGCATCTCTCTGAGTGCTCACATGTGCATCTAAAAGCGAATTTCATCTCTTCCTCCTAATCTAATCTCACTGAATAGATTCTCCTTTCCTCTCTTCTCCTGCTTCAGATGCTTCCATCATAGGGGCTGAGATAATTTGTACTATAAAGAATAACTAATAATTATTATTAAAATGTGATGCTAGATTAATGCCATGGACAGATAAAACACACCATTGCATTTAACCAGCCGTTGAAATCTTGGGTTAAGTTATTGGCATGGTCTGAGAGAGGGTCAAAGGGCACGCCTAAAACCTTAAAATCCACAAACCTGCCTTCCCGGGCAGAGCTGTGCTGTCCCCCTCCTAGCAGGGTGGCAGCTGAGTGCGCCAGACCTCCGACCCTTCCCCCTCCCCCAGGCTGTAGCTGGGAAGGCACCGAAAGGCGGGGTGTCCAAGGCCCCCCGGAGTGGGGCCCCGCCCAGGGCTCAACCTGCTTAATCGCACCTGCTATGGGGCCTGCCAGCTCCCTCATCCAGAATTCTCTGGACCCGACCGGATGACTCTAGAGTTCTTTCCCGAGGTCCGGCCCTGACCTCTTCTGGGTGCAAACAGCCTCTCTAGGATATTCTGCTCCTCCGTTGCTTAGTTGCGCAGAAGAAGAACTGTGTATTGGATGCAAACACATATTCCCAGGCCACATATCACAGGGCACCCTTTATGTGAGGGCACCCGGGGAACAGCACCGACGCTAGTAAACGTTTGGGTTTCAGGGATTTCAGGTTTGCAGTGTGTATTTCTATACCTTCTGGAAAAACAAATATTTTGAGTTAAGCAAAACTAATACTTGAGTTTTGTTTATGTTTGTTTTGTTTTGTTTTTAACATCTTTATTGGAGTATAATTGCTTTACAATGGTGTGTTAGTTTCTGTTGTATAACAAAATGAATCAGTTATACATATACATATGTTCCCATATCTCCTCCCTGTTGAGCCTCCCTCCCACCCTCCCTATCCCACCCCTCCAGGCGGTCACAAAGCACCGACACGATCTCCCTGTGCTATGCAGCTGCTTCCCACTAGCTATCTACCTTACATTTGGTAGTGTTTATATGTCCATGCCACTCTCTCACTTTGTCCCAGCTTACCCTTCCCCCTCCCCATATCCTCAAGTCCATTCTCTGTTCCCGGTGGATGGACCTTGAGTCTGTCATACAGAGTGAAGTAAGTCAGAAAGAGAAAAACAAATACCGTATGCTAACACATATATATGGAATCTAAAAATAATAATAATAAAAAAAATTTTTAAAAAAGGCCATGAAGAACCTAGGGGCAAGACGGGAATACTTTAGTATTTTTAAGCTTAAAACAATTTGCATAACACTCACTTCCTTGGTCTCATTTGATCTTCTGGGGTTTTATCTTGTTCCTTCGTCTGGAACATGTTCCTCTGCCGCCTCATTTTGTCTGAGTTGCTCTTTGTATTTTTATGTCTGTGGTGGATTGGTTACGTGTCTCAACCTTGGAGAAGTGGCCTCTGTAGGAGGCGCCCTATGCGTCCCCACCGTGCACTCCCCTCTCGTCACCCAAACTGTACGTGCTAGGGGTTCCCCCTGAGAGGGCTGCGTGGGCCCTTCTGTTGTGGCGGGCTGGCTACACGGGTGATCTGCTGGGCTTGGGTGGTCCCCAGTCTGGTTGGTTGCCAGGCCCTGCCTTGTGTGGAGGCTGCTGGCTGTGTTTAGACAGGCCTGGTCACAAGGTGACAGTCTGTGGGATCCCAGGTGCCCTGGGGCTAGTGCTGGCTGACTGCTGGGTAGAGTCAGGGTCCTGGAGTCTCTGGGGCTGTTGCCCACCCACTGACAGGTAAAGTTAGGGCCTGAGCTTAGTGCTGGATTACTGACAGGCAGGGCTGCTTCCTGGAGTACGGCTGCAGGGCCAGGGATCCCAGAGCTCATTTCAGATTCTTGATTGGGGGTGGGCGGCAGTTCCTGACACAGTTGGGGATGGGGTATGGGGTGTCCAGAAGCTTGTGTTGGCCTGCTAGGGGGCAGGGCCAGGGCCCAGCTGGTCGCAGGGCAGGGTCTGGCCTGTGTTGCAGGATCCTAGTTTTCTTGCTTCTGGTGTCTGCGCCCTGGTGAGTGAGGCTGGTCTAAAGGATTGTGTGGGCTTCCTGGTGGGAGGGGCTGGTGCCTGCCCACTGGTGGGTGGAGCTGGGTCTTGGCCCTCTGGTGGGCTGGGCTGTGTCTCGGGATGTGGGCTCAGGAAGTCTTTAGGCAGCCTGTCTGCTGGGGGTGGGTCTGTGTCCCCACCCACTTAGTTGTTTGCCCTGAGGCGTCCCAGCACTGGCACCTGCAGGCTGTTGCATGGGGCCAGGTCTTGAAGATAATGAGCCAACATGTCAGCCATCAGGAACGTTCACACGGCTGAACGTCCTCCCTTATGTCTGCCCACAGTGTCTATGTCCCCAGGGTGAGCCACAGCCACCCCCCACCTCTCCAGGAGACTCTCCAAGACCTGCAGGTAGGTCTGGCCCAGGCTCCTACGAAACGACTGCTTTTGCGCTGGGTCTCGGTGTGTGAGATTTTGTGCGCACCCTTTGAGAGTGAAGTCTCTATATCCCCCAGTCCTGTGGGGCTCCTGCAGTTAAGCCCTGCTGGCCTTCAAAGTCAAGTGCTCTGGGGGCTCGTCTTCTCAGTGCCAGACCCCTGAGCTGGGAAACCTGACACGGGGTTGGAACTCTCACTCCTGTGGAAGAACCTCTACGATATTATTATTCTCCAGTTCATGGGTCGCCCACCCGGGGATATGGGATTTTATTATATTGCAAGTCCACCCCTTCTACCTTGTTGTGGTTCCTCCTTTATGTCTTTACTTGTAGAAGATCTTTTCTGGTAGGTTCCAGTCTTTTTCATCGATGGTTGTTCTGCAGGTAGTTGTGATTTGGGTGTGCTTGCAAGAGGAGGTGAACTCAGGGTCCTTCTACTCCACCATCGTGGCCACTGTCCTCCTGATCTTTACAACCACTAGTGAGACAGGCCAAAAAGTAATCGTTCTCATTTTATAGATGAGAACAAAGTCTTAATTCATTAAATGACTTGCCGGAGCTTCACACCTAGGAAGCGGCAGATCTGATCTTTCCTCACTTTCCCAGTGGTATTTATTTCCCAATGTATCTTTCCAATCTAGTGTTTTATGTTGTTCCCCACTCCCCACCCACCCAGTGGCTCAACCATCTCCCCAAAATCGTGGATCCAGTCTGCTACAATAGCACAAATCTGTTTCCCTGTTTCTCACATTTTTCTCCAGTGAATTTTATGTCTAAGTTGATACTCTTTGAGTTTTGTTAAGGAAAGTCTCACTTGTCAACTTCTTACCTTCACTAGGAGTCTAAGTGATCTTGCCAAGAGACTCCTAAAAATCACGGGCGATGGGCACTCTTGATCTGGGTATAACAATTGCACCCAAAGTCATTTGTAGTATGTGACCATATAAATATATAGGAATCCCTTTTAAAAGAAGGAACTTCAACTTCAGTTTTCAGTAATCAATTTAGTCACATTCCCAACACTTTACTTGCAGGTAAGTCCCCCCCAGTCACGTTGAGGCAGGAATTGGAGCAGCTGACCTTGGTTTCGTTCTGTCCTTGGCCACTCAGGGAGACTCAGGGGTCTGGGTCAGTCTGTATTCTCCAGATGCAAGCCCAGCTAAGAGAGAATTATTGCCTCCATTGTCCATAAAAATCATACATACAGTTAAACTCCCTTCTAATAATTCTAAAATTTTAATTTTTTAATGGAAACCTAAAAGGAAAAAGTGAGACAATGGGTCAGCTGCTCATTGTGCTACGTGTGTTTGTTCCCTTTATCACTTGCTTAAAGCCATTTTCCTTTTAGAATTCTTGAGGTTTAAATGACCACGTTGAGATACTCCTAAAACTGTGGCCTTAGCAATGTGTTGTAATTTCCATCTTCATAGAGAATTGAAGCAAGAGAAATCACTACTGCCACATTCACACTCTGATTAGAACTTATTCACTCTTCCACATGGCATAACAGAAAGAGCATTTAAATGAGTGTTAAGACCTGAGTTTTTAATCATATGTCTGCCCCTTCCTATCTCAGCCTCAAGAAAATCACCTAGGGCTTCCCTGGTGGCACAGTGGTTGAGAGTCTGCCTGCCAATGTAGGGGACGTGGGTTCGTAACCCCGGTCCAGGAGGATCCCACGTGCTGCGGAGCGGCTGGGCCCGTGAGCCATGGCCGCTGAGCCTGCGCGTCCGGAGCCTGTGCTCCGCAACAGGAGAGGCCACAACAGTGAGAGGCCCGCGTACTGCAAAAAAAAAAAAGAAAGAAAGAAAATCACCTAATCATCTCTGCGGGAGATGCGTCTCTTCCATTTGTCCCCAGCTGCACTCCACTCCTTCTCCACGAGGTTCTGTGTCTCAGGGGCTGATCTGGGAGCCAGCATGCCAAGAAAGGGAGGTCACCACAGGTCAGAGGGCCAAGGGAAGGAAGGACAGGGTATGTATTCCCCACCAAATTGCTGAGTTTGGCTGGGTCCCTTTACGCAGAGCTCCTATCAGGCAGCACTCGTCCAAAGCTACCTGTTGTGGGTTCTGCTAACTGCCTCCCTTTGCATCTTCAGACGGACAGAGGGCAGCAAATTTTCCTTGGGAAAATTTCATGAGATGCCAAAATTAGATAACCTAGCAATAGGACTATTCAAGCCCTCCTTTGTACCGAAAGGTAAATACGAAGCATTGGAAATGGCACTCTGTAAAGGACATAGCGGTTCCAGAGTTCACATTCTAGAAAGAACAAGTGTTCTTAGTTGAACATTGGTAATGCCTTACATTGCAAACAACTCTCACATCGCGATCCCCACAGCAGTGACAAGCCCAGATCCTTCCATGGCCAGAGACCCTCTGCATGGAAGTGAAGATCGGAGTTGGAAATGTCATCACCGAACACTGCCTCAGAGCCAAAGACGCAGCTTCCTCAGAAGACACGTCGGACATCCCTGTTGAGAAGATAAGCGTGATTGGTGGTGGAAAAGCGCTCGCGCACGGGAGGTGTCGGGGACGTGCCCAGCCCGGCTCTCCTGAGCACAGTGACAACGGAAGCCGAATCCCTGACCTTTAGTAATTGCATGATTGCTCCCCATCCACCGCCGGCCTGAAAAGCCCAAAAGTTCATCTTAAAGTGGAAATGTGACCATTAGCCATGCCTCATCAGCAAGGACCAACATGCAGACATTCAGGACGCGGGTATATTGGGTGGCTGGCGAGGGAAGCAGCTCATGGCCGTGAGAGCCTGACCTTGGACACACACCTAGTGAGTGGGATGCTTTGCTGGCTCCTTTGCCTCCATCACCAGATTCACCAGGGCTGCTGAACAGCTTGGTTGAAATCAGAGGTGTTTACAGTTACTCACCATTTCCTTCACTCCTGTATTTGTACCAGAGGTCGCCATGATGGGATGGGCTTTTGTCTTTTCCCTGGTAGGCTTGTAGCGCAGTGCTGCGATAACGTTTTTGACATGGCCGCCGTACACTTCTTTCCGTTAAAGCCACATCACATGTATTAAGCAGAAGGATTTACTTGTTTTAGACTCTTGGGTCACCAGACACAATTCTTCCCCCCCCCCCATATTTCCCTAGACTTGGAGTTACACCTCGCCAGATGCGCTCGTCCTAAACAGTGCCCGGCACTTACCACTCAGTAAGTATTGGTCGGATGAACGGAGGAATGCACCCTCTGCCTTGCTAGAACCTAACTTCATAATCGCTTGTCTTCCCACGCGCTCCTGACTCCTCCTCCAGTGGGAAAGACACCGTCACCCACGCAGCCGCTCAGGGCAGAGACCCCGGCATCAGTCTGAGCCTCTCTCCCTTATCACATCCAATCGATCCATCACCCTGTCTTACCGATTCCACCTCTTGTGTCCCTCTCAGACCTTCCCCAGTGTCCTCCCCCTTGTTCAGACCACCTTCTTCCCCTGCCTGGGAAACCACACCAGCCCCCTAACTGACATCTCTCTTTCCTGTCCTGCCTCTTTCCAGTGCATTCTCTGCACCAACCAGAGGCTGGCTTAAAAACAAAACTGAAGGAAAAAAATTCTTATTCTTCAAAACCCTTCAAAAGCTCTGTCTTGCCTTAGGATAAAGTCCAGAGTCCTGAATAGAATTTCTAGGGCTCTTCCTGAGCCGGCCTCCAGCCCGTGTCTTCATCTCTCATCCCCAGCACGTTGCTCCAGGCTTCAGGCTGTGGCAGAGAAAGCTATTTCTGGGGCCTCCTGTCAGGCCTTTGAGTCTTAGGACATGTGCTCTCTGTCTCCCTCCCCAGGGTAACTTGTGCTCTTTCTTCAGAGATAGCAGAGGCATCACTTCCTGCAGAAGCCTTCCCTGAACACCTCGCTTCTACCTGCTACGGAATCATCACAGATTGAGGGTTAAGGACAGAGGCTGTAAACGGGCCATCTAACCCCTCTGCAACATCACTATCTTCCCTGTAAAATGTGGATGATATTAATTCCTATCTAATGAATGTTGCAAGAGTTTAATGAGATTATTAAGCCCTTAGAACACTGCCTGCAGTGTAAGCAGAGACTTGATAAAGGCACACAGGCAATATCCCAGCTGCACGAGCCACTTTCTCCTTTGCTCTGTTTCCAGGGAGAGGAGGCTGGAATAGTTACTCAAGCCTCTTGTGTTGGGCTCTTGGGGCCCATGTCTTTGCCCACAATGTGCTCCCAGGTGAAATGTCTCTCTTCCCAACCCCCCCCACCTGAACCCCACCCATTCCCCAGAGCCTTGTCCCACACAGTCCTGCCTCCCCTATGACCATGCTGGCCTTCCCTTGTGATCCCTCTGTTGGGAGCTCCTACAGCAGTAGCTGTCTACTAATGACAACAGTCATCTCGGATCACTGAGAACCAACAGTGCACCCAACACTATAACGTATGATTGAAGTTTGATGTCAACTGCATCCTCTCAGAAGCTCATGAAGGGCGCTGTGATGATCTCCTCTTCAGGTGAGGAAATCAGGCTTGGGGAAGTTCTCAAGGTCCACCCTCACTCCATGGCATCCCCTGCTACCCTTCCTCCTGCCCATCACGTCCGTGGCATCCCCTGCCACCCTTCCTCCTGCCCATCACGTCCGTGGCATCCCCTGCCACCCTTCCTCCTGCCCATCACGTCCGTGGCATCCCCTGCCACCCTTCCTCCTGCCCATCACGTCCGTGGCATCCCCTGCCACCCTTCCTCCTGCCCATCACGTCCATGGCATCCCCTGCCACCCTTCCTCCTGCCCATCACGTCGGTGGCATCCCCTGCTACCCTTCCTCCTGCCCATCACATCCATGGCATCCCCTGCCACCCTTCCTCCTGCCCATCACGTCCGTGGCATCCCCTGCTACCCTTCCTCCTGCCCATCACGTCTACCCAGCTCCTGAATCTCTCAGCTCTATATTCCATTTCCCCAGGACACTTCAGTGAATAAGATGGTCCTTCTCTGATACCATGGCACTTTCATTCTCCTGGGGACAGGCAGAGAGTAAACCCATAATTCTAATCAGTGAGGTAGGCAGGATGGCTGAGAAAGAGGGCAGGGAAGGCAGACTCGGGAGGGCCAGGATCTGGGAGCTAGAGTTGCCTTTCCCTAAGCTTCTGTGGTCCGTAACTTTGGGGAAGGGGTGAGAGAAGAAATCCCAATTTTCTGGTCCAGGAAGAGGTCTGAGATCTGAGCCAGAGCCTGAGAGGGATTTGAGGGCAAGTTGCTAATTTGGAAGGTCACCCCAGGGAAGTAGGTGAAGTGAAGCCAGGAAGGGAAAGAAGCTAGTAGAGGAAGCTCCAAGGCGCAGATGACTCAGTGGGCACCTTCTCACGGGGGTCCCCTGCGTGGCCAGTTAGACTTGGGATCAGCAGAATCCTAGCCCAATAAGTGTTTACATGGCCCACGAGCTGAGAATAGTCTTTACATTTTTAAATGGTTGAAAAATAATTGAAAGAAGAAAAATGGCTTATGACACATGGAAGTTATTGAAATTCACATGTCAGTGGCCACAAATGGTTTTCTCTGCAGACAGCCACACCCATTTGTTTACATACTTTCCATGGCTGTTTGTCCTCCACACCAGCAGGGGGCAGTGGTTACAATAGAAGCCATATGGCCCTCAGACTAAAATACTTACCACCTGAATTCACAAGAAAGCTTGCTGACCCTGGTGGAGACTTCACTGCAGCATTGTCCCACCCACAGGGCAAGGGACTCCTCACTGGCATTGCCTGAGGGTTGTTCCCCAGGTTTGTAACTCCCAGCAGGCCCAGCCTGCCCCATGGCCATCATCCTCCTGCAGCCTGAGAAGGCTTCCGGCAGAGTCACAGGTGCTTAGCGTTGAAGAAGCTGTTTGCATATTTGGAAAACGGTGAGTGCCACGGGGTTTGGGTGGGGTGGGGAACTTCAGCTCCAGGGGCATCTTCTCCAAATGGGAATGGAATCCTCCAGGCTCGTTTGTTGGGCGTCAAGTGTGGCGTGGGGGTGACATAGGGAGGAGTAAACCTCCTAAGACAATTGGTGGATAAAGGAAAGATTTGTTATAAAGTATCTAGAGTTTCTCTAGAAAGGGAAGAGTGGACCAGTCCGCTATTGAGGTGAGCGTGTGCTTGTATCACCGTCTGCTGGTGAACACTGTGAGGCTGTGAGCCCGCACAGGAGCAGAGTCTTAGCAGCAAGCTTGGAGCAAGCAGGAAAGTGTGGGGAGGGCAGGCTCCACAAGGGCCAGGGTCTGGAGCTGCCCTGAGAGTTGACTTGCCTTAAAATTCTGTGCTCTGGGGCTTCCCTGGTGGCGCAGTGGTTGAGAGTCCGCCTGCCGATTCAGGGGATGCGGGTTCGTGCCCCGGTCCCGGAGGATCCCACTTGCCGCTGAGCCTGCGCGTCCGGAGCCTGTGCTCCGGGACGGAAGAGGCTACAACAGTGAGAGGCCCCCGTACCGCAAAAAAAAAAAAAAAAAATTCTGTGCTCTGTAACCTCAGGGGAAGGAGGAACAGAACAGAATAGAATTTACCAGTCTGTGAAGAGGTCTAGAAACAAGTATCCAAATTGATGCCTGAAGCTATGAAGAGCAGTTGGTGTTCTCATATTCACTCGGTCTTTGAAGGTCAATGGGAAGGAGATGAGGGAGGGTCCCCCCAAGGGGATTAGAATGACCAGTTAGTAAGCAAGGGCGCTGGGGCCAGAGCCTGCACCTCTGGTTTCTTGCCCTGTGCGTGTCACTCTGTATGTATCTCCTCTCCGTCATCCAACTCCCTGGAGTGTGTCTCAGATGACATGGGGACGTCAGTTACTTTCTAGGTTTGGGGGTGGGGGGAGTTGGGGCAGAATTCCAGTCAATCAGAAAAAGAGAAACAATCTAATAGAACAACAGCAAAAAATGAACAAAGGAGAGAAAAAGGAAAATCAGATAAGATGAAATAGAAATGGCCAATAAATACATTAAGTTAAATTGTATGCTCACCTTAATTCTGAATAGCTTTGTCCCTAGATTTCTGTAATTGGGGAGGTCATGGATCAGAGCCTGGGTTCATTGTTTTCATCAAGGAGAGGATTTCTAGCATTCTTGAGAGAGCAGGAAACACCTACTTCTCTTTCTCTGGAAAGAAAAGGTAGAGATAGGGAGGAGGATTTTGATGGAGAGTATGATCTGAGTTGCCCTTTCTTAAAACAGATTTTTTTTTCCTTTCAAAGAGGTTCCTGACTTGTTTTTCTACTTAGGGGAAGTGGTGGTGAATGTCCATAGTGAATTAGGGAGATGGTGCTGTGAACCAGATATGTGATAACATTGATAATATCACAGTCAATATTTTATCAAAACAATATGTGCCTTAAAATTCTGATAAGTGGTAGAGAAGCAGCTGAAGAGATGTGCCCTCTTTAGAATCATGAGGGAGGGCCCTGGGGCCATTCCCTTTTCTGTGCAAGTACAAGTCCTTCGGAGCTTTAAAGCCAAGGTTCCTTGAGAAGGAGCAAAGTGGATTGGGTACCTCTTCTCTAAAGAAGATCTCAAGCAGGATCTGAGTGCCCTGTGGTCCCTTTGGAAGTGTGTAAAATTTCTAATCCCTCCAAGACCTCCACTCCCTCTGATTCAGAGATCATGAATAGGAGTCTTCAGTAAGGTCACTTCTGGGATTAAGACTAATACAGCTCTTCTCTGCCTAATTTTGTTCTGACACTGGAACCTTGTAGAAACCCATGACCTTGGCACAGCAAATTCAGGCCCCCTGGATGGGTCTTTCTGTGTTTGTGGGTGCCCTGGCAGCCCTCCTAGACTCTCACAGGTAACGTGGAAGCCCTTCCGCTCTTGATTAGATACCTCAGGTTTCCAAGGAGCCAGAGCATGCCCATGATTGTCAGAAAGCTCTGTAGCTTGTTGCTGGATTGATGACAAGAGCCTTGTGTAGATGACATGGAAGAATCAGATGCAGTTGTGATTTGCAAGATAATGCCATGAGTTAAGAACTGCTTTCTGTGTCCGCATTACTTAGACTAGGGGACGTGACTCTTTTCAGTCAATCACATCTGAATTTTTGAGCTTTATAGAACAAAAGCTTAGAAGCTGCATCTGCTTTTTTTAAGATTAGCACTTTTTAGAATATAAAAGTAAAACATATTTAAAACTTCTGTTGTAACAAAATATATCCTAAAACAAAATTGAAAGACAAATGACAAGTTGATGGAAATATTTGCAACAGTTATGACAGACACATATTAATACTGAGGATATGTAAAGAATGCCTTCTAGTCAATCAGAAAAAGACAAACAATCTCCTAAAAAAAAATGAATGAAGGAACAAAAAAGGAAAATCAGAGAGGGTGAAATAGAAATGGCCAATAAATGTATTAAATAATACTCAGCTTCACTAGGAATATGGAAATGAAACTGTACAAAACGAGATACCATTTTCCCCCATCATAATGAAAAAAAAATTAAGTTTTCTAAAATTAATAGCTGGTGAAAGGTGTGGGGAAAGGATAGCCCCATGATTGCTGGTGGGAACATAAATGAGAATATTGGAGGATAATTTGACAGAACTACACTTAAAACGAGCCTGCCCTCATGGCCCAACCATTCTACTCTTGGAATTTACCCTAAAGAAACACTTATTATGCAGAGGTTACCAGTTTCCCCCATATGTGTTCCCTACTGCTTATGTAGTAACAGAATCTCTAGCTGCCTGGGTAAGACTACATTTCCCAGCTGCTCATGAAGCTAAGTGTGACCATGTGACCAAGGTCCAGCCAGTAGGATGTGAGAAGAGACTGCAGTTTTTAGGACGTGCTCTCCAAGGGGAGGAGTGTGCCCTCGATTTCTCCTTTGCCCCCTCTCTGCTGGCTGGAATGCAGACACGGGATGACTCATCTCGGACCATGCACATGAGAACCACACCTTAGGGACTCAGACAAGAAAGAAGGTACTACGGGACTCTATCAGCCCTAGACTTTTTACATTCATACTGTTGTATGAGAGAAAAAGATGCTTCTGTTTTGTTCCACTATCATGGCGTCAGCTGAACCTGAATTCTAACTAATGCACATGCACCTATTTTAATATGTCACATACAAAGATGTGCATTGTAGCTATTCTTACAGTAGCAAAATTTGGAAAAAAATTAACAAACCAAATGTCCATCAGTATGAGACTGGCTAAATAAATCATGTGTAGTGAGTTGACTGGTGACCTTCCAAAACAACACGTCCATACCCTAGACCTCAGAACCTGTGAATATGATCTTATTTGGAAAAAGGTTCTTTGCAGATGTAATAAATTAAGGATCTAAAGATGAGATTGTTCTGGGTTACTTAATTTAAGATGACCCCTAAACCTAATGACCAGTGTCTTTAATAAGGGAAGAGAAGGGGCAATGAGAGAGCAACACACAAAAAGGAAAGACAAGGTAAGGACAGAGGCAAAGATGGAGTGATGTGTCTGCAAGCCATGGACACCAAGCAATGCTGACGGCCACCAGATGCTGAAGAAACAAGGGACCAGTTGTCCTCGAGAACCTTTGGAGAGAGTGTGGCCCTACCAGCACCTTGATTTCAGACTTCTAGACTTCAGAACAGTGAGAACAACTTCTGTTGTTTCAAGCAACTAAGTTTATGGTGATTTCTTACAGCAGCCCAAAGAAAATAGTCCACCCTGGTGTTTCAGGCTCTGACCTCCAGAACTGTAAGAGGATATGTTTGTGTTGTTTTAAGACAGTAATTTTGTTGTAATTTGTCACAGAAACCATAGGAAACTAACCCACTTCTCTGCCCTGGCTCCCATCAGTGCTGGCCAAGAGCAGCACGCTGTTTTGGAGGAACAGTGGCATGTGTTAACTCTGCACAGCTGAGCTGTGGTATGTTTGCCTCATTAGAGACAGGGTGGCCTAATCTTCCCTTGACCAGCCCTCGCAAGGAAAACAGACTCTCTTCGGGCTCCCCTGCTACTAAAAACTTCGTTAAAGAATTCTTGGAAGTCCAGACAGTCCCTTTGAAGAATAAGAAAATCTCTGAATTTCAAGATTTTGCCTGATGATGAATCTTGAGATGTTAGCTATGATGAGAAGACATTCCCTCTTCTTCCAAATCTGAATTCTAAGTGTGCTTGAGCCATTTCAGCTCAGGCTCTGGGAAGCCAGAGCGAGAGGAGGGTGAGAACAGAACAGCCCAATTCTACTGTATATGATACCCAGCCAGATAAGACATTGTAAAGCCCTGCAGCCATCACTAGCTGCTTTAAAACTCAGACATAGGGCTTCCCTGGTGGTGTGGTGGTTAAGAATCTGCCTGCCAATGCAAGGGACAGAGGTTCAAGCCCTGGTCCGGGAAGATCCCACATGTTGCAGAGCAGCTAAGCCCATGCGCCACAACTACTGAGCCTACGTTCTAGAACCCACAATCCACAACTACTGAGCCCACGTGCCACAACTACTGAAGCCCGCGTGCCTGGAGCCCGTGCTTCGCAGCAAGAGAAGCCATGACAATGAGAAGCCTGTGCACCACAGTGAAGAGTAATCCCCACTCGCCGCAACTAAAGAAAGCCCGCACACGGCAACGAAGACCCAACACAGCCAGAAATAAAAACAAATAAATAAATTTATTTAAAAATAAAAAACTCAGACATAATTGCCTGAGGAGCTCTTCTTCCCAAAGGATAGGAACTCCCCCTCACCCATCATCTCCCTCATGACCCGGAGGTCAGGAATGCTGTCATCTCTCCACCACGACATGGACATGCTAGGGGATCAGAGGAAGCATAGCCGGCCAGGGCCATCCACTGGTGACACAAAGGTTCCTGTTGTACACCTCCCAGGAGATAAGAGAGAAGCGCATGTCCACTGCAGAAGCAAGAGGAAAATTCTGTCTCTGCACCCTCTTTAAACATCCACGTCTTCTCCAGCCGATATTCTCTCCCACCTTTTCATAAATTAGAGTTCTGTTCTTTTTCCGCTGGAATAATAGGACAAGTGTTTCTAAACCTACTTCTGGTCAGAACAGTTCCTTTCTGTTTGGGGTCTGCAGTGTGGACTACTGGTTGTCTATTCATCCCTCCTTCTACCCTTTCTCCATAGTAAACAGCGCTGGAATGACTTGCAGTGCAGTGGTCTACTAGAGCCTGCTGGTACCAGCTCACAAGAACCAATGATTAGATTTTCAAGAGTTTTGTAAACCAGTTGTTAAAGCTTAGTAGCTTGAAATTGGCCATGGTGGGAATATGTACACCACAGAAATCAACAAATGCTACAAGCAGGATTTTTTTTCTTTCTTTCTTTCTTCTTTAAAGAGGCAGGGGGATGTAAAGTTGGCTTACCAGAACACCACTGGGGGCTAATATGCAACTAAAGACTGCATTTGCCAGCCTCCTTTGTAGTAAGATATCACTAAGGGGTCAATGAGATATAGGAGGAAGTGTTGTGTGGGACTTCCAGAACAATTCTTAGAAGGGAGAGTTCCCCCTTTCTCAATACTGTTGCCTGAACTATGAATATGATGCCTGGAACTCCAGCAGCCGTGTTGTACCATGAGTTCAAGGCAAACTAGAAGGAACCTTGTCCCTAATGACTTGAAGCTGTCAAACCAGTGCCAGTTATTTAACTCCAGAGCAAAAGTAAACCTCTAACTTTTTACAGCCACTTTTTATTTGGGGGTTTTCTATTATATATAGCAACAACTACTCCTAATTGTAGGACCCAGATGAAAGTGAATTTCTCATCAAGCAGATACATGATATTTCCTATGCAATACCACAGCGGCTCACAGATATTGCTGCTCGACTACATCATGCTCTTCCTTATATGGGCTTCAGCTGCCACGCACCTTACCCTCCTCAAACCTGCCTTCCCACAAAATGGCCACTAATGGTTTTTTTCTTAATGTTAACATTTGACAAATGATTAAAGTCTATCGCAAGTCCTGGATTCTCCTGGAAATTTCACACCACAGCAACTGGCTGGTGCATTCTGCCACTGGACAGTGTCCTCATGGCCAGAGCTAAGCCTAGACTCAGCTCACCAGGAGTCTGTGTGGGGAGGAGGGGGGGTACCTGGCAGGGGTGATCAACTCAGGCAAATTTAGGGCCGAGCTCCAATGAAAAAGAACTAGGGAAGGAGGAAGTATCTGTTAAATGGGGAATAACAGTGATGCAAATGAACAGCTTTTCCTGTCTGATTTTATAGGCTGTGCTATTTTAGGACCAGAACACAGGCTGTACCATCCTATTTTTAAACAGTGGGTTAATGTAATAAAAATGTAGTCTGTTTATAGTGTAATTGGGAGATTGATTTTTTTTTCAGAATTAACTTAATCAACCAGCTCTTGGGTATTATAAGCATAACCTCTAAGTTTACAAAACAAGTCCTGTGAAATAAATGTAGCCTACTTCTCTACTGAATAATCACAGACGTCACCCGCAGACACAGACACCTGCTCTTAAAGTGTGTCAACGTGTCATTCCAGGACAGTGGTTTTTGAAAATTCGTATTTAATGCCTGTTCTTGGTTCCAACTCTATTAGAGGAAGAATGAAAAGAGGGGAATGCCTCTTTTGTTCTTGTTGATTTTAGGCTAATTTAGTCTTCTGGTCAATTATAAAATAATTTTTTGCTATTTTAATGAGGTGAAAATGAAGGTGATCTAGCTGTGTAAATCTGAGTAGAATTGCAATATTGTGTTTCAAATGTAGTGTATCAGAAAAGTACGCATCTGAAGCCAGAGCAAATGCTTATTATTACAAAGATAATAAGCTGTGCTTTGGTGGCTTTTGTAGCAGCTGAAATGTCTTTGAGGTATTGCTTGTATTCACTGATTCCTGAATGGAATTAATATCTCTTGCCTTTCATATCTTGCTATGGGAGTGCCCTGCTGTTTAACTTGAAGTTTCTTAATTAAGATCAATTCTCTCCCTTTGCACAGGGCAGGGTCTCTACCTCCAAGGAACTGCCAGGGTCAAAGGTGGTATAGACCACATAAATCCTCACCCGCTCCTGCTTTCCAACACTATTAGACAATTTGCTGAGCTAAACTAAGATGTCTTTTTTAAAAGAAGGGGACAAATATTTTATATGTTTAGAAGAAACATCTATTTTTCTATTTCTGTGTTTACTTCTTTAGCAGAATTTTACATAGAAATAATTTTTAACTTAATTCTAGAAATAATCACATCTGCTAATAAATCGTTATTTGATTCCCTGGAGTCTTTTTTTTAATTATTGAAGTATAGTTGATTTACAATGTTGTGTTAATTACTACTATTCAGCAAAGTAATTCCGTTATACATATATATACATTCTATTTTTTATATTCTTTTCCATTATGGTTTATCATAGGATACTGAATATAGTCCCCTGTGCTATACAGTAGGACCTTGTTGTTTATCCATTCTGTCTATAAAAGCTCACATCTGCTCACCCCAACCTCCCACTCCATCCTCCCCCAACCCCCTCCACCTTGGCAACCCCCGGTCTGTTCTCTATGTCCGTGATTCTGTTTCTGTTTCATAGATAGATTCATTTGTGTCATATTTTAGATTCCACATATAAGTGGTATCATATAATATTTGTCTTTCTCTTTCTGACTTACTTCACTTCGTATGATAATCTCTAGTTGCATCCATTTGTTGCTGCAAATGGCATTATTTCATTCTTTTTATGGCTGAGTAATATTCCATTGTACATATGTACCACATCTTTGCTATGCATTCATCTGTCGATGGACATTTAGGTAGTTTCCATGTCTTGGCTATTATAAATAATGCTGCTGTGAACATAGGGGTGCATGTATCTTTTTGAATTATAGTTTTGTCTGGACATATGCCCAGGAGTGGGATTGCTGGATCATATGACAATTTTTTTTTAATTAATTTATTTTATTTTTGGCTGCATTGGGTCTTCATTGCAGTACATGGACTTCTCATTGCAGTGGCTTCTCTTGTTGCAGAACACGGGCTCTAGGGTGCGCAGGCTTCAGTAGTTGTGGTGCATGGGCTTAGAGTGGTGCACGGGCTTAGTTGCTCCACAGCATGTGGGATCTTCCTGGACCAGGGCTTGAACCCGTGAACCCTGAGTTGGCAGGTGGATTCTTAACCACTGCGCCACCAGGGAAGTCCTGACAATTCTATTTTTAGTGTTTTGAGGAACCTCCATACTGTTTTCCACAGTGGCTGCAACAATTTACATTCCCACCAACAGTGTAGGAGGGTTCCCTTTTCTCCACACCCTCTCCAGAATTTGTTATTTGTAGACTTTTTAATGATGGCCATTCTGACCAGCGTGAGGTGGTACCTCATTGTAGTTTTGATTTGCATTCCTCTAAAAATTAGTGATGTTGAGCATCTTTTCATGTGCCTATTGGCTCTGTATGTCTTCTTTGGAAAAATGTCTATTTAGGTCTTCTCCCCATTTTTCGATTGGGTTGTTTGTTTTTTGTTGTTGTTGAGTTGTATGAGCTGTTTGTATATTTTGGAAATTAAGCCCTCGTTGGTCGCATCATTTGCAAATATTTTCTCCCATTCTGTAGGTTGTCTTTTCGTTTTCTTTATGGTTTCCTTTGCTGTGCAAAAGCTTGCAAGTTTGATTAGGTCCCATTTGTTTGTTTTCATTTTTATTTCTATTGCTTTGGGAGATTGACCTAAGAAAACATTGGTACGATTTATGTCAGAGAATATTTTGCCTGTGCTCTCTGGTAGTAGTTTTATGGTGTCGTGTCTTATGTTTAAGTCTTTAAGCCATTTTGAGTTTATTTTTGTGTAGGGTGTGAGGGTGTGTTCTAACTTCGTTGACTTACATGTGGCTGTCCAACTTTCCCAACACCACTTGCCAAAGAGACTCTCTTTTTCCCGTTGTATATTCTTGCCTCCTTCGTCGAAAATTAATTGACCGTAGGTGTGTGGGTTTATTTCTGGGCTCTGATCCCTGGAGTCTCTTAAAAGCAATTAATATTACGAACAATATTGTTAGAAATAAAATTATAAATTATCAGTGTCAATTAAAATTTTCCCCTGTGGTTGGTTTCTTTCAAAGTTAGATTTAGCATTAAAAAGTTCTATCGACACTGAGGTTAATATAAAGGTAAATTTTTAAAGATATTTTTAGATATAAGGGAAAAAAAGTAGCAGCTCTTTGGGAATGTAACTGGTTTATACTCAGACTCATCAAATTGGAAGTTCGGGTTTTAGACAACCCAGTGGATTAAAAGCCAGGAGAACTGGGTTTCCAGTTCCAGCGCTCATTGTAATGAGAGCCATCCCACTAGCAGTAAGTCTTCAGGCCTCATCCCTTTCCCCAAACTGAACCAAACTTCACCTTATCTCTGCAGCTAATGCCCCTGCCATGGGCCTCACAGCCCTGCTGAGGGCAACACAGGAGATATTTGGAGAAATTTGAAACAAACCCTCCAAGTGATTTTTATCAGCCTGGAATAAAAGGGTAGCTGACCCAAGAGGCCCCAAGTTTTTGTTTGCTTATTTGTTTGTTTAAAGCAGGAACTTTAAGCAGGAAAGCCATAGATCCAAGTGATTCTGAGATGGCAAAGCCCTACATTACTCATCATCTCTTCTTCTGAAAGACAGATAAGAAGGCTAGGAAGGATCACATGCAAGTTACCATAAAATAGAAATTAAATCTATACTGATTTTTTATCTTGTCATAACGTTGAGTTTTTACCTGTTTACTTAAAAAAGCAAAGAGCGTTGCTGTTTTGTTGAAAGATTTGCTGAACTAGTCCCGAGGACTCTCGGCGAGGATCTTGAGATCATGGGTATTTGTTACAGGAACCGACACCGTCGTGCGCTTTTGATATAGAGGGTGCAGTTGCTTCTTAAAAAAGAAGAATTTTGAAGTATCAGTGATATATGTTAATGTAGAATTATCGTAAAGAAGATCTTGATGATTTATGCTCATGACTTACAGCATGTAGATATTAACAAATGTTACGTTACTTGAGCATCATTGCTCTTAAAGTCCACTGGTCATTTTTCTTCCTAGGTCTACCCCATATCCCTTCCCCCAATATCACCCTTCCTCTCTCCCGACCCTTCCCTGTTTCTCCTCTTCTCCACATACCAGGGTCCCCAGACTCCATCTGCCAGGAAGAAATGGAAATTTTCTGGTTCTTAATCATTAAGTGTAATCTAACTCTACCGTAACTCAGCCATCTTCTCCCAGGCAAGAGAGGCACACATGCAAAAAGCAACCTGCTGTCATTGGGCACATCTTCTGCACTCCAAGGAGTGCAGATGGAAACCAGAGGGCATTGAGAAGTAGGTTTGGCCCTTGTGTTTCCTCTAAGCAAACCTTTGTGGCTCGGGCTGCTGGATGGTCTACTATGGCTTCCTATATTTTGCTCACCCAAATGACCAAACTTTGGGCACCCTCCCTGCATCAGACTTGACTGACGTCGTGCTGTAGAAGTTCTGGTCACACAGAGGTCGCTTTGGCCCATGCAGAGATGGAGGCAAGCAAAGTGCAATGAGGTGTGAGTGCTATGATCAGGTAAGTGCCTTGTGACTGGAAAGGAGAAGGCCCTCTGACTTGTATATGTGATAGTAGAGGGCATCAATACTTTTCTTTTTTGTTTTTCTTTAATTTATTTGTTTTTTGTTTTTTTTTTTTTTTGGCTGCATTGGGTCTTCGTTGCTGCACACGGGCTTCCTCTAGTTGCGCTGAGCGGAGGCTACTCTTCGTTGCGGTGCGCGGGCTTCTCGTGGTGGCTTCTCTTGTTGCAGAGCCCAGGCTCTAGGCACACGGGCTTCAGTAGTTGTGGCATGCAGGCTCAGTAGTTGTGGCTCGCGGGCTCTAGAGCACAGGCTCAGTAGTTGTGGCACGCGGGCTTAGTTGCTCCATGGCATGTGGGATCTTCTCGGACCAGGGCTCGAACCCATGTCCCCCGCGTTGGCAGGCGGATTCTTAACCACTGAGCCACCAGGGAAGCCCAATACTTTTCTTATAATACAGAATAGTACAAGGAGAAAATGAAATACTTATACAAAAGAAGTGAAACAGGATGAACAGCTAAGGGAAAATAAAATAGCAGTTGCTTTTCATCGGGGAAAAAAGACATTTAGAAAGGCACACGAGCCGTGTAGAGTAGATGGTAATGGGCCGTATGATGGGAGGGGAAGCTACTGCAGAAAGAAAGGAAAAGTCCCCAGGATTGAGGAGCAGAATCAAGAAGAGACGTCTCAGCACGCTCGGGAAGGACTGGATAGGTCGCCAGAGTTTGCGGTAGGGGAGCAGGTGGCAGAAGGGGGAACAAGGGCAGGGGAGAACCTGGCAGGAGTAGGAGTGGTTTGCATTCTTGGGACCATGGAGGTCAGGTCCACCAGAAGCAGACACAACTGGAGTTTGACCCAATGAAACACCGTGAGTCAGAGTCTAAATTGGACCTGACTACGGGGCCCTCTCATTATGGAAATGGACCACAATGAGGGGAGCCACAGAGATCCAAGTAAACAGTAATCACAGGCACTCGGCTGGGTCCAGTTCAGTCCACCAGGGGGCCCGTCTGGGGAGGCGTTCAGTAGTAGCCTGTCCCTCAGGTGAAGGAGGGGGAAGGATTTGACTTTTTTTTTTTAATTGAGGTATAGTTAATGTACAATGTTGTGTTATTTTCAGGTGTACAGCAAAGTGATTCAGTTATACATTTTTTTTTTCGGATTCTTTTCCATGACAGGTTTTTTTACAAGATATTGAATATAGTTCCCTGTGCTATACAGTAGGTGCTTGTTTGTCTATCTTATATATAGAGAGTAGTGTGTGTATGTTAATCCCAAACTCCTATTTATCTCCCACCACACCCTGCCCCAAGGATTCGACTGAGAGAGAGCCCCTGGGTTCTGTTGATCTGCTCTTTGCAGACTTATGAGCTACAGAGATGCACATGCACGTGGTCCCACCTGTTCTAATCCCTGGCCTCGCCATCTCAAGGGAAATGGGTTAAGGTCAAAGTGCACGCTCCGGGGAGCCCAGATGAAATTGTCCTGGGTCCAGAGCAATGCAGGTATGCCCCTCTCTCCTGTCACTGCAGAGGGCTGGTCCTAGCAGAGGGAGTGTTGATCCCAGGACATCCCCCTAAATGGTGGAAGCAGCTGCAAGTGACTTCATTTTTTTAGTCACACCGTCTTTCTTACAGTTATATGTACAGCCCAGTCCATCCTCTCCTTGTAGCTCTGTTTTGACATTCCAGAAATTCTCTGAACTCTGTATTCTCCTGTTAGGATGTTTTCTGTAAAGCATTGCAGTTACTTCAAGAGTAGATGAAACTGCCTTTCTCAAGCAGGAAAATCTTCTGACTGTTTTTCCTAAATTAGAAAACTATTTACACCTCATTTATGGTGAGATAGGAGATCCCACAAAGCAAAGCGATTTTCTACTAAACATTATTTACCATTTTCGGTGACAATTCTGACATGCTGGGATTAGCACAATTTAAATGTATTCAGAGGCCATATTTAACACTAAGAAAATTGAAAACGTCTAAAAAGATCTCTTGAATATCCCCTCTTCATGTTCCACCTGGCATAGCAACCATTTACACTTGATTTTGTGTAACTGACAGACTCAGAGCACACTTGGCAGTCATTAAGGTCTGCTTTTTCTATTCACACAGGCACCAGCATAGAGTGGTCAGGATTCTGTACACATCAGTGTTCAGAATGTGTTACAAAGAGTGTTTGTGCACAGCCTTCTAATAGGTAAAGAGAGTGTGGTTTTGAAACCATTCAAAAAGTTACAATCCATTACACACACACACACGCACACACACGCACACACACGCACACACAAAACACCCGGTTAGAACGAATAAGCAATTCAGCAAAGTTGCCAGATATGAAGTCAACAGGCAAAGTTCAGTTGCATCTCTATGTATTAACACAAGTGTTCTCACCAAAACAAATAAAAGGTAAATATATGAGGTGATGAATGTGTTATTTAACTCAATGGTGGGAATTCTTTCATAATGTATAAATATATTAAATCATTTCATTGTACCCTTTAAATATCTTACCATTTTTATTTGCCAATTATACCTCAGTAAAGCTTAAAAATCAAAAATAAAAAGGAAGGAAACTCTGACACGTGCTACCACATGCATGACCCTTAAGGCCATCATGCTAAGTGAAATGAACCCCGTCACAGAAGGACAAATACTGTATGATTCCATTTATATGAGATCCCTAGAGTATCAAATCGTAGTGATAGAAAGTAGGATGGTGAGGGCCAGGGGCTGGGGAGAGGGAGATAGGGAGTTATTGTTTAATGAGGACAGTTTCAGTTTGGGAAGATGAAAGAGTTCTGGAGAGGATGGTGGTGATGGTTGCCCGACAATGTGAATGTAATTAATGCCATCGAACTCTACACTTAAAAATGGTTAAGATGATAACATTTACGTTATGTGTATTTCATCACAATCAAAAATAAAAATAAGAGAATTCCCTGGCAGTCCAGTGGTTAGGACTCAAAGCTTTCACTGCCGAGGGCTCGGGTTCAATTCTTGGTCGGGGAACAAAGATCCTGCAAGCTGTGCAGCGCTGTCAAAAAGAAAAAAATAAAATAAAATTTAAAAAGTTATATTCCTAGATAGACTCATTTGTGTCATATTTTAGATTGCACATGTAAGTGATATCGTATGGTATTTGTCTTTCTCTTTCTGACTTACAACAAGGTCCTACTGTATATAGCACAGGGAACTATATTCAGTATCCTGTGATAAACCATAATGGAAAAGAATTTTTAAAAACGTATATGTGGGGCTTCCCTGGTGGCGCAGTGGTTGAGAGTCCGCCTGCCGATGCAGGGGACATGGGTTCGTGCCCTGGTCCGGGAAGATCCCACATGCCGCGGAGCGGCTGGGCCCGTGAGCCACGGCTGCTGAGCCTGTGCGTCCAGAGCCTGTCCTCCGCAACAGGAGAGGCCACAACAGTGAGAGGCCCACGTACCGGAAAAAAAAAAAAAGTATATGTGTGTGTATATATATATATATATATATGTATGTATAACTGAATCACTTTGCTGTTTAGCAGAAATTAACACAACGTTGTAGATCAACTACACGTCAACAAAAAAATGCAAAAAAGTTATATTCCTTCTAAACTAGATTTTGTCTGAAAGCATATTAATAATCAAACCAATAGGGACTTCCCTGGTGGTCCAGTGGTTAAGACTTCACCTTCCAATGCAGGGGGTGCGGGTTTGATCCCTGGCTGGGGAGCTAGGATCCCACATGCCTCACGGCCAAAAAAACCAAAATATATAAAACAGAAGCAATATTGGAACAAATTCAATAAAGACTTTGAAAATGGTCCACATCAAAAAAATCTTTAAAAAAAAAAATAAAAGCAATAAACAATAATGCAACACAGTATGCTCCTGTCGTCACCCTTGGATTGAGGAGACTGAGGCCGACCAGCTGGTATTTCTACACATTGGAAGCCGTGGGAGAGCAGATTTTGACTCAACGCTATCATTAGTATACCAAAAAAAAGTCAAAATCAAACACTAAAAGATTAATAATACAAATGATAAGCTATACCAAAACAAGGCAAAGAAATCAAGTTAGTTCAACATTATAGAATTTAAAAAGTGCAATAGTAGGGTGCAGTGATGCTGTCCAGGTTGTCACAGCACCTGGCCTGAGTCTCCAGGAATGAGTGAGACACCCAGATGGGTTCCAACACTGGGAGCGTGTTTCTTTGCAGCCCTTGATGTGAGACCCAGAGCAGCTCCCTCCATCGGACCAGAACTGAAGCAGCACAAGGATAACAGCCTTGAAACCGTCACCTGAACATGCATCACTTACCACCCTCGCTGTGCTCAGCACCTCACAGCGTGGCCGGCACAGAAGAGCTGCCTGAAACATCATCGTTGAATTGTTCAACAACACCATGCGGTGAATGGCATTATTATTCTCACTAGCTTACGGACAAGAACTCTGGGACTCCGAGAGATTAAGCTGCGTGTCAAGGTCATCCTCCAGCAGTGGAGCCAGATGTTCTCGGCCCCAGACCCAGCTCTGTCCCTCTAAGGCTCCTCCAAAACTTTCCGTTTCCCACACAACAGTCAGAGGGATCCTGTAAGGAGGTCAATTGGATCAAGTGACTCCCCTGCCCTCAAGCCTCCAAGGCTGCCCACCCCCACACTGGCCAGAAATCAGAAAAAGCATTAAGGGAACCCCAAGGAGAGCCTGGTTCATGTTCCATTTGGTGGGGGACTCGGAAAGAAGTGTCTTGATTGCCACCTGAGAAATCTGAAGGGTGGGAGATGCAGCGGCCCTGCAGGTAGCGGAAGGGAGGAAGGGGTGGTCGTGTGGGAAGCTGTCACCCCCAAAGGGGCACGGATGCTTCCTGTGGGCCAGCCGTGGGCCACCTAAGAGAAAGCCATTGTGGGTTAGATCTTGTCCAGGAGGGACACCTGGATGAGCAAAGAGCCACAGGTCATGCCAGACTCCTATGGCTCTGGGAGAAATACAAACAGTGAACCAGAAGGAAGTGGTTACCTCCAATTAGGGAACTGCACGTGGGCGACACCTGCTCGCATGGGTGGGCAGAGGAAGGTCTCTGAGGCACTCGCACAAACGCCCACGAAAGAAAGAGTCAGCCTTGAGCCTCTGCCAGCACCAGAGAGCAAGAAGCCAACTCATGGCAGAACCAACCCAACGCTGATCATTCCTTGTCTTGTCTCCCCAGGACCCCAGGTGACCCCCAACCCTGCAGGTGTCAGAAACAAGGTTAGCCAACTGGAGGGTTTGGGAAGAAATAGAACACTGGACAATGAGAGAAAGACCCTCTCCCAGCGGCAAACTTCCCACCTGGTAGAGGAGAGACACCTCAATTAAATCAAGTTTGAGTTTAGAAAATTGCAGGGCACTAGAGACACTCTTTTCTGTATTGCGACGATTTGCATTACGTAAGTGACTTCCAGAAGTCAGACAGCTGCGGGAGCTTTCACCCAGGCACCGAGAAAAACTAGTTCTACTGAATAAGTTTAAAAGAACAGTGACAGATAAAGTTATTTCACGATGGGAACTCATGAATCATGCATTCGATGCACAAGTTACAAGTGTTCAGAAAACAGAAATAAAACTTGGGAAAATTTGATGTCTCCTGAAATACCTCTCATTACTTTTTAAATATAGGGTATTTTTTCAAATTATAAAAGTGGACTCATATGAGAAGTTAGAAAATACATTAAAATATTAAAAGAAAACTTTAAAATACCCACAATTTCCTATCCCTATTTTTTAAAGTCTGGAGAAAGTGCCCT
Source organism: Lagenorhynchus albirostris (assembly GCF_949774975.1). Taxonomy (NCBI): domain Eukaryota; kingdom Metazoa; phylum Chordata; class Mammalia; order Artiodactyla; family Delphinidae; genus Lagenorhynchus; species Lagenorhynchus albirostris. The sequence continues at coordinate 58,165,746 of NC_083108.1, forward strand.
TTCTCAGTGGGAAAAAAAAATGGCATTCAATTGTTCCAACTATTATCTTTAATGGTGTAATGATAGGTTTTCCCTTTTGTTGCCTGTTTGCGGAAGTGGACGGCTGTAATTTTGTCTCCCCAACTCACTGCCCCTGGCATCTCGACCACCTGTCTGCACTTTCCCGGAATCAGCCTCCTCTGTCCGTGAATCTGGTTACATCAGAGCTGCGCGTGACGCCACTTTCTCTGTGGCTCTTCATGGTCTAAAGATGGAGCACCAACAAGCCAGGACGGTCAGAGGCCGTCCCTGTGAATTTGGCAATAGAATAAACAGCTCTTTCCTCTTCTGGGAACTGGGAAACAGAGTGAGATAAGAGAGAAGCACCGAAAGCAACAGCTGGTGCTCGAGGGGTGTAGATGAGGTGGGAGAGGCCTGATGGAGTTGGAGTCATCCCCAAGGTCCACGGGGCCTTTCTGTCTGTGGTTTCCATGTGACGGGCCCATATCTGAAAACTAAATTCCCCTTTTTTGCTAAAGCTTGTCATTTCTGTAATCTGAAAGTATCGCTAAGTACATTATTTAATATCTTTACATTTTCTTATTTTCCTTTTTTTGAAAAGAAGCATGTGTACTTGCTTAACTAAAATTTTCCAGGGACCTAAGACTGTCCTTATTTACATGTGGGATCTGTGTCCACTCTTAGGGACACAGAAGAAGCACACTGGATGCTTCCTTTCCATTCTGCCCTCATGTGTGTGCATTTTGTCTATTCTTAAAATAAAAATAACAGTATGAAAAAAGGGAAGAAAAATCACAACATGACAGCTGAGGGGCTGTGTGTGTGCATGTATGTGTGCATTTGTGTGTGTGATTGTGTGTACGTGTGTGGTTGTATGTGTGTACATGTGTGCTTGTGTGTACATCTGTATGCTCATGTGTGTAGTGTGTGCGTGTGTACACGTGTGGTCGTGTATGTGTGTGCATGTGTATTGCACGTGTGTCATGTGTGGTTTGTGTACATGTGTGGTTGTGTGTGTACTTGTGTTGCATGTGTGGTCGTATGCACATGTGTATTGTGTATGTACATGTGTGGTTGTGTGTGTCTGTCTGCTCTCTCCCTGGTCACAGTTAAACTCATCACCGACTTCTTTTTTTTTTTTTGCGGTACGCGGGCCTCTCACTGCTGCGGTCTCTCCCGTTGCAGAGCACAGGCTCCGGACGCGCAGGCTCAGCGGCCATGGCTCACGGGCCCAGCCGCTCCGCGGCACGTGGGATCTTCCCGGACCGGGGCACGAACCCGTTTCCCCTGCATCGGCAGGCGGACTCCCAACCACTGCACCACCAGGGAAGCCCCACCGACTTCTTTTATGTCTAGTGGTGTCCAGGCTTTGGAGGTAAGCTGCTGGAGCCTTGTCCTTTTGTCACTTGTCACTTGTCACTGTCCATTTGCCAGCCAAGAGGAGTAGGGACAGGAAGTGTGGTCCAGCCCAGAGGCCCATATCTTGCTGGCCTTGTCTGGTAGTTACACTTTCATCTCTAAGGTTTGCTCACTCCTGGGGCTGCCTGCCTCCCTGACCCCAGATCTGAGGGTCACTCCTCAGGGACATCTCGAGTGGATCGGGAGGGCACAGTTCCCATCCTGCACGTGTGACTCTCCTCTCCCACCAGCCACAGCTCCTGTTACACCAACTGGACATTTGACCCAACTGGGTGGGTCAGGTGCCCTCTTTTGGAGATTCCAGATAGCTGGTTTGAGGCCCAGGAGCTGAGAGCCATCATCCAGAATCAAGCTGGTGAGACCACCTGTGTCGTGTGTGCATCACTTCAGAGAAAGCCACCTGCCTGTATATACAAAGAACGAGGCAGCTGAGCCGGAAAAGCAGAGAAGAGACTATGGGCTCCGCAGAGGTGGGACCCGTAACCTCACACCTCTTGTGTGAGTTCGTGAGGGCTGCAGTAACAAAGAACCACAGGCCAGGGGCATTAAACAACAGATACTTGTTTCTCACAGTTCTGGAGGCTGGAAGCCTGAGATCAAGCCATCAACAGGTTGGTTCCTTCTGAGGCCTCTCTCCTTGGCATGCAGACGGCCGTCTCCTCCCTGTGTCCCCACGTGGTCCTCCCGCTGTGCCTGTCTGTGTTCTCATCTCCTCTTATAAAGACACCAATCATATTGGGTTAGGGTCCACCCACATGACCTCATTTACCTTAATTGCCTCTTTAAAGGCCCTGTCTCCAAATGCAGTCGCCTTCTGAGGTGCTGGGGGTTAGGACTTCAACACATGGATGCACTGGGGGGTGTGGGGAGACACAATTCAACCCAGAGCACTCCGTCTGACTTTCCAGCTCCTGACTGTAGCGCCTCTTGGGGCCTGTACATCCTATGCTTGGGACACAAGGTAACAAATTCTAACTAACTTTTGACCTGTGATAATTGGAGTAGATTTCAACTCCTTCTGATCACATAATTCCTGACAAAAATAATTAGTCTTGTACAGCAGAAACTGCTCTGTGGTTTTCCAGAATGGGAGGACCAGAAATGTGACTACTGCCTTCATACATGAATTTTATTTTTTTTAATTAATTTACTTATTTATCTTAATTTTTTGTTGCATTGGATCTTCGTTGCTGCATGCGGGCTTTCTCTAGTTGCAGCGAGTGGGGGCTACTCTTCGTTGCGGTGCGCAGGCTTCTCATTGCAGTGGCTTCTCTTGTTGCAGAGCACAGGCTCTAGGTGTGCGGGCTTCAGTAGTTGTGGCACACTGTGGCATGCAGGCTCAGTAGTGTGGCTTGTGGGCTCTAGAGTGCGGGCTCAGTAGTTGTGGTGCATGGGCTTAGTTGCTCCACGGCATGTGGGATCTTCCTGGATCAGGGCTCGAACCCGTGTCCCCTGCATTGGCAGGCAGATTCTTAACCACTGCGCCACCAGGGAAGTCCCCCTACATGAATCTTAAATAGCAACAACTTCCAAGTCCCTCTCTCGGTTCTGATTTTGAACTGAGCGCCAACTTCTTGAAGCATCTTCTTCCAGCTGAAATCTACCTTTGGGCTTCCATCAAAGACGCCAAATCCAAGGTGCTGTCATGAGTGTTCCTGCATCTTCACAGACACTTGGAAATCACCCTCTGGTTCTCACTTTCTGAATTTGGGGCTGTTAGATGCACTGTCCTGGTTAGAATTTTGACTTCCTCAAGGAAAAATAGAGGATAGTTTTTGGATAGAGGAGCGTTAAGGGGGTTCTAGGGATTTCAGGGTTGATCAAAGAAATAGACATGACCACCAGGTGGCAGTAGTACACACAGGCTTCTCAGGTGGGCTTTGACAGGTTTCCACCCCGGGAAGTCCCTCTGGGCTTGGGACCATCCAGAGACTTCTGTGCAGGAGACCACAGCGTGGAAGAGGAGGACGGCAAGGGACCTTCCCCAGGGATACAGGGCTCACATGGTAGGTGATGTCTCTGGGCAGAGAGTCTGTGGATCAGAGAGCTCCAAAGGGCACAGCAGCTTGGGGTCTTTATAGCTCCTAGAAGCTTTATCTTTCTAGTTAGCAGATGTTAGGCACAGTTTCTCAGGGTATGCAAAGCAGGCAAGCTCTAAATGGCTAAAAATCTCCTTATTGGACGTATGTTTAAAACAGCTGAATGTATAAAAAATATTTTAACAGCCTAAAATTTAACTTTATGTATACATTTTTAATTAAAATAGAATAGGCATAAACCAAAAAGAAGGGAAAAAGTCAAGATGAAGTGTCACTGTCATTTTGTTTGCAGGGAGGAGTCAAGAAATGGAAAACATTGCCAGGAAAAAATTCTAAGACCATCCCAAAGCAGCTAGGTTACGTGTTATGTGTAAATGCCAAAATTAGGTACTATCCCACTTAATCTACAAATGAAAAAAGGGAGTCGAGGTTTATCCTATTCAGTACAAGAATTTTTAGAATGTATAAAAATTTGAGTTTGGTTCCTGCAAACTCTTGAGCTGACACTTCTCAGCTGCAGAGAAGAAATGAACACTCTGGGGCCAACATACCAAGTCCACCTGGGCTCATCCATGTGACAAGGAGACAGGGATGCTAGAAAGAGGAAGGAGGTAAGTCATACAGGTTTTATTATTTTAAACAGAAAAGCCAGTCATTAAAGAAAAACAATACACGATTATGGAGCTTCTGATTAAATGAAGGAATGAAGGATTGAAGGAATGAATTGAAGGAATGAAGGAATGAAGGATTCTGATGCTGTAAACTCCGTAGGTGGAGCTGAGCTTCATTATCAACCAACTTGGAATTGGTTTATCCTTATTTATTTCTTTTGAAGGAGAAGACTTAACATTTAAAACATTTGACCCAAAGATGGTTACTTTGAAAGAACCCACATAGGATTTTCTTTAAAAACGTGTGTGTAAATACATTTTCTTTTCGTAATGCAGAGTGCAAGATTTTGATGTAGACTGCCTTGTGTCAGCTACTTCCCAGATGTCTAGATTTCCCATCTTTTTGACAGGAAGGAACATGACACCCACCACAGATACACATTCTAAGGGTCACTTGCTTAAGTGTCATAACTTACAATGATATGTTATTAAATAATAAAATGGAAACAAATATTGTTTGGTTGAGCCATTTCACAAAGGTAAAAATATTCAGGTCAAATGAAAGATAATATTTTAAAACTTCACCTGAGGGCTTCCCTGGTGGCACAGTGGTTAAGAACCCGCCTGCCAATGCAGGGGACACGGGTTCGATCCCTGGTCCTGGAAGATCCCACATGCCGTGGAGCAACTAAGCCCATGCACCACAACTACAGAGCCTGCGCTCTAGAGCCCGTGAGCCACAACTGCTGAAGCCCGTGCGCCTAGAGCCCATGCTCTGCAACAAGAGAAGCCACCACAATGAGAAACCTGTGCGCTACAACGAAGAGTAGCCCCCGCTCACCACAACTAGAGAAAGCCCGTGCAGCAATGAAGACCCAATGCAGCCAAAAGAGGGAGTGCCTGGGCTTTCTTTTCACTTGCCCAGATGTGGGGCAGCAGGGGAAGAGGAAGGGGTGAGGCTTAAAAGATGTCAGTAGTCAAACATGAACAAATGGAGTCAGAGTCTCCGTTACAATGTCACTTCTTTCAAAGTCTGTTGGTGACTGGTCGCTGTGTGTGTTATTCAGTGTCGCCCCCTTCCCCTGACAGCAAAGTGTGTCATTGTGTTGCCTCCTTGTCTCCCAGTGCGAAACCCACATGACATTTTACAAAAATGGATAGTCAAAAGAGGAAATTGGTCACCAAAAAGGAAGGTGCATCAAAGAAATGAAAAGTGTTCATGCAGGAAGGGAAACAATCTACGGGAATGGAGTTAGAGAAGAAATGGCTGGGGGCGGGGGAGGAGTGGATTGGGAGTTTGGGGTTAGCAGAGGCAAACTATTACATACAGAATGGATAAACAAGAAGGTCCTACTGTATAGCACAGGGAACTATATTCAATATCCTGGGATAAACCATAATGGAAAAGAATATGAAAAGGAATATATATGTAAAACTGAGCCACTTTGCTGTACAGCAGAAATTAACAACATTGTAAATCAACTATACTTCAATAACATAGATTTTTTTTAAAATGGCTGACTGTGGGATGAGTGACCCTGCTGCCTTTCGAGAGGTCTTAGATGTGCTGACAGAGGAGCTCAGTGAAGACCTGCTTATCAACACAGCAGAGGAAAATGGTTGTGGTGAAAAGGATGAAGCCGGCCCAGAGGAACGAATGCCAGCAAAAAACTTAACATTCAATGAACTTTTGGAGATAATTCATAACATTGAACATGCAAAGAACAAAATGTTGGAAGCTGATCCAAACTTAGGAAGGAGTGTATCAATTCACCACAGCATGGAAGGGATGTCCACTCCTTATCCTAAGTCACGTGACAAGATGAGCACTGTTCGAGCTATTCTTGATAAGTTTTCTACAAAGACACAAAACAGTTTGTGTCAGTTTATGTCCGCAGCAATGAAGACCCAACACAGCCAACTAAGCAGAGCAACTAAGCCCGTGAGCCACAACTACTGAGCCCCCGTGCGTAGAGCCCATGCTCCTCAACAAGAGAAGCCACCACAATGAGAAGCCTGCGCACCGCAACGAAGAATAGCCCCCGCTCGCTGCAACTAGAGAAAGCCCGCACGCAGCAATGAAGACTCAACACTGCCAAAAATAAGTAAATAAAATAAATTTATTTTAAAAAAAACCACAGTGAGTTAATAACAGACTCTGCATAGGTTGTTAGTAGATGTTTTCCTGACGATGCTGATTGGCAAGAGGGGTCGCTCTCATTCCTATATAAGATGAGGGAAATCCACAGCTCAGAGAGGCTCCCTGATTGTGAGCTAGGTGTGCTTAAAATAATAGCGATCTGACCATATTTTAAACATGCTAACTAATGAAAAGACTCCTATTTTGATTGCTTTTGGAACGCTAAGAATTCTCTTATCAGTGTAAGCTTCCAATTTACTTTGTGGGCAACGCTAAATTTTTACAAATCACGTTTATAGAGCAATAGCCACACGGGCTACGCATTACTAAATCCACTGCTAAATAAAGCTGAAATTTGGTGGGTTACCTGATCATTCTCGGCAAATGTGCCAACTCCTATCATGTTTAGAACCCTGTGTTCTGAGGTGCTCAAGTTCACGCTGAGGAATTTGCTAAACAAATCCCTGGCAAGGAGTCAGAGCAGTGGTTTTCTGTATCCTTAAATCCTTTCAAATAGAAACGGCAAAACACACTGCCCGAGTCCACAATTCCTAAACTTTTGGAGTGTCAATCTTGGAGTTTCTTACTGTTTGAATCTGAACTCACTCGCTTCCCCAAAGGAGCAGCCTATTTATTTATTTTAAAAGTCAAACGGAATGAAAACTTCTGCACTTTGAATTAGGCAGCAATCAGGGCTAAAAATAACTGATTTCGCGAGTTTCCTACGGAAAATGTAAGACAGAGGTGATCAGTCTCCTTCCCAAGCGGGGTAGGTGGGGTCTGGGCCTGAGCGAGGGTGGGTCTGCACGGGACTCCCAGGGGGCGGGGGTCGAGGCGGGGGCCGGCCAGGGACTCTCAGCGCCCGGTGACAGTGCGAGTTTGTGGCAGTGATTTGGGGAATATCTCAGAGTTCAACAGGTTAGGGGGGAGACGGCTAACACACTGGCCTGGTGTTTGGGGGCTGCGTTCAATGACGGCAGGGACAGGAGGAGGGAAAAAGGAAAGGGGGGATGGGGATGGAGGAGAAGGGAAGGTGAAAGCCGCAGAAATAAAGGGCAGGGAAGAGAGGGCAGTGGAGGCTGGCAGAGCAGAGGGGGCGAGAATACGGGGGAGGCGCGCAGGCGGGCGGTCCTCCCGCCGGCAGGGGACGCGCTCCCGGCAGCCCCGCGCCCCGCCCCCCCTCCCCGCCAGCCGCGCCTGCGCCGTCGCTCCGCCTCGCCCGGGATGCTGCTGCCGCTGCTGCGGAGTAGCTGCTTCCCTTCCTCTTCACCCGGCGGTGGCGGCGGCGGCGGCGGAGCGGACACGGGCGCGGGGGGCCGGCCGGTGGCACAGCAGCAGCGCGGCGCCCGTGGACCGCCGGGGCCTCTTGAGCGCGCGCTCGCCCAGCCCGGGGCCGACCCGCGGCGCGCGGCGGAGGCCGAGGGAGCGCCGGGGCCCGGGGCGCGCGGCGGGCGGCGGGCCGCGCGGGGGCCGCATGCGTGCATGGATCCGGGCGCCGCGCTGCAGAGGCGGCCCGCGGGCGGCGGCGGCCTGGGCGCGGGCTCCCCGGCACTGTCGGGCGGCCAGTCCCGGCGGAGGAAGCAGCCCCCCAGGCCGGCCGACTTCAAGCTGCAGGTCATCATCATCGGCTCCCGCGGCGTGGGCAAGACCAGCCTGATGGAGCGCTTTACCGACGACACCTTCTGCGAGGCCTGCAAGTCCACCGTGGGTAAGGCTGGCCGGCCAGGCCGTGCATGCGGGGTCGGCCCCGGGGAGCCCCTGCCTCCCCTGCCCCGCGCCGGGTGGAGACCCCCGTCCCCACGCAGAGTCGTCCTGCGCCCCCGCCCTGCGCCGTCACGAGGCCGGGTGATGCGCGGGGCCCGTCCAGCCCGGAGCTTCTCTCCCCGGAAGCCCCCCGCCTACTCGTTACCAGGAAAAAGGTGGTGACAGGTGGGGGGCAGGTGGGCAGCGTGGTGGACTCGAGGTGTGCCCTGGCTAGATGGCCAGAGTGCGTCATGTCTGGTGAATTTTGATGCCCTAACTTTGCCGTCCTAGGAGTAGGGGTATTTCCACTGTCAACCCGGCTTATTTTCTAATTTTGAACTCACTTTTATGTTGCGCTGAAATAATGACGTTTTAAATTCCCTGTGGAGGATCTCGGGGAATATTCAAACTAACGCTACACTAAGTTTCTTTTAACTGTAAATGCGGGGCAGAAGGACTTCAGCTGTGTTTGTCCGTGACCTCAAATAACCCCCCAGGGGCTCCGAAAGTGGGGAGGAGGCCTCCGGCACCGCCAGGTGCGTGAAGTATAGCGAAGTAATTACAGAACCAACCGGGTCAGGAAGTATCGTGTCCTCAGGATGTAAAATTGAAACTGCAGGGAAGTTTTCTGATGAAGTCACATGTACAGGCCTTGGCGTTGAGGTCTGTCAGGTCGCAGGCGGTAACAGCTGCTTCTATGGAAAACCCCTTAAAAGCTGTCAAAGGTAGGGGAACCCCGCAGATGAGATGGTTCTTCGAAAGGAAGATCAGTCACCTTAAGTAATAGGGAGGGATTCCCCTAGGGGAGGTCCAAGAAACAGTGAATAAATGGTATGTAGATATGAAACTCAGAATTAAAAGTATCATTCCACACACTTGTGCAAATATTTAGTATTGTAACCAGTGGTAGTTCCAAGGTGATACAATTTGGGGATGAACTGGCTTTAAGTTGTCATGTAACGAAACACTACTACATTTAAAATGTCTTATTGGAAGACTAACTAACCTCCCAGTTTTTGTATTGTCTTTTTGTTTTGTTTGTGAGAATGTGTTTCCCTTCATGCTTTTTTTAATAATAGATCATTTTGGACATATTTGTGCTCTCTGTACCCTGTGTGTTTTTAATATCTTGGCCTTGGAGTCATGACATTAAAGTTCAGTAGTGTACCTTAGACCTGGTTCAGACATCCAATCTTGGATCATATAAAGTACGGGGAGATATTAAACCATCCAACGAGGGTTTATACTGTTATTTTAGTACCTGGCATAAGTGAAATAGAACTAAAAGCAATTCAGAATTATCCATCTTTTACGGCTCCACGCTTAAAAATATGTGAAAATGAAGAGTAACATAGCTGTACTAGGTGAAGAGAAACTAGCACAGGAATAATGGGTGGATAACAGGGCTTGGGTGGCTGGAGGGCGAGATGGGGGATGAGCACAGGTGTGCTTAGAACTGGGCAGAGGAGAGGTGAGGAGGGGTTTTTTAAGCCGGGGCCGCAGTGGAGCAACACCCGCACAGTCTGGGAAGGCATCATTAGGGGACATCGGGAATGAATGCCTCAGGACCTTGACTGCCAGGCCAAGGAGTGTGCACCTTCTCCTGTAGCAGCGGGAGCCATAAAGGCCTCTGGGTACAGCCCTGGCAGGGTTGCATCGGGTATTTGGGAATCGGGAAGAAACCGGGAGGCGAGGGGACCAGGCAGTCGGTTTCTCTGTCCCCTTAACAAACAAGCGTAAACGCACACGCCTCCCCACACCACTGCTGTTGTGGGGCTCCGTGTGAACTTGGACTTTGTCTTGCTCATGTTTGTTTCCTCCATAAGTAGCCTGTAGTGCTCGGCTTGATAAGTGTTTATTAGTTGTGGGAAGTTCAGAGAAAGATGCTAACTTCTGGTCTGACCCAGAGTGTGAGAACGCTTTAAGAAAGTTAACCCCCCTTCAATCTCTGCCTGTGAGCTGCTTTTCCCTTCCACTTATCAGATCACTTACTGAGCACCTACTGTGTGCTGGTGCTGTGCTACCCACGGGGGCTTGAGTGAAGAGGACAAAGTCTCTGTCCAGATGTGGCTCAGAGCCGTGGGGCTCGAGATGCCCCAGGGTGATGAGGGGAATGTAGAGATGTGTACAGGCTGGGGAGCGTGGAGGAAGCCCCCGCAGTCGGGGTGGGATGAGAGCTGAAGGGGGAGGCTTCCTCTGCACTGGAATGCTGTAGAGATGAAGTTCATTCCCCGCGTTCCTTTAGAAAAGCGCATTTAAATGTGGCGCTGGGTGTGCTGTACAGTTGGGGTTGCCTCACCTGAATGCCTCCCGCAGGTGGCTTGTAGGGTCCTTCTGAGGCCAGTTGTTGAGTTTCGTGTCCACGGAGCACAGTCAGCTCTGCAGATTCTGCTCCGCGGGGCCCCTTGCCCTCACCCTGTACGGCTGGCAGAGTCTGGAAAAGAGCATGTGCCCCACAGCCCGGCACAGGTGCTGACCCAGGAGGGTCGCTCCAGTAATGGCTCAGCCAACCTCAGGCTGGAAGCACGCATCTCCAGTGAGTCAGACCCACTGGACTTTCTGTAAAAGATCGTAGCAGATATCCTGAGGAATTTGAGGTAATAAACCTATTTTGTAAAGTTACAAATGAACAAAATGATTTTTTTGTTGTTGTATTATTAATCAAATCAAAAGTTGATTTGGTTTACAAGACATACAGAACTCACCAGGGTATGAAACTGAAAAGACTGTTTTTAATAATTGACGTATTGGGACTTCCCTGGTGGCACAGTGGTTAAGAATCCGCCTGCCAAGGCAGGGGACAGGGGTTCGAGCCCTGGTCTGGGAAGATCCCACATGCCGCAGAGCAGCTAAGCCGATGTGCCACAACTGCTGAGCCTGCGAGCCACAACTGCTGAGCCCACATGCCACAACTACTGAAGCCCACAGCACCCTAGAGCCCATGCTCTGCAACAAGAGAAGCCACCACGATGAGAAGCCCGTGCACCACAACAAAGAGTAGCCCCCGCTCACCACAACTAGAGAAAGCCTGTGTGTGCACGGCAACGAAGACCCAACGCAGCCATAAATAGATAGATAGATAAATAAATAAATAATTGGCCTAGTTAATGGAAATTGTGTAGGTGGAGTATTACTTTCAAATGGGATTTTGTGTTCATGGAATTGAGTCACTTGGTCTGATGTGGCTGACAGGGGCTTTAAAAGCCTCAGGAACAGGTTTTTGAAGTTTGAAAAATGGAAAAAAAAGCTAGTTGACTAGAAATTCACAAGTCTCTAAAAAAAAGAAACTCATAAAATTATGTATCTGTCAACTTTTGTTTTTTAACGATTGGAAGCTAACTGTTAAGTTTGTTTGGATCGAAATATTTTTATCAGGCAGCACCCTGCCTCCACCCACCCAGCAGCATTAAATTTCTAGAAAAACATTCTAGAAAACCTGGGCTCTTGATATAAGCTTTGCCATAAACGAGTTTGTGACTTTGGATAAGTAATGTATTGTCGTTGCATGTAAAAGTTTACGGCCTATTAGTGGTAGCTACATTTCTTGAGCATGTACTGTGTACCAGCAAGAGTATACTCTTTCTAAACCTCACGACAATCCTGAAAGTTTCCCCATTTTACAGATGAGGAAGCAGAGTCCCAGAGGGTAGACAATTCGTCCACAGTGGCCCAGCAGTCAGCAAGTGGTCAGGGCCAGGGCTGCAAGTGAGTTCCTTTTGTCTGTCTGTTCCTTAGCTTACTTTGAGATTTAAATTCACTTTATTCTGAAATTTTGGATGGCTCGGAATCAGACACCATGAAACCCTTTCCTACCTGCCTAATTTGGTCCCCCTGAGAGCCCTGTGAAGGTAGTGATGTCATCGATCTATGGTATCATTGACATTGACTTTCTTTAACTATGCCCCTATCATTTGTCACTTTCCTCTGGATATTAAAATACTGCTCTGAAAATTGCATTTCTTACCTAAATATTCAATTATTCAAATATCTTAAGCCTTTTATGTATTTATTAAAATATATTTAAATAGAGGAAAAGGAGGAGTGAGACAGTTTGGACCAGAATTCTCATTTCCTGGGCAGTAAAGTTTCTTTCAAAGTGCCGGAGGCCAACATAGGATTGCCATTTCTTTTACTTTGCCATGTAAGGACATTTTTTAACAATCCGCTACCACCGACTTTAAAAAAAAAAAGACTTAACATGAGGTAGACCCAAAAAATTAGGAAAGACAGAATATCAGAATTTAAAAGTTCTTTTGAATTCAGTTTGAGAACCTCACTACTCTGTCTTCATTTTTCTCCTTTTGCATCCATGCATTAAACTTCACAGCCTGGCCCCTGAGAGTAAGTGGTCTTAGAGGGTTGATAGCACTTGCTGGAAGCGCTGTTCCCACTCAGTCATGTGCCGTGGTCTCTGTTCTCAGTGCGCACCTCTTCGGGTCCCATGTGCACTCGGGAAGCTTGTTCCCAGGGCGGGGAAACGTCGTGGTGCAGGTGACTGGTTCATCAGGGCCAGCAGTAGAGCCGGAAGCAGAATCGAGAGGTCCAAGGAACAGGTGGACGTAAATCCTGTGCAGGACAGGCTGTCTGTGGATTGGCCTTGAATGTTATGGGACGAGACGGATGAGATGCAGGCCATCAGGTTCTGGTCCGCTTTGCCTACAAGCAGTGGAGCTGCTGTCAAGGGAAATCGACTGCTTGTACTTTATTCTGGAAATTTAGGTCACAGATTTTTGTTCAGAAACCCAGAATGATCGTTTCATACTGGATTAAAATGATAAGCTGTGTGTTTTGTGTTGCTTTTCTGTGATTGTGTACAGTCTTTTCAGCCATAGCTGAGCTGCCCGAGTGTTTTCACTCAACGAGGGAGTTAGGGAGAGTCGTCCGAATTCCCACTCCGAAGCCCAGACTCTGAAGCTCTCAGTGTCAGCCCCTCCCCTGCCGGGATGATGTAACAAGATGACTCAGGGAGAAGGGAGTGGAAGAGGAACGGTCAGTTTCTATGCCAGCGTATGCTGTGCAGTGTGTGATTTGGCTTATTTAATGCACCCGGGGCACCTGATAGGCTGTGCAGAGCGCATTTGTGGAAATAAAGTAGCTGTCTTTCAAAATAAGTGTGGAAAGTTGGCGATCCCGGTTGTTGAGGTTGAATAAAAATCTATTTAAAGACCTGGCTTATGTGCCTTCAGCCTTTCTTTCAGTGTCGTGCACTCACACTGCAGAAGAAAGTTCTGCTTATGCTCGATGATAGGGATCCGGATTCTTCAAGATTGCCTGTCCTGCAGCTGTGGGCTCTGCGGAACCATCGGCCGAGGGTCTGTGGACTGGCTTTAGGAGGCAGCCTGGGTTCCTTCGAGAGCTGATAGGGCCAAATTATTCTCCAGGCTTGCATGCCAGAAACATCGTTCTTGTGAAGCGTTTGCTTGAATTTGTAGGGAAAGCATAGTTTTGTACACTAGTCAGCAGGCCTTTCATGAGAGGCTGCTCGTACTTCTTTAAGACTCCATTCCGCAGGCCATTTCATGGTGCAGGAAGCTCACCTGCTCACCTGGCTTGTCCTTTTCAGAAGGGGAAGTGAGTCCCGAAGAGGGCCATGAAAAAAAAAATGTTAGGGAGGATGTAAAAAGCTACACTTTAACAGAGGAGGAAGGGGATTCTTCTCCTTTTGTCCTTTAGTTGCACAGCTTTGATATTCAGAAAGGATTTGGAAAGCCAGAACTATAAGCCTAAAAGAGTGCCCTTAATTGGATGGGTTTTTTTTTTTTTAAACCCTTGAACTTTAAAACCAGAAAATACAACACAGGCTTAAGAGAACATTGTATGCCGCAGGAAACCTTTTCCCCCCACATCTGACAGCCTCCTCTGTTTGGTGTCTAGTGCTGACCTAAGGCCTTCTTAGTTTACAAAACCAAAGCACAACTTGCAGACCCACCTCCGGCAAGCTGGTGATGGGAGTTGCCCGGGAACGCGAGTCTCCTCGTTGTTCCAGCGTAATGTAACGCAGAAGCTAGGCCTGCTACACAATCACGCACCCGCAACCAAACTTTCACTTTTGGCTTTTCATTTAAGACACTGGACTGTCTCCTTGGCCACTCCCGTCATTCTCGAAGCTCCCGGCAGGGGGTGGGGGTGAGAGGGAAGAAGAGTGTGGGCTTGGGGGGGGTGGGCAGACAGTCCTGGATTTAAGTCCCAGCTCTACTCACAAGCTGTCACTGTCTTTAGGCAGCACCTTAACTTCAGTTTCCTCCTTCATGAAAAGAAAAAATAGAACTCACACTCTGTTCCTCTCTGGTGCTACAGGAACGAAATAGCTTATGTACCTGGACCAGAGAAGACAACTATAGATGTTCCCTTATCCTCCTAAATTATACTACAGATGCAAAAACTCTGCAACACTCCAAAATATAATTGTTATCCTTTAAGGCTGCATACTGAAATACGTACAGGTGAGCATGAAGTGTCAAAGTGTAAGCACAGGACCTGGGTAAAGCAGAAAGGCCCTTGAATTTCCCGGCATATTTTATGGGCCCATCTGATCAGTGGTAAACTTAGTATTTAGCAAGTGAAGAAAATGTTACTGATCTGCCATTTGATCATCTGGGGGGTTTTCTTTTCCAGATCTTCCTCCCCCATCAACATTCTCTTCCTCTGGTGACCAGGAGGTTGAAATGACTCCCTGCTTTTCAGCCAGGGTCTGTGTGTAGCCAGAGGGTAGAGCCAGGCCTGCTCGTTTGGGAGCAGTCTGAGCCGGCCAGTCCCTCACTCTTGCTTTTTTGTATATTTCCCTGGCAATGCAGAATTCCTTTTTTGACGTTAAAAACATGTTTACAGCTCCCTCCCAGTAGTTGCCTCCATTCTTGCCTTCAGGTGAGGCTGTGCAGAGATCTGGGAGGCGCCAGACTGCCTGGGTTCAAATCTGTGCTCTCACACTTACCCACCTGTTGACCTTGGGCAAGGTACCAGCTGCCCAAGCTTCAGTGTTTCATCTGTAGAATGGGGACAATGACAGTATCTACCTATAAAAGCATCAAGAAGATCCCTGCAATGAGTTACTATACGCAGTAAACCCGGGAGACATTGTTCTTTGTCTGCAAGGGGAGCACATCCTTGCCCGTGAAACTTTCATGACAACGAACACGCACCCCCTCTGGAGTGCATGACCTCAGACTCCCCTCTCCTTGCCGGATGAAGTTCATGTGTGTCCATGTCTGTTCCAGCCAAGTGCACGGCCATCTCCTGCGTGTGTCCGGGTCAGGGATGGTGGGTGGTCTTTGCTGAGGTGCAGGCCATCCAGTCTGGACTGAGAGGGGCAGGTCTTGTTAGTCTCGGGGTGGACATTTAATATCCTCAGACCTGAGAGCATTTTTTAATGACATGCAGTCATTTAAACTATTTCAATAGTACCTGCTTCTGAGATGATCAAAGTATTTTACAGTTACAGTAACTTAGTTTCCGTTTCGTTGAATTCTCATAACTCGGCTTAGGTAGGAAAAGCCCCCCATAATATTAAACGGTAAGGTTTCAGAGGTTCGGGGGCCCCCTGGGGTCAGTACTACAGGAAGGTGGTCTGCATTGCCTGCCCTTTATCGGGCGCTCTCCCTGAAAGGCGGTGGTCAGGCAGAAGGCTGGCCTCATGTTCAAGAGAGGGTTTCCTAATGTTAAATTTGCCTCTATCTGTGTGACCTTGACACATTTCCTAGTTTCTTTTCTCACTGTCAACTCAGTGGAAATGCTGGGAATCCTCTCCATCAGTAGTCCAGGATTGGGCGACACCGTCAAGGATAGATGTCCTTGGAAGAAAAGCCAGTGTGTGCACCTAAGATAGTTATTATAAACTGGCAGTAACGTCGTAACCACTGCTTGAATTGAGACCTATTTCAGAGTCTGTGAAATCATCCATGTTAAGTAAACTAGAATCGTAGTCTGGTGCCAACTGCAGGTCCTCGTTGTTGGGGGCGGGTGTGCGAGTGGAGGAGGGACGCTCAGCTGTCATCGCAGGCATGGGCCGCCGTGTTATTTTTGCTTTTATTTTGCTTCTTGCTGGAAGGGAATGTGAAGAAAGAAGCTTCTGTTTATTTTTGCTATTTTCATTTTTGTAACTTTTTATGCCCCAGCAAAACGTAACACGGCAGTTTTTTTTTTGTAAATGTTTTGCCTTCAAGGGAACTTAGAAATCTAATCAGCACCAAGTGCAACAATTCTTTATGCTCTTGCTGAGATTTATGAAAGATAAATACAAAGATGACAGCGCAAGGGTAAACGTTGTTCTTTAACAGCCCCTTAACAGCCCTTTAACAGTGACTCTGGGCCATTTGCAGATTTTGCACTTTTCCTTGTTTCCACGCATCTGACTTTTATGTGAACAACCTTTGGTTGCGGGCAGTGTTACAATTTTGAATCTCGGCTCTGCCCCTCAACTGGCAGAAGTGATCATGACTTTCAAGCAAATGACCTTGGCCTCGCTGAGTATAGTAGTGCCTGGCTCGCTGGGCTCTGAAGGAGCCCACATGCTGCATGTCAGGCACAGGGGGTCTGACAGATGCCCACTCTCATTGTTATTAAAGGAAATTAAGATCAAGCCGACTTGAATAGAATACATAGCTACACCCATTGACAGAGGGATTACCTGTGTCCTTTCTGATCAAAATATTTTTAGGAAGACTTCATACATTGGTTAAGCTTAAAGAAGGGTAGGCCCCTGTCACGTGGCAGGACATTCACTTAGTGGACCGTTTCCTGTCTATGTGACTGAGTAAACTGATACTGTAATAATCTGCTGGGAGGGGCACGTGTAGGGAGAGGATCTGGACGTATTAAGACTGACCATCCTCTCAGGTTTTACCATCAGTAACAGGAATTGTAGGAGAAATGAAATGCTCCATTTCCAGGGTGATGTGTATGCGCTAGGCACCCTGAATTCCACCACTCTGTCCACCAGGCACACTCAGGACAGAACATCCGCCCTTCCTTCCTACGGTTTCAGTGTGTGTGTGTGTGTGTGTGTGTGTGTGTGTGTGTGTTTCATCATCAGTCCTCAATTTCCTCTTATTTCCAAGAAGAGTCAGCATTTCTCCTTACTCACCCAGCATTTGCTGGAGAAGAGGGGCAGGTTTCCATTCACCAGGTTTACTGGGTCGTTGTGGTGGGCCAGGCAGTGTTCTAGGCTCCAGGGAGCCAAAGGTGAGTGTGCTCAGAAGGCACCTGTTCCTGTCACATGGGGGAGACCCACGGAGCCACGGGTCAGGGCTGGAGGGGGCAGAACTGGTAACATGGATGAGGAACGCGGGTAAGGCATGGGGCTGTCGGGAGGCTTAGATGGGAAGCACCTAGGACCGAAAAGGTTCCTGGGCAGAAAGGGAGGGTCTCCAAGAGAGAAGAGCAGAGGAAGGCACTTTGCCAAGTGCCTGGGCTGTTGATTTCGGTCTGGATGACTCAACTCTTTAGGGGCAGGACTGTCTCCACCACCTGGTGGAGTGGTAGGCTGGCTGCTTCCCATTGCTTAAGACGCTATAGGAGGGGACTTTCCTGGCGGTCCAGTGGTTAAGACTCCTCACTTCCAACACAGGGGGCAGGGGCTTGATCCCTGGTCGGATCCCTGCACGCGGTGCAGCCAAAAAAAAAAAAAAAAAAAAAAATTGACACTATAGGAAACTTCGTTTTCAACAGAAGTTGCCACTTTTTTTTGTCCCTTATTTGTTTATAAACATTGGTCCTGGGCGGCCCTGCTCAGTCAGGAGTCTCTGTGCTGACTTTTCTCAAAACTAATCCCCTATTTGAGGCTATTGGTGACTTGTTACCTTTTGTTAAGGATCATATATAATTTCTATGACATGTAAATGTTAAAAATAGACAGCACTATTTTTGACTTGATGTAAAAAGGCTTTTAAAAAATGTGTAGTTGTATACTTTAAGGATTTGTTTCAAGCTATAAATGGAGTAAGTTTCCAACCATTACCAACTACTTAGTGGCTGTTAGATATGGTAAAGGAAATTTCATTTAAGAGAAGGGACTATTTTAATGATCTGTTTTCTTTTGTGGAATTTTAGATTTAGCCACTGGGTATTTTTCTGTTGTTGTTAGTGATGTCATTAACCTACTCACTAAAACTAGGTAGTTTTGGCTAAACAGATTCTTAATCCTATTCGCTGTTCGCTCATCTTTGCTATGTTCTCCTATTGAAATTAGTAGTGTATTTATAATCACACGGTGATACCATTACCACTTATCCCTGATTTTGACTATTAATGCCCTTTCCTTTCATTTTTACTCATTAAACTTGGTGGTTACAAAATAGCCACAGTGCAGGACTGCTAAAGTGGGAAAGTTGTTCAAGTCGGTTGACAAAAAGGTCTGACATGTTCAGGCTCAGAACGGTTCTTAGCAGAGAAAACGGCCTAATCAAAACAAAAATTGTTTGTGCTGGCCGTTTCAAGGGATTCTTGTAGTTGACGTGAAGCAGAGCTCACGAAGTATCATCGGCCAGTTCTTTTCGATAAAATGTAGCTGGCACTGCAGCAAGTCTTAACAAGTTGCAGCTCCCTTAAGTAAAATTAAAAAAAAAAAAAAAGGAACTAGAAACAAAAGCAAAACAGAATAGTAGTCATGGCAGAATGTGAATTTGATTTGTAAATTGCTATCACAGAGTAACATGGTGAGGCCCTAATTTTATGCTAATATCAGGAAGAAAGGGTTTTGTCTGAGCTGTGCCTTTTTAAAATCAGAACGTAGCATATAGGTCCAGGCTGGTTTCCAGGCCTGTAGAATATCACGTTAGGCTCTGCTCTTACCTTGTGGTTGAGTCATGAAGGATTCTGCTTGGTGTCTATTTGAGGATGTTGGTCGTGTACAGACATGCTTCCTGTTTCAAGGCTGTCTGAGAGTCAGTTGACTCGGGAAAGCAAAGCTTTTCCAGAACTGCAAGTGAAATTGGCTTAACCACTGTTTGCTGTGACCTTTGAAATCAGGGCAGGTGTAAGAGATTAAGAACCAAGATGCAGTAGCCTATTCTCCAGCTGTGACATTTTATATTCCTGCCACTTTTCTTTGTTGTACAGACCCTGGTCCCACCCAGGGTTGTAAACATGTCTTTTGTTTGCACTGGTGTCTGCAGTGTGTTACTAATTATAAAAGTCAGCTGCATGCCTTGGGCTTCACCTCAAGAACATCATCTGACTTTGAAGAGCTGCATCACTGCCCCACCCCCCAGCCCCGCCCCGGTAGAGACCCGGCAGCATCGGGACCCTGGATCCTTGAAGCAGTCACCATATAGTTCCTGTAGAGATTATGTTTCCAGTTCCCAAATTTAGCTGGCATCCCTTTGGTTTATTTTTTCTTAGCTGTGAAAATTGTGTAAAAAATATTGTTTTGAAATCTTGAAGTTTTCTATAAGTGAGAAGTATATAAGGTAACATCCACAGATGAAAATTTGGTTTAAAAAATTATCTGAAGCTTTAAGGGCTGAATTGGAAATGGTTGATGATTCATGCTGGTTTACTTGTTACCGTTAAAGTAAATAAAAAATGAAATTAAGTTGTATGAGTAAATTTTTAAAAAATAATTCCTCTTCCACACTGTTGACAATATAATAATGTCACTTTTGTGAATGCTAAAAAATTTAATACAATAATTTGTAAATTCAGACTAAGGCTGTTTGAAATCAAGACTGAGTTTCCAGTGTAACACGTAAGAATTTTCCCCGAGATAGCATGCTTATAAAACCATTCATTTGTTCATGTAATGATTAGTTGTAATTTTTAAATGGTTTTTATGCTACATCTCTAGTAGTCATAAACTCTATTATGAATAGCAAATGCTGCATCTCAAGTTCAGGGTAAAACCGAACATACCGTGGCTCTTCAGTTGTGCCGGGAAGCACAGAGTGATGGTCGTTACGCATACTGGCAAACTTCTGCTTTCTCCTTTTAGGATTTAGTGTGATCAGTTTTTTTGGTTTTTCTGATAATGGCATAAAAATGTACAAGTAGTAGTATTTTTCTGACGAATTGCATTGTTTTTGCTTCATCTTCGTCTGTTTTATTTACAGGTGTTGACTTTAAAATCAAAACCGTAGAGCTAAGAGGAAAGAAAATTAGGTTACAAATCTGGTAAGTGGGCATCTACACCCAGTCCTGCCATGTGTGTTTACCAGTCCACATGCTTGTCTAATACAATTAACCGTTCAAGCTGGTCTGTCGCTCCTATGTCTCCGCTCCTTGGCTCACATTCAAGTGGAATGAATGGACCTTCCTTCAGGGGAGAGTTCACTTGTCAAGGGAGAGTTCAGGAAAGAGTCCACTTGTCTCAGATCCCATTTGCATATAGGAGTTGTGGGGAGAAGAATGTGACTTTTATGGCAACTAGTTTGGAGCCTTTAGTCTCTAGTTTCACATCATTTGACAAAACCGTCATCACTAAAACGATGGCTCCGCTGCTCGTCTGCATGTTTTTAACATTGCTTTGCGAGCATTCAGAGAAAGGCCAGTGTGTTGCTCCCCGGAGTTGCGCTGTCTCCTGGCAAGTCCCCCACAGGCTGTGTCCCTGGTGGCACCGCGTGGTGGCCACCGTGGGACACGCATGCCCTTCCAGCTCCATTGCCGGAGCCATGTGCCCTGAGGCCCTCCGTGCCCCATGGAGGGGAGCCCGGAGAGACTGGGCTCCCTGCACGTCAGGAGCGTGTGAGAGACTAAACCAGCCGTGTGCGGACCGCTCAGCACTCGGCCACCGCGGGGACCCCCGGAGCCCCTCTGGAGGAGGGCCCGGGGGCGGCGGCAGTGGGAGCGGCCCTGCCGGGGGTGTCCCAAGTCGCCCTTGCTGTTAACACGGTCGCGCGGCAGCATCTCAGCCACTAACTCCTCCCGCAGGTAGACCTCAGCTCTGAGTGTTTGTCCGCCGTGTGTGTGTTGCTTTCATCCGCGTTCATTGCTGCCGCGTCGGTAGCTCCATCGTCACCTAACGCTTGCGTGTTAGTGCCATGCCTCATCCTCACCCGTGTCCCTGTCTGGGGCGCCACTGCCCCCGAACCAGCGGAGGAGCTCGCCGGCCGTCAGGTAATGTCTGCATTGGTGACTGCTGACTGTTTAACCCACTTGAAGGATTGGGGTGGGGAAGTGTTGCTTTTCTGTTTTGTGTTTTTGTTTTTCGTATTTTTGTTTGGGGCTTGACTATGAGACGTTTATGGTCTTGCCTAAATACTTGGTAATAGAAAATGGGTGTTTCTTACTCTGTTAGCCCATGACTGAAGAAGGCATCAGGCTGTGTGTGTGCATTGCTGCCCAGGTTTTGAATTCTGGAAATAGCAGCAGAGTACCTTTCACGTGAGCCGCTGTTTCTAGCCGTACACTCTTTAAGGTAAAGACAGTCTTTAGGGACTTCCCTGGCGGTCCAGTGGTTAAGACTCTGCGCTTCTGCTGCAGGGGGCACAGGTTCAATCCCTGGTCAGGGAGCTAGGACCCCACAGGCCACATGGCGTGCCCAAATTAAAAAAAAAAAGACGGTCTTTTAAAGGATTCTTGGAGGCTCCCCTGGTGGCGCAGTGGTTGAGAATCTGCCTGCCAACGCAGGGGGCATGGGTTCGATTCCTGGTCCAGGAGGATCCCACGGGCGTGGAGCAACTAAGCCCGTGCGCCACAACTACGGAGCCTGCGCTCTAGAGCCAGTGAGCCACAACTACTGAGCCCACGCGCCATAACTACTGAAGCCCACGTGCCTAGAGCCAGTGCTCCGCAACAAGAGAAGCCCGTGCACCGCAACCAAGAGCAGCCCCTGCTCGCCGCAACTAGAGAAAGCCTGCGCGCAGCAACGAAGACCCAACACAGCCAAAAATAAATAAAAATAAAAATAAATAAATTTATTTTTTTTAAAAAAAGGATTCTAGGGGTGTGTCCACCTCTGTACCTGGCACCTGTGAAGGTTGCCTCACAAAGGAGACACAGGTGTTGTGAGAACGTTTGTGACGCACAGTGGGTGACAGCAGTGTCCCAATGATGACACGGTCACCTGTCCAAAGAGGCACATCCTAGGTGATGTGTTAATACTTGGGTTCCGTCTCAGGCAGGAGTAATCTGATTTACAGAGGTATTTACATCCAGGTGTCCTGTGCCCTGGAACTCTGCTCACTACAGGCCTTCTGTGCCGGTGACATTGGATCCTTCTGGAATCCAGCTGCCTTCCTTTGAATCTGAGCTAAGAGGGCCCAACCTTGTGAATCCCGCTCTGGGGGGTAGAGCGTGAGCATGCAGCTATGGGAGATGCACGCACGCCCCGACACCACGGCTCTCTGGGATGTGAAAGCTGCCTCCACGTCACTCCTCTGCTGCTCCTCACCCTTCGCACTTCATTCCCGGAATTTTTAAAACTGCACAATGTTGGTGGAAAATATAACTGAGGGAGGGGCCGTCAGATTCATTGAATTTTTTTTTTTTTTTTTTTTTTTTTTTTGCGGTACTCGGGCCTCTCACTGTTGTGGCCTCTCCCGTTGCGGAGCACAGGCTCCGGACGCGCAGGCTCAGCGGCCATGGCTCACGGGCCCAGCCGCTCCGCGGCATGTGGGATCTTCCCGGACCGGGACACGAACCCGTGTCCCCTGCATCGGCAGGCGGACTCTCAACCACTGCGCCACCAGGGAAGCCCGTCATTGAATTTTTTGAGAGGTTGATTGCCAGTTTTCTACAGGGAGTGTCCCAGGGATTCAGTGAGGAAGTAGAGTTTGTCTTTTCCAGAGGGGTTTTCACCAGTGAATAATGTACCTACTGACACCAGCTACCTGCTAGTCCCTTAATACTTGAAATAGGATTCTTATCTGAAATAGGATTTTTATCTTCTGGAGTATATTATTTAAGGAAGGAAAAACCTTCTTTCCATCACTGTGATCCCGTAGGTAGGAAGGAAGCACTGGCGTCACGGCCCAGCCGGTAAAGGGACGCGGGGCTTCTTTCCTCCCTGGGAGCCGTCCTCAAGCTGTGGCTGTTGTGACCTGCTGTGTCCCGGGTGTGCTGTCATCACTTTACTCTGTCCTGGTCGAGGGCGTAGGGGGAGCCGATGTGTTGGAAAGAGCTCTTCAGAGGTCCTGTGCTCTGACCTAGACTCAATCCATGGAAGTTTCACTGCTGGCCGGTTTTCACAAGGAGGTTGTGTTAGTAGACATGCATTTTTTCTTGATGATTTCTGGATATAGCCAATCTAAGAAAGTATTATTTACTACAGATTCCTAAAGGTTTAAGGTAGCAAAAGCTGCAGATGTCATTGTCGTATTTTTAGGTCACACTTTATGTCATTGCCACATTTTTTAAGTCCCTTGATTATCTGTGGTTAGGAAAAGGACCATTTTCCCATCTCTGCTTGAAGCGTTTCCAAGTGTGTGTATATAGAACTTGGTGTAAGTATAGCTAAAATAAGATGTCGACCAGAATGTAATTTCATGAATTTGTATCCACATGCTGTCTGGAAATTATTCACAGAGACTTAGGTCTGTTGTGTTGAGATGGACTTGAAGCTGAGAACTTAGCCTCCCACCTTTAGGCAAACACAGAATTAAGATGCTTCCTATGAAGGCCTCTTGTTCTGTCCAGTGCTCACTGGCGGGGAATTTGGTCTTCACCAGCGTTCTTACGTTGACATCAAGTTTGTTTCCTTTCATTCTCTGCTTGAAGAGGTAGAACGCTTCATACACTGACTTTGGTTCCTACAAATTAAGAATTGTGTCATTTAAACTGATATATTAAATTTTTAAAATGACAGTCTTTGAATTTTCAAAGCATGGTTGCATTACCCAACTGTGGAAACAGGATAGCAGGAAGTTTTCAATTTGCACCAAAAGCAGAGAGAGAAATAATAATGAGATCACAGGCCACCAGTAATAAATGATGATTTGGCTGACAGTAATAAGCTGTAAATTTGTAAGAATCAGCTCTCGGTCAGTACAGTGGAAATTCAGGTTCATTGAGATAAAGATGGGAAATACTAGGATTCTTCATCTTCATGAAGATATACCGTGATAAACCATGATAAACCATGATACCAAGATAAACCATGATCCGGGCATTGGTATCGTGTTATCATCTAGCTGTGTGAAAAGTGGAGAGTAGTGTGGAATTTTTGTGGTACTGGCTCAGCGTAGGTATTTAATATACACTTAACTTTTGCAACCCAGACATTTTGGAAATGTGGAATAGTCTCTCAAGGGAAGACGCTTTTCTGCCTCAAGCAGTGAGAACCAGGCACAAAGAGACGGAGTCAAAGGAATGGCCTTAATGTCTCCTCTCTGGGGTCTTGTGAGCTGGCCTTATTTGGACTTATTTGTGTTATAGGTCGCCTCAGAGTTTGCCTCTCGAGGTCTCCGCCCTCTTTCTGTGTGTCTGACTTAAAGCGGAGAGAGTCAGCTAACTTCACAATGTTTCTAAGATCCCTAAGTGTGCTACTCATGTAGCGGGTTTTTTGAAACGGTATCAAAAATGCCCGTTACTATCTTGATTCCTTGATTGTTGGGTTTTTATTAGAACTTCTAGGGATCTGCTGTCGCATGTCGTGCCTGTAGGTTACAGTGCTGTATTGTACACTCAAAAAAGTCTGCCTTCAGAGGGCAGATCTCATGTTAAGTGTTCTTACCACAATACAATCAAAATAATTTTTCAAAAACTTGTATTATTTCTAATTTCTCTGTTCTTGAGCCCCCAGTTTCTGATCCTGATTCAGTGAATATGTATAGAAACGAATGTGAAATTGATTTAAGCTAAAAGTCAGCTTAAAACTACTTAACATAAAGATTCATGAAAGTCCGTAATTCCCAAAATGCTCAGTGAAGACCTTGTATCCGATTGCTGTTTGAATTTGTGGTGCAGCTATCATGTGCTAACCACAGATTTCAGAGTAGAAAAATGTGGGTTATTTTTGCTTTTTTTTTTTTTTTTTTTTTTGCAATACGCGGGCCTCTCACTGTTGTGGCCTCTCCCGCTGCGGAGCAACAGGCTCCGGACGCGCAGGCCCAGCGGCCATGGCTCACGGGCCCAACCGCTCCGCGGCATGTGGGATCTTCCCGGACCAGGGCACGAACACGCGTCCCCTGCATCGGCAGGCGGACTCTCAACCACTGCGCCACCAGGGAAGCCCTATTTTTGCTTTTTAAAGAAATGAGTGAGAAATGTTTTATCAAATCCCAACTTGAACAAGCCAGCACTTGTGATAGGAAGAGAAACCACAGTCTGAAAGATTTCACTCTTTTTTGGTTTGAAAGTATTAATTATGCCCCTAAATGTCTAGGATCCTGGAAATAAAATTGTTCAATGATTCCTTATATAAATGAATGGTATCTAAATCGATTCCTTCTCACCTGATTTGAAGGTGCATTTTTGTGTCTCTAAGTTGGTTTTAGGAATCCTGAAGAATTCAGTCCCCATCATTTTCAGTGTTCCAATTTTGGGGCAGTTCTGGGTCAAAAAATAAAGTTCAGGGGACTTCCCTGGCGGTCCAGTGGTTAAGGCACTCCCTGTGCCTTCCAGCGCAGGGAGTGAGGGTTCAATCCCTGGTGGAGGAGCTAAGACCCCACATGCCTCGCAGCCAAAAAACCAAAACAAAAAACAGAAGCAATATTGTAACCAATTCAATAAAGACTTAAAAATGGTCCACATCAGGGGCTTCCCTGGTAGTGCAGTGGTTGAGAGTCTTGTCTGCCGATGCAGGGGACGCGTGTTCGTGCTCCAGTCCGGGAAGATCCCACATGCCATGGAGTGGCTGGGCCCGTGAGCCGTGGCCGCTGAGCCTGCGCGTCCGGTGCCTATGCTCCGCAGCGGGAGAGGCCACAACAGTGAGAGGCCCGCGTACCGTAAAAAAAAAAAAAAAAAAATGGTCCACTTCAAAAAAAAAATCTTAAAAAAATAAAATAAAGTTTGTTTGCCTTGAAGTGACATCCACTTTCTGCATTTTACCCATGTAACCTTTTGTTCAACACCTGTGGATCGAGGGCCCGCAGTGGGCCAGGCACCCACTGGACCCTGGTGGACAAAACAGACCGGCCTCAGGTCCTGGGCCTTCCAGCCAAGGGCACAGGACAGTCTTACAGCCTCTGGAGCAAAGCAAGTGGCCTTGTTTTACCAGAAAATGAATTTGCCAGCGAGCTTCGTTGTTTGTTTGGGCATAATGACATATCCCTAAGCGGAGCTAATTTGGTGGCAAGTCTAGTCTGATCAAAGCTGTAAGTTACAGCACCTTTGCCGTATGTGTTTTAGGGACACGGCCCCACAAGTTTCACCCCATCCAATGCGTCGGGAAGAAGTGTCACATCATCTCCCCATTTCAGAAGCTCACATGCTGTCCTGTGAGAGGCTGTGGATGCCTTGCAGGAGAGAACCCCGTTGTCTGTGTACCCCACCACCCCTTTGCTTCCTCTGCCACAAGCCACCCATGTCACATGGCCCTGGGAGTATGCCGTGAGTTAGGGTTCTTCAGGAAAAACTAAATTATAGGTGGTCTTTAAAGACAGTCTGTAGATTGTCTTTAATTATAGATTGTCTACAACGGTAGATTGTAACTAAAGATTGTTTTCCTGATCAGGAGGCCTGCTCTGTTGAGCCTCGGTTGTAAATTTGTGATGATTCTCAAGCAGTTTCTTGGCTTCTTAGGTTTAGAAAATGGGTTTCAGCCAGCTTCTGTGCACTATTAGTGTGCGTATATCTTCATGTGGAAACGGACAACTTTTCCTGGAGAGGAAATAAAGCTTTAGATTTCAGGGCAGCAGTCAGAGAGTGATGGGCTTGGTGGTTTGCAAAGCTATTTGGTACCTCTTCTCCCTTTGCCTTTGACCACTACTCTGGAGGGATTAAGAAGATAACAAGACCAATTCTGTAGCGTTTTTCATTAGTGGGGACTCCATCAGCAAAATCAGATACTCACCGTCGAGTTCAGTTAAATGAGTTCTAGGCTTAAATCTTTTCAGTTATCATCCATGCATTTTGTCATTGTTGATAACCACCTAGTTTATGGTGTGTTATACTTTCCACCATTTTACACGGCATTTGCTTCTCTTCAGAATCTTGGTTTGAAAGAAATTG
The DNA here is from genome assembly GCF_949774975.1 of Lagenorhynchus albirostris. Classification (NCBI taxonomy): domain Eukaryota; kingdom Metazoa; phylum Chordata; class Mammalia; order Artiodactyla; family Delphinidae; genus Lagenorhynchus; species Lagenorhynchus albirostris. Next base: position 58,192,736 of record NC_083108.1, read on the forward strand.
GGGCTTCCTTATGATTTTGTTTGGATGTACTTAGCTCAGAAAAGCTACCCCCCACTAAGAGTGAATATGCACAGATGTGTGAGGAGTTACTCACAGTTGGGCTGAGGCTCTCCCTGTTGTTGTTCAGAACTAATTTTTGCTGCTGTTTCTTAGGGACACAGCAGGTCAGGAGAGATTCAACAGCATTACCTCAGCTTATTACAGAAGTGCCAAGGGGATCATATTAGTATATGATATCACAAAGAAGGAGACATTCGATGATTTGCCAAAATGGATGAAGATGATTGATAAGGTAGGTGTTGCATTTCTCTCTCAGATGTGAACTCTTTGCTTGTAGGTGTTAATCATTACAAAAGGAAGAAGGGAAACATTTATGGAGCATGTTTTTTCATCCTAAATGTCATTTAATCCAGATGACAGCGTTCAGAGTAGGTATATAGCCCTGCATCATAGATGAGGCAGAGAAGAACTAACATGTCTCCAGGATCCCCTTATAAATAATAGAGCCAGGATTTTTATTCTGGTACCTGGACTGTGTGACTTCAAAGCCCAGACACGCTCATTGCACACTGCCCAGCTGCATCCCTGGAATCAGATTCAGGACTCCTTGTTTCTGCAGAAAGTTCACTTGGACGCGCACTTTGTGAGTGTCCACAGAGTGACAGCCTCCCAGGGACAGCCGTCTCCACTGTGCCCGTGGGAGACGCCAAGGGCCTTGGTCACCACGGGACCTCTGCCCTCAAATGAGAGATGGCCTTCACCTCCTCACTTTGAGCTAAAGAAGAGTTTATCCTTTGGACCACACTTGACTATATGGAGACAACCCAAGTCTATATGAATAATGTAATCTGTGGGTTCCCCTCTGAGAAACGGGGACCCAAAATACACATGTAGACGACACAGCCGCTGAGGGTGAGATGTGGTGGTCAACAGTGGCCACATTTTGAGAGTTTTTTTCCCCCTTATTCAGTAATTTGATGTTTAGTTCCTTTGTATAACAAGCACACTTAGTATATTATAAATTGGATTTTGTTTACAAATTGTATTAAACCCATCATCTGTTAGATGATGTTGGAGAATGTTCCTTTGCAGGTCTTGCTAAGCACATTTTCAACGCGTGCCTCTTTAAAGTGTGTTAGGGACCAGGGTTGCCAGGGTTACGGAGATGTCGGGACCCAGGGCGGGTCTGGGCTCTGGGATGGCGAGTCTCGGGATGTGATGTCCTCCCCTGCTGAAGCCGCGGAGTGTGCTCCTAAGGACCTCAGACAGGGGCGCCCTCGCTGCCAGCTGCCAGCACGAAACCGAGGGATGGAGTTAAAACCGAAGGCAGTGGCCTCCATGTTAGGGGCTGCTGTTCTTTTAAAACTTAGAAATGGAGCTTAACTTTTCCTCATTCTAAAATTAATGGTACCTTGCCATTATAGAAAATTTAGAAAACCAAGAAAAGCACAAACGTAAATTTTAAAAATCTTTAGTTCTGTCATCCAGAAAAACTAGATTGGGTCCCTGCTCCATTTCATTTTACACCTGCTTGTTTAACTAACTATTGTCACAGGGGCCTTCCTGTGTCAGCTTAATGTTCTTCCGAAGCTTTTGTTTTGTTTTGTTTATCGCTTCATTCTTTTGTGTACTTTATTTCATTCTTCACCTGCTTTGTGGGATTTTTAGGTTTTTTTCAACTAAGTGTAAAACTTTGCCTATATTTTGAGTCATTTCCCTAGGATAGATTCTTAGGAATCATGGGTCAAGGGTTGAGAACATTGTGCTTCGTCAGGCCTGTGACCACAGTGCCGTGAGCCCGGCAGGAACCCTGCCCGGGACAGAGTAGATGCTCAGAGATCGTGAAGCAGGTGGTCGGAAGGGTGAGACGTGTTGCCTTGGTTGATGTTTCCCGTCGTGTGTGATGTGCCTGTCTTTGAAATGCAGCTTCTTTTACAATCCCACAGTACGCTTCAGAAGACGCAGAGCTTCTTTTAGTTGGAAATAAGTTGGACTGTGAAACTGACAGAGAAATCAGCAGACAGCAAGGTGAAAAGGTGAGGAAAGGGGGTCTTAGCACCCACGCTCTGTACAGTGAGCACTCTGTGTGCTTTCCCTTTTAATAAATGACCTTATAATTATTTCATAATTTTAAAAAAGTAATCACTCAGTTGCATCCTTCTTATTCATTTGCTCTTGTTAACTTCCTGCTCCTTTAAATTCATTTTGAAATGGAGGGGAGAAACACGCATTAGTGTATCCTGCATTATTTAGTATCTCACCTGACATCTTATACAGAGAAATATTCTTTTAAACCATATAATCGCTTTCGTCGTGGTTTTTCTCTCACTCTGACCTTCCGTGGAGAAACTGTGATACTCACGTTTTAAATGTCAGATACACTACAGTTTAGAAACTTGGGCATGTAGTTTGACTTGGCGTCACCTTACAGGTTTTGTTTTGTTGTTTTCTTATCATGTAGGAAATTGGCTACACTTGTGAACTTTACATTTGAGGGTAAACAGGACTTTCCAGGCCTTTCGTCCCAGCCCTTCCCTGAAAGCCGAAGCCCCAGAGCTGTCCGTCCCCCGTCACAGGCCCCGTGCGTGTACATTAGATTGTGTTGCATCCCCGCAGAGAAAAATAATTTGTTTTCTTAGTTTGCACAGCAGATAACTGGGATGCGGTTCTGTGAAGCAAGTGCCAAGGATAACTTCAACGTGGACGAAATATTCCTGAAGCTTGTGGATGACATCCTGAAAAAGGTAAAAAGAGAGAATCGTACATCGTGAAAGCGTTTCATCTGAAACCTGTTCATTGTTTCCGTTGCTATTTTTTGGTTGGGAAACTTTTATGTAGAAAGGGAAGCACGGGGGTCATCGTCAGGCTGAAGACCAAGGGGGCGAGGACCCGGCCCAAGGAGCCAGCTCGCTGCCGTGGCAGCCTCTCCCCACGTCCCTAGTGCCACGTTCCCGTCCTCGCTCAGCCTCACACGTGGTCTGGGGAGCGGGTGTGACCGCGGGCTGTGTTATTTGACTTTTGCTCCTCTCTCGGAGTTTTCCGACAAAGGACTGAGTTAGATACAGACAGTGGAGGTCTTGCCCCGCCTTGGGGCCCTGCTGTCCGGCGGGACCTGAGGCCGTCCCGGGGCCTTTTGTGGCGCCAGGTGGCAGGAAGATGGCTTCACTGGACAGCAGCACTTTGTTCAGGCATCTTTGGACTTGCATCCAAAGATTTCTTAGTGAGATCTTTAAGTGTATTTGTATTACTGTTACACATAATCGACTCTGTTCAAACGTAATTCAGAAGCTTCTAATACAATGGCTGTCTGTACAATTACCAGGAGAAGGTGCTTCTTTCTTTAGTAATGGTATAACCCCGGAGAACACAGAACTGTTTTTTCCTTTTTTGGTACGTTAAGTTTCCATTATACTGGACTGTGAAAATAAATGTTTATGAGGTCCGTCGGCTCTCTTCTGCCGTAGGGTGTGAAATAGGCTGCGCGGCGTTTGTGTGATGGTTGAAGCTCCCTGAACCTGGTTCTTAGGTTTTGGCTTAATGTTTTCATGCCTAATTAAATTCTGATGATTGAAGAGTTTTCTATACAAAATACTTTGGTCTTCTATAATGGTATGATTTGTAGTCTTTACATATACATTGTTGGGTTAAAAGGTACTTGTCTTTTTCTTTATCCTCAGATGCCTCTGGACATGCTGAGGAACGAGCTGTCCAATAGCATCCTCTCCTTACAACCAGAGCCTGAGATCCCACCAGAACTGCCTCCACCCAGACCACACGTCCGATGCTGTTGATTCGCTACTTTGGAGACAAAGTGGGAGCGATTCCTGGAGAGGGGAAAGTTTCCATTCTGCACTACAATCATTTTGACCATTTCCTTTCGCACTTTGTAATCCAAGTCAGAGCTATACACTAACTTGTAAATACGCAGATATGCAATCCTGGGTAAGTTTTGGTTATAAATGACATATTTCCCTCCAAATTGTTATATTTCATGCATTATCCCGGTGCCTAGTGTATGTACACTGGGAAACGTAGTACTTCTAATACGAAGAACAGGAGAAATGAGAGCTATAATGTTTCTTGAAATAAGTAATTGTCCTTGTTAATTATATTATGAGGACAGAGATATTCTGATAAGAAGAAAGAACGTGGTGCTTTGCTTACTGTTTTAAAGAAAATTTGCAAAACTAAAGACTTTTGGGGGAGGGGGGAAAGCGATCTTGAATGCTTTTTCTTTATTTACATTTCTCCCAGCCGTAGCATCTTTGAAGTGTTGGAGTGTTTCCCACAAAGCAAGCCCATTCGTAGCCGTCTTGAAGGTTATTTATTCACATTACGTATTACTGATAGAATATGACTAGTTAGAAGGTAGGACTTGAATTGGCCGCGAGGCCCGAATCTCTCTGGTTTCCTGATGGACATACCCTGTGCTTTTAAGAACTACAAAGATTCAATAAAGAAATGTTTTTGAAACTATAGAAGATTTAAAAAGAACACTGCTGTCCTAAACAAATCTTGTTTAAAGGAGTTTTAAAGAGATACATTTTACTATATCAAAGAACGTACATGTATTTGCCTAAACATTCTATATACCTTTGTAATGATAAAACTTCTCCCCTTGATGGTGAAGCTTATTCCTATTAAGCCTAGACTGTGTTCTTTTTTTTTCCCCCCTGGTCTGATAATGAATTTGTGAACTCTGTCTTTGGTATATCTTTTCTTAAACTGCACTGTTTGTTTAGTCAAGGTAAATAAGTCATTATGTATTTGAATAACTTGGCGTGTCTTGAGTGTTGTGATATGAGAAGCATTGTGGTCTTTCTACACTAATGAAATGCAAATAAAATTTTGTATTTATGAATGACAGTTGAGTTGCCACACTCATTTGTGCAGTTACAAATTACGTATTTGACAATATTCTTCCAAAACTCCACATCTTAATCTTTTGAGTGTCTTCGATAAGAAAAATGCAGCCTCCTCCTCCATGGAAAACATTTTGATAGTTTCCCAAGAGTTTTAAGCATAGAACTACAATACCACCCAGCCATTCCACTCCTGGGTCTGCATCCCAAAACATCAAAAGCTGGGGCACAAACAGATGCTATACACTAATGTTCACAACTTTATTCGCAGTAGCCAAAAAGTGGAAGCAACCCAAGTGTCCATCAGCGGGGGATGGATTCTGACACAGGCTGCAGCGTGGATGGCCCTTGAGGACGTCATGCTGAGTGAAATGAGCCAGTCACACGAGGGGCCTAGGCTAGTCCAATCCACAGACACAGCCCTGGTGGGTGCCAGGGGCTGGGGGAGAGAGGAATGAGGAGTTACTGTTTAGTGGGTACGGAGTCTGAGTGCAGGATGATAAAACTTTTTGGAGGTGGACGGTGGTGATAGTTGCACAACAATGTACTTCACGCCACAGGGCTGCACACTTTAAATGGTTAAATATATGTCTGTTTACAGATAGTGTCCTCAAGAGAATGTTCTGTTTATCCTCAAGAGAACGTTCTGGTTAATGTCTCTGCCTTCTGCCGTCCAGCAGCCAGTCATGGATCGTGCCGATCATTTACCTGTTGTCTCGCCTCCACGACGGCCCTCCTGTGCTCTGCCCTGTGATGCCAGGGCCGCAGCTCTGAAGGACACCTGCCAACACCCCTGATCTTCCCGTTAGACCTGCTGCTGGGATGAACTCGGGGGGATGGGAGGAGAGGGGAAGGGACTTGCCATTTCCCCCCCGCTCTTTTCCCCTGCAGAGACAGCTGACCTTCAGCTCCAGCTCCCTGCGGACCCTCAGCTGAGCCTGGCTGCACCCACCAGAGAGGCCAGGGCAGTGGCACCGCTACACTGCTCCTTGCCAAGTCTTCCTTTTTCTACCTCCTGGATCCTTGAGGTGCTGTTTCAAGTTGGTAGGTGGTTTTATTTAACACTTTAATTAAAGTTTTGACTATTAAAACTGAGGGGTGGGACTTCCCTGGTGGTCCAGTGGTTAGGACTCCACGCGTGCGCCGCAGGGTATTCAATCCCTGGTTGGGGAACTAAGATCCCTCATGCCACTGAGTTTGAGGACGCGGTGAAACGAGATTCGTCTTGCTTGTCTCAAGCTGTAAAGCTACCTAAACTTAGTTGGTGGGTATTTTCCCCCCACAAATGACTTGCATTACCAGGGAGAGAGAAAGTACTTATCTTACAGATTATTTATTGCCTAGAAGTTGTAAGTAGGCCACAGACTGAAGCTAAGGGTGGGTCAGGACATGATATACAGGCTAGTATTTATGCTACGATCCCGTGGTGAACAAAAGTGAAGTTTATCGCATGGTTGCTGTTAAGCCAGGCCCTGTGCTTGGAGCTGTAGGGACATGACAGAGACTATAGACAGACCCTGCCCATAAAGATAAGTTCATCAGGTGCAACAGATGGACCCCTAACAGGAGTGAGTGCAGGGCAGAGCTTCCATCATGAAAGGACGGGTGCAGAGTCTGGGAAGCGGAGGAGGAGAAGCATGGCCGGTGTGGGGAGAAGGGGTGGAGGGAGGTGGGGGTGCTCTTCCTGGGCCTTCAGGAATGAGTAGGCTACTGACCGGTGGCTAGAGGGATGGTGTATTCACAAGCTGTTGATTTGAAACCAAAGGGACCCTCTGGAAAAAGCAGACCTCATAGTAAAGCACGCACTGCTATCCCCATGGCTTATCGCTTCCCGAACACTTGGCCGCTCCTTGGAAATGTTCTCGTGGTAGAGACAAGGCAGTGACTGGAAATGCAGTCCAGCCGTTTGCATGCAAAACCTGGAGCACGTCTCATTCCCATAAATGGACAGTTACTACTGAAAATGGTTCTGGAGATCTGCCTCTTTGAGCTGATGAGTTTGGTCCATTTGCCAACAGGTCTGCTCTTCCATAGGCTTAAACCATAACCCTTTTTGACGATGTGAGAACAGGATAAACCAGCCCCAGTCCACCCACTATTGACAGACAACTCGCCGCGCACACGCCCAGTGGGTGGAATTTCCCAGGTGCCCTCCTAGCAGAGACAGCAGGGCCCCAGGGCAGTGAGGACTGAATCACCCCTGTTGACTGATGCGGGGCTGGGGGCTTAAGGCTGTTGGGCAAGATCAGCAGTAGAATCCCTACATTGTCCTGGGTTTCTTTCTTTAAAAAAATTGCAGACCTTTCCAAAGACAGCTCGGCAAATGCTTGCGGTTAAAATGCATTTTATTGGAAGAGTGCGTTTTCTGAAAGACAAGGGATGCTGCCGGGGCTAAAGCTCTCTGGAAGAGACTGGCCTCAGGGTGTGTCTCAGATCCATCAGGCCTAGGGGGGTCATCATCTTTACCTGTAGGGTCAGCTGCTTAAACCCGTGGTTAGCTCAGGGGCCCCTCAGCCCATTAAAGATGTACCTCAAGTTGTTGAAATGCCCTTTAACTCTGGAAACAGCTTTTCAGTCCATAATTCGAACCAAAAGATTTTAGTATAAGTAACTTGTTAGTTTGAATCCCCATCAAAGAGTAATCTGGTGTTGCCGAGTACCAATAACTGGATGTTGAATGGAGCAGGAAAGTGTTAGGTACCTGAAGGGGAATCATGAAAATAGGTAAGAAAATGGTTTAGAAAGAGAATGAGGCCAAAAACAACTGGGCCAACTTCCATTTGGCTCTCTCCTCAGCCAGGCTGGACAGACTATAGACGTTCACCCCACCACCATCTCCCCCAGGCCCTGCCGCTCTTCACTCTTGGATGGTTGCCACCTACTGCGGCCTGTCGTGGGACCATTGAAAATGTGTCCAATGCAAGCAGAAGGAAGGAAATAATAAAGATGAAGCATCAGTAAATGAAATTAAGAACATAATAATAGTCAATAAACCAAGAACTGTATCCACACAACAATTTAAAGAAAGACTTCATTTTTAAATGGGTAAAAATTAGTCATTAGGGAAATGCAACTCAAAACCACAAATGAGATGACTTCACACCGGTGAGGATGGCTGTTATCAAAAGAACAAAATAAGTGTTGGCAGGGACGTGGAAAATTTGCAACCTTTATGCAAGGTGGGAATGTAAAATGGTACAGCCACTGTGGAAAATGGTACGCAAAATGGTTCCTCAAAATATTAAACATAGAATTACCGTATGATGCGGCAATTCCGCTTCCGGGTATCTGCCCCAAAGAAGTGAGCAGAGGTTCAAATAGATATTTGTACATCCATGTTCGTAGCAACATTCTTCAAAATAACCGAAAGATGGAAGGAAGGAACTCATGTGCCTATTGACGGATGAATAAAGAATGTGTTCTGTGATATATACTTACAATGGAGTATTAGCCTTAAAAAGGAAGGAAATTCTGACACCACGTGCTACAGAATGGACGAACCTTGGGGACGTTGTGGTGAGATAAGTCAGTCACAAAAGGATATACTGAGTGATTCCACTTGTATGAGGGACCTAGAGCAGTCAAACTCACAGGGACATAAAGTAGAATGATGGTGGCCAGAGGCTGGGGCAGGGGATAGGGAGTTAAGTGTTTAACAGGTGCAGAGTTTCCATTTGGGAAGATGAAAAATTCTGGAAATGGATGGTGGTGATGGCTGCACTGTAATGTGAAATGGATTTGATGCCCCTGAGCTGTACATTTACAAATGGTTGAACTGGTAACTTTTATGTTACGTATATTTTACCACAATGAAAAAAAAAATTAAAAGAAATGTGGGGGGAAAGGTATCTTTTAAACGATCAACAAAATTGACAAACCTCTAGCCAAGCTCATCAAGAATACAGAGAGAAGATCGAGTTACCCATATCTGGAATAAAAGAGGGACATCATTACAGGCACTTAAGACATCAAAAGAATGGTCATGGAACACCATAAAACTATTCTGTGCACATAAATTTAACAGCCTAGATAAAATGAACAAATGTCTTGAAAAATACAGACTGCCAGAGCTCATTAGGAAAGGAAAGAAACAGGAAATTTTCTCAACCTGCTGAAGGTCACCTACAAAACCCAACAGCTAACCTCATACTTGGTGGTGAAAGAATGATCACTTTTCCTCTAAAATTAGGAATAAGGCAAGGATATTTGTTCTTTAACATCATACTAGAGATCCTAGCCTGCAGTAGAGCACAAAAAAAAAATAAAAGGAAATAAACAAAACGCTCTCTATTCGCAGATGGTGTGATTGTCTACATAGAAATTCACAAAGAATTTACAAGAAAACTATTAGAACTAATAAACGGGATGGCAAAGCAAAGGTGGCTGCCCCTCCCCCTTATTTGTCACCGCTTCTCCATCTCCCCCAGGACTGATCCGAAAATAACTTACCGCAGCCTGTTTTAGAAAAGCCGATAGAAGATGCAGTGGTTGCACATAAACTGGATGCCAAGAACGATGTTGGAGGAGCCCCCCATCGGTCTAGCACTTGCATTAGGCTTTTTATTTTCCATCAGGATTGAAGGCACCCCTCCCATATGCTTGGTGCTTTTAAACATACGGACTGCGCTTCATCAGCTGCACAGTTACCCATACTCCAAGCTGTTAAATTCAAATATCTGCTGCTCGACTTTGTCAAAAATTCCTTAGCTCATAGTGGACAAGCCGTAGTCTCCATTCCCTTCTTTCTTGTTATTCCCCAAGTCGTGACAGCTCATAGGAGAGCTGGGTAAGGAACCCGTGGTCTTCACTTCAGGAATTGTCTGCACTGTGCCCTGATGTCATGCCTTCAACTAACATGGAGCAACCCCAGGAGACCTCTCATGGAACCCATGCTTACCTTGAGTGAAGGGATTTGGTTGAGTGCACTGTTAGCCTGAATTTCTATTTTTTTTTTTTTACTCTACTCTAGTGCCTGTATTCATTAACCCGTCTAAAATCCCTTGGGAAGCCACATGGACTGTATAATGCAACAAAATAGTGGTGCAAGGATCATCTCTGAAGGAATTCTGCAATGATGCAAACTTTCCATTAGGGGGAGCTAGAGTACTAATGCTAAAAATACTGCAGGTTAAAATAACATCGTTTGCAAATTGCACAATTGTTTCTCAATTAGTCTTTATTATTTTCATGTTTTCCACTATGTATAAAAGGCATACATAATTTAAAGGTATCATTTGAATATATGGTATAATTTAGGAGGGGAATGTGAATCTTAAAACTTATGCCCTACTTTTTAACAGTACTTTGAACAGACCTGATGAATTTGGTTTGAACTCAGGGGAATTTTCCTAAATCAAACACTGAAGTTTTTTTAAGCCTAAAAATGTTTTAGAGGTAAACGGAGTACAATAAGAGTTTTAAAGATAATTCTTTTGGTAAAATGTATTGTTTGCTTTTTATCTGTCACTGAAGGAAGACAAAAATGTATTTTATTCACTAAATCTACCTGGCGTTTACTTTTTAAATTGTAGCCACGGACCACACTCAGAGATTAGGACTCACAGCTGTGGGCATATATCGCAGGACCAGTTAACGAAAGGAGTGGGTGCTGCCAGGTAAGGAGTCCACAGAAGGCTGAAAGGGAGGGAAGCAAGGGACCGGTTTTCCGCCACGCGGCACAGTCCCTGTGAGCCTGGGGAAGGAGTTTAAAGAGGACACATTAATGTCAGAGCGTGAGGAGCAAAGAGGCCAGAAGTACAAAATCTTCTCCGAGGAAGAGAAAAAGAGACGCCAACGTGAATTTTGTAAGTATGTAACCCTTGGCCGGCATCCCTTTGGAGGGTTATGATCTAACTTACACCAGCAGGACGTAAAACAGGACTCCTCTGGCTACAGGATTGTTTGGTAATGATTCAGTTTAGGGTGTAAGCAGAGGATGTGAACTTCCCTCTGGTTTCTCTCCTTGGCAGTTGGGTTTAGGCAGAGAGAGTGCTTGGAGAGGCCACGGAGCGGTGAACAGGAGAAAGAGGAGAGGAATAGCAGGTGCTGAGGAAAGGTCATTGTCTCCTGGTTTCTTAGAAAGTAGGGCATCAGCAGCAGGTGACCAGGGGGGTTCCAGGGGGGCGGGGGTCCCGGGGACTGGGCGGAACAGGGCTTCTCAGCCCGCAGGCTCTCCTGGAGATTTTCTGGTTTGGTTCTGTTCTGTGCTATTCCAGTCATTTTTATGGTGATATACATAAAGAAAAGGACACAAATCATAAGTTGTACAGAGGACAGGTTTTTCTCAAAGTGGACAAGAAAGAGTAGCCTCCAAACCTCAGAAGTTGCCTCTGACGCACCATCCTAACTGCTAACGCCACAGCCTCGTCTGCCGGCTGTTGAACTTTATGTAAATGAGTCGTTTGTAATGTATGTAAATGAGTTGCTCTGTTGCACAGAACAGGGCCGATAGGGACATTCTCGCTCTGTCATGTAGTGGACAGAGGTGTGCACCCCTGTTGGGAACACCTAGGGGGAGGATTGCTGGGTCTTAGGGTGTGCTTATATACTCATAGATACCAACGAAGGAGTTTCCCACAGGACTGGTACCAATTTACAGTGTCTGTGTAGCCTGTTACCGAAAGTGGGGTCTGGCTGCTCGCCGCTCAAAAGCCAGTAAAGAGCAAGGTTGGTGGAAAGGAAAGTTGGCTTCATTTCGGAGGCCGGCAACTGAGAGAGAGGGCAGACTCCTGTCCAGAGGCTGACTCCCCCCTGACATCAGTGGGCGAGAGCTTTTAGAGGGTGTTTCAGGGGTGTATAGTCGGAGGGAGGGGGCTACATGCAGAAACAGCACAGTCAGCTCTGAGCGTCATCTTGAAATTGGCCATCGGTGGTCTGACCAGCGTCGTCTTGATTGTTTTAAGTACAGTTAGTCTTCAGTTCCAGGGTTGGTTTGTTCCCACTTCCTTGAGGCCAGTTCTCGGAATTGTGGTAGCTTATGTCATGGCTACAGTCTGGTCATCATGTAGTTAACTTCTTCCACCTGGTGGAGGTTTCAGTATCTACAGGACAGCTCACAGGAGATGGCTCGGAATCTATCTATAGCCCTTGAGAAGGAACTGAAGGTCCTTGACAGTGCTTAATGACTATTATTATTTAGTCTTGTGGGACTGTTTTCCTTTGCTTCTGCATTTTCCCACTTCTCTAATTAAATATTATTCTTTTTTTTTTAATATTTATTTGGCTGCGCCCGGGTCTTAGTTGCAGCATGCAGGATCTGTAGTTGCAGCATGCATGTGGGATCTAGTTCCCTGACCAGGGATCAAACCCAGGCCCCCTGCATTAGGAGCCAGAGTCTTACCCACTGGACCACCAGGGAAGTCCCTAAACTTATTCTCTGACTAAAGTTTTTCTACAGGCAAAAGGCAGGCGGAGGACATGGTGGGGAAGGACCATAGGGTCCTGCTCCATTTTAATACCAGTGGCTCTATAATTAAGCTACTGGCATTTAATATTACTGTAATAATAACAATCTATTATCTTAAAATACTATGATTATTCAAATAAATAAATAAATATAATTGTTAATGATAATTATATTAATAGAATCTCTTAACAATTGTATATGGTCAGGCCACTCAAGATGGCTGTTCTCTTGCTCTCTGGACATCCCCTGCCCGACCAGGGCCTGCTTCACCTATGCCCTACTTACAAGACTGACCTCCCTATGTACTTGCCCCAGGCCCCAGCAGGTGATTATACTTATCAAAGTGGGTGGTGAGGGGTGTGCCCCTCTGCTGGTTTCCCTGGTAACTAATGAGCCCACCTGAGTCAATTCCCCTGTAACTGGCAATCTCCCCTTCCCCCATCCCCGGGAGTGAAGACTGCCACTATGTCCGGCCTCCTGTCCACTGCACACGGTGGGGTGTCGCTCCAGGACCCTGCTTCATATGTGTAAGCTCCCCCATCCATTAAACCACTTACGACTGTCTTGCTGACTCTGGGCTCTTTCTTCGATCTTGAAGCTGGGCAAGCAGAGGGTTTGTAGGCCTGTGAGGTACAGCCCAACGACTTGAAATTGCCCATCTTTTTTCATTTTGTCCATTTTGATGGGTGTATTGTGTTATTTCATTGTGGTTTTAATGGGTTTTTTTCCATTTTTTCTATTAAGTTGTCCGCCTTTTACTTAGTGATTTGTAGACACTCTACATATCCTGGATACTCTCCTGAAGTATTCGTGTAAAGCTATAAATGCTAACTCCTGATACCAGAGACACCGATGTCTTTGAGCAGACAGAGCCTCAGGGAGAAAATCGTAGATGGTAAAGCTCTTACTCAGCGGCAGCTGGCCTTCCCAGGACTGTGGTTCAAAAAGCCTCAGGTGCCAACGCCATTGTATGGGTCACTTCCAGGAAACAAGGGTGTAAGTTAAAAGCAACCCAAGGAATATGTGACTCTGATTTACTGGAAAACTTTTTTGTCTCATCTTCCAAAGAAAGTCACAGTGTTGAGAGCAAGTTCTAGAATGAGGGATTCCCTCAAACTGTGGTCCACGTGATCTATAGGCAAGACAAGCAAGCTTTATATCTGGCTAATGACTTGCTCTAAAATGAGCCCCACTTGGCACTAAGCAGAATCCTGGCATCGACTCACTGTCTGGGAAACAGTAACATGGGTTCACTCAGATGAATTTATAATTACCGGCCATTGTCACTCAAGAGTTAGGCCTTTCAGGTTAGGCTGTGTGAGTCAAGAAGGCTGGAGGCTTTCTCAGGGGTGACCTTCCCACTCAGGCTCTAATGCCTGGTCTGCAAGCCCAGCAGCCTGGCCAGGGGTCCTCTTACTTCAACAGTGACAGCCGATTACTCACCCAGTTGGCCCCCTGGAGTATCTTATCTCTCACTGGGTGGATAAGGGCTTGGAGAACAGATTTGATAAAAGACAGGAACTCCTGCAGATTTGGCCTTAACCTGACAATAAAGCAAAACTGCTCAAAATCAGCCTGACCCTTTTTTTGCATTTTGACCCTGGCATAATTTATGATTACTATTTGAAACTAAATAGTTCATTTAAATTAAAGCCATGTTCACATTGCAAGAAAAGTCTGATTTCATAGGAAGAAATATCAATACTTGAAGTTTAAAGGCAGCGCAAATATCTCCAGCCATCGCCAGCACTGATACAAAGCAGTTGGTGAACTCCTGGGTGCCGGTGGCCTCAGCCCTTTCATTTCCATCACAGACCTGGCTTTGTCATCGCCAAGGTCACTTCCAGCCCCTCCCGGTCACACGCTGCCCCGGGCTGCAGGCAGAGGGAGCTGCCTCGGACTCTCATTTCCTTTTGCCTTTGGCCCAAAAGATCCAGGTTCCTTTTTTCTTTTGCCTTTTCTCCTTGGGCAGCAATTTAAATTGCGCCCCGAGGTTTTCTCACTATCCCAGGTCTTCGTTTTTAATGCCTGGCACCTGGTCCCTTTCAGGTTTTCCTGTTGGCTTTCCTTTTCTTCACCATTTGTGCAATATTTTTCATCATCACTACTTTATGATTTTTCCCTTCATTAGGAAGAAAAATGCTGTAAGTCTTACAGATGCTCAAAGGTCCTTTGGAACTGCTGGGCCCACCATACCCCTCTACCCTGACCCCATGCAAGCTTAGCAGCTGCCAGGCCTTCCTCCTCTTGGGACCCCCAACCTGTGGGGTGGGGGAGGAGTCATATTGCCATGACAGCCAGCAACCTGCAAGTCCGCTAGTTGAGGGTGTGCTAGCTCAGGCCTGGGGCCCTGGCCCAGCCTGGGGGCCCTCCCTAGCATTATCAGAAACAACCCCATTGGGTGCCCCCCAAGTCCTGGCGTGCTCTCCCAGCTCTGTGCTCACTGGTCTTAGCAGCTACTTAGGGTGAAGCCTACAGCTGGGGAGGGTCCACAGAAAGTGATGAGTATTTTCTCTGCAGGGAATCAGTCATCACTCTGTCCTCAGTGTGTTTATTCCGAAGTCAAGAATGAATGTCCAGGGACTTCCCTGGTGGCGCAGTGGTTAAGAATCTGCCTGCCAATGTAGGGGACATGGGTTCGAGCCCTGGTCCGGGAAGATCCCACATGCCGCGGAGCAACTAAGCCTGTGCGCCACAACTACTGAACCTGCGCTCTAGAGCCCGTGAGCCACAACTACTGAAGCCCACGTGCCTAGAGCCGTGCTCCACAACAAGAGAAGCCACTGCAATGAGAAGGCTGCGCACTGCAACGAAGAGTAGCCCCCGCCTGCTGCAACTAGAGAAAGCCTGTGCATGGCAACGAAGACCCAACGCAGCCAAAAATAAATAAATAAATAAATAAATAAACTTATTTAAAGAAAAAAGAATGAATGTCCAAAGCCGCCGTGATGGTCCAGCTTGGTCCTGACGCTGAAGGCAGGGGAGAGAGGAGAGCTCTAAGAAATTGGAGGGGAAAACCGGACAGATTTGGTACCTCATTTGCAAGGGCAGATGTAATTTTAACATCTTGCCATCCTTAAACCATAGTAGTTCTTCCTAGGGAGGGCTTCCTGGGGGGGTCTGTGCAGTGTCTGTCTGGAACGCTGCTTAGCAACCAGCTTGAACACGACACGGATGGATCATGTATAAACCACTTTGAAACAGAAGCTCACAGGCGCTGGTCACCGGGAGACACTCCAGAGGCAGCTGGGGAGCAGGGCAGCGGGGAAGGGAGGCCGCCTGAGCCGGCGACTGGCCTGTGTGGCCCCAGCAGCAGAAGCTGACGGTCTGACCTCAAGATAAAATCCCTATTGATCGGCAGTTGTCTGGGCACTAACAGATCAGGAAGCAGAAAGGCTTTACTCTTTGCTTCGTGTGACTTTCCTGCTAATGATGCTGAGATGAATAACAAGCCTCAAACTGAAACTCAATTTCCTCCCAGGCTGCAGAGGGAAACAGGGGCAGCTGGAGACGGGGTGGCCGGTGGTGACGCACCTCGTCTGCCCAGGGCACGGGCGAAGCCAGCGCAGCCCATCACGTCCACCAACTGTAATTAGGAAAAGGTCCTGGACTCCGACAGATCTTGGTTGTAGTTTTTAGTCTGCCGCTTAGGAACGATGAATTTGGAAATTTCACCCGATTCCCTGAACCTTCGATTTCCTCTCCTCTATAATATGAGATTGTCAGGAGGATAAGAGCATATAGGCAGGGTCCTGCCTGAGACAAACACTGGCTGGGAGTGTTCACATTTCCCCCATTTGGGGCTGAAAAAAGGGCATATTACTGGGAGCCAGGCATGGGTGGATGGCCCCTGGGTAGATGTCCTAGCCCCCATCACAGAGGAGGACCCGCAGAATGGTTCATGGACTTCGGGGGCTGAGTGGTGACAGAAGCCCAGGCTCCTCCCTGCTCCTGCTGCCGGAAGCTTGCACCCTCCTTGAGCCTGGCTCAGATGAACATCCTCGACCCTGGTTCCCTCCTTCCTTCATCGCAGGCAATGACTTCTCACCCGTAGGCTGGTTTCAGTGCTTAACTCTTCTGTTAAAGCCTTTCTCACGCTCCGCTTTGGATGGCACTTTCCTCCCCTGGCTTCTGCCACCGCAGACCAGCTCTGCGGTTTTTGAACTTCATGCAAATGGACTCACCAAGTGTGCTATTGGTGGACTTTTACAAAATGCTGGGTACGTTCCCATCAGCTCTGGAATTGGAGGCAGGTGAGCTCCCTGCTCACAGACCCTGACCTGCCTGCAGGCCCAGTCAGGACCAGCTTCTGGAAAGAGAAGCGTTGAAAAAAGTAAACAGCTTTCCACTGAATGCCCGATGGGAATGGAGCACGCACAGCCCGGCGGGGACTGTGGCCACTCAGGTGGGCCCCTGACCTGGCTGCAGGTGTCTCGGATTCTACGTGGCTTCCTAGGTGGTTCTCTTGGATGTTATGAGACCTGTGAACTGGAGGAAAATCCATACGTGAAAATCCAGACCAAACAAAGTTGATTAATCAGAGTCATCACCAAATGATGGTAATTTCCTTGCTTTGCCAACGTGACCTAAAATGAATTGAACCGATTTTCAGGAACATATCCACACGTCTATCCAGATGTACCTGATTGGACAGTATTTATGTTTTCATTCATTTATTTGTTCCTTTATTTGCCCATCCTGCTTTAGCTGTCAGCCACAGGGCGAGAACAAGAACAGGAACTGACTGTGAATATTAAAGTGACTTTCTTGACTCCACAGGCTGGTGTAGGCTGCTCCGTATTTGAGTTACAATTACTTCTTGAGTCTGTCCCCTGCAACTAGATTGTAAAGTACTTGAGAGCCTGGGAGGTTTCAACCTTTGTAAATGTCTCTGACCCAGAGCAAACATTCAGTGAATGTACCCTGATAATAAATGTTTCTGGACAGACAGAAAGGGGGGAGGGGAGAACGGAGAGGGAGGGAGGAAGGAAAGGAGGAAGAAAAGCAATGCAGTGTGACTGTACAGAGCTGGGGCATTTCTGTAGGTACATGGATGGATACACAGATACATGTAAACCACACCCCTGCAAAGTTCTTGAAGAAATGCGATTTCTGTTTCCTTCAGAGACAAGTCTACACTCTTACAAGCTTCACTGTCATATTGTAACTTGAGAATGTAGCATTAATTGCTACACAGAAAGCAAGTGTAACTCACTTGTGAAAAGGCAGATTGCGCTGTTGTGCTTGCTTTATTTATTTGGCCTCTGAATGCAAATTGAATAATAAATGGCGAACAATCAAACTTGCCATGGATGGTATTGACTGGGAGAAGGATTAAGGCCCACAGTCCGCAGTGACGGCTGGAGGTCAGCCTTTACCAGTCGGGGGCGGTCGGGCCGGTGTCCCGGCTCATTTTTATTTTCACTTTTACTTCCCTCTCCTCTCTGTGACTTTACCCAGGAAAATAGCACCGCCTGTCACCTAGGAAACTGGGCTGTCTCGCTGGCAGGTGGAGATGGGTGGCCCCACCCTGTCTCATTACAAATGTGCGTTTGCAGCTGGGCTCTGGGTGACCTTGCCAAGGACGGAAAGCTAATCCGATGATGCTGGTGAATTGAGGCCCAGCCCCACCCACCTGGCGTCCCGAGGGCCCGGCTGAGGGGTGGGGATCTGCCTGTTTAAGCTGCTAAACACGCCCACCTCTTAAGAAGGAGGCTGCAAAGTGGTTTCGTTCTGAAAATGATTAAGAAATAAGCCTGATGCTCTGTATTGTGACGGTGCAAGACCCCGGGCCTCTAACTTTGACCACCTTCCTTTTCACCGGGTTCCCCGGAGCGAACGGTTAGCATTGGACTTGAGACTGGGTGAGCTGAGGACAGAGGCCTTGGGTTCCTCCTTTAGTTATGTTAATTGAGAGAGAAGACAGGGGTGAGGGCCGGGACAGTGGGGCCCGGGCGGCCGCTGTCTGCGGGCTGAGTCTTTATTCTGCAGCTTTGGCAGTGACGGCTCCTTTCTGGGCCCTTTGTCGCTGTTGGCTCAGGGACCTCGGGGCTGCGCTCCAGCTGTATGCAAAGTGCGGCCAAGGGCTCGGGGAGGGGGCCCAGCGCATTGTCCTTCTGTCGCAGCCTCCCTACCGTCTCCCATCCTTTATGTGATAACAGCAACCAGCACCTTTGGCTACTAGGTGCTATTTTAAGCCCTTCGGCTGGTGAAAGGACTTGATTCTTACCACAGCCTAGGGATGGGCACGGTGTGTGCTCTGATTTCAGACGGGAGACCACAGACCCCCAGGCTGCCTGAGTGCCCGCGGGGGAGGTGGGCCCAGTGGGGAGGGCCACGCGCCCTCCAGGTGGCTCCTCCGTCTTCACTGGCTGTCGGCCTGTCTGTCCCCTGCCGTCTAGGGTGACCCGCCGGGCCTGGACCCAGAACTGCCGCGTCCTCCCCGCCTGGCGTTCCCAGTTTGAGCACGGCCGGCTACAAGGCCAAGGGCAGTTCCAAAGTAGGGTGCTCCCCGCAGGACAGTCCAGATTCCAGGGAAAAGACACCTCTTGTTCGTCTAAAGAGAGGCTGTGTGTGTGTCTTTTACCCAGGAGAACAATGATGGAATCAATGATTTTAACCTGCGTTGTAGGAGCTCCTAGCCAGGTGATGCTCTGGGAAGCAGAGAGCCAGTGGCCCACGCCCAGGAGCTGACCTTCCCAGGGCAGTAGGCGAACTTTTTCTTTTCTATTTTTATTAAAAATAAATTATGAAGTTTATTTATTGATTTTTGTGTAATCCAGCTAAACAAAAGCATTTTGACTTATGTATCCCTCGACTAACTTTTGTTCTGTACGTGTGTAATCCATGGTGAAAAACGAGGCCCTCCCTCACACTGTTCCGTCTCCCATTTCTGAGCTAAAGAAGTTTGTACTGCTGTTTTCACTGGTTAATTAATTGTCTCATCTTTGGGTAGTTACGGTTTTAATCCAGGTGTTAGTGATAAAGTTCTCAACTTTAATAAGGTTGAGAAAACAGGGCTAAATTTTTGCACTTCTAAGTGAAAAACATGCATGTTGTCAGTTTCTCCCGCTGATATAAAATGTGACATGTTTCCTTAAATCAGCAGTTGACTAAACTTCCTATGGTTAAGAGAAGGTTTAACTTAAGGCACGTTTTTAGACCTTCATTTGCAAAATTGCCACATTCCCTTTATAGGAGGGATGGGGAAATTTACAAAAAGTATTTGAATTCTGGAGGCCAAGCCTTTGCTTTTCGTTGTCTCTTGAAATTCTCACCTGGAGTTTGCTTGCCAAAACGTCAGTGGAATGTTATAGCTATTGCTCCCCTTTTCCTTCAGGAACTTCTCAGTGCTTAGAAAAGACTTTGTACTGTGAGGCTGAACTTGAAATGGGAGCTAGCAAGGTGTGGTGGAAAGGAAATTGCACCGAGGTAAGGCGATCCGGTGAGGCTGATGAATGGCTAAAACTCTGTTTCATGTGATTTGTGTACTTTCATCTCTAAATATGATGTACAAAATCTTTTTAATTTTTTTCTATAATTTAATGAGAGTGTTTGTAAACTACTGAAAGGTGGATTTACGTAAAAGGTTTTTTTCCCCTTTTGAAGATGTCAGATTTGAGGCCCTTGTTCCTCCTCTCCGGAGCCCTCCCCCCACCCCTGTGCAAAGTCCCACAAGGTGGGACAGGGGGCCCAGGCAGGTAGGCAGGAGTCGGGCAGGGAAAGCTGCTCAGCGGCTGCCTGTTTTCTCTAGACCAGCAGTTCTCAAAGTATGGCCCCTGGACCAGCAGCCACAGCATCACCGGAGATCTTGCTGGAAATGCAGATTCTCCCCAGTCCTGCTGAATCGGTTTGGGGCTTCCCTGGTGGCGCAGTGGTTGAGAGTCCGCCTGCCGATGCAGGGGACGCGGGTTTGTGCCTCGGTCCGGGAAGATCCCACATGCCGCGGAGCGGCTGGGCCCGTGAGCCATGGCCGCTGAGCCTGCGCGTCCGGAGCCTGTGCTCCGCAACGGGAGAGGCCACAACAGTGAGAGGCCCGCTTACCGCCAAAAAGAAAGAAACTCTTGGTTTGGACCTCAGCGATCTGTATTGAAACAAACCCTCTGGGTGATTCGGATGCACGTTAAGAATCACGACCCCATAGTCCCAAAGACAAGAATATTTTCAAATTAAGAAGGCTCTGTGGCCTCTTCAGATGCCAGTTCAAAGCAGGAAAACAAAACACGAAGGGAAATAATACTGGATAAAAGCTTTTCTTTCTAAAATATACAAGAAGAGAAGTGTGGAAGAGACGTCACCACAGTGCACGAATGTTCATTATAGCTGGTGGACAAGATGTTATTTTCCATAATTTGTTCAAATGGTTTGAAAAATCCAAAAGAGAAAATGCTACTTTTCTAGTTAGAACTTTTCACTTTGCCTTTTCCTTTGCTAAATTCTTCTAGGAATCAGTGGTGTAAATTTAAGAGACACTCTTTTAAGTATAAACACAGTGACATATATCTTCAGGATTTTCTTTCCTCCCAGCATGAAAATGCTTAAAAACAGGGAATACCCTGGCAGTCCAGTGGCTAGGACTCCACGCTCCCAGTGCAGGGGGCACGGGTTCGATCCATGGTCAGGGAACTAGGATCCTGCCTGCTGCACAGTGTGGCCAAAAAAAAGCTTAAAAACAATAGTCAGAATTCCCAAAGGAGATAATTTTCCTATGTTCTTATGGTGCCTGGTTAGCTAATGGTTGATTTGACACACGTGGCCAGTAATAGTTTACTCCTGTCTACCCGAGGACCCCCAGGGAGGGGCTGCGAGCACAGGTATTAGGACGTGAGTGTCCTCCTGACCTTTGACTGTAGCACGGGGTCCCCGCCTGACACAACAGTGTCAAGTTGTGATAGGTCAAAACTCTACCAATAAAAACACAACCTCTGTTGACAGAAAGTCCTCGAAATATTGACAAAATTTAAATTCAAAAACGAACAAACAAAAGAAAGGAAGGAGGGGAGGGGAGCAGAGGGGAAGAAAGGAAAGGAATCCTCCCCTAGAGAACCTACCCAAACGCCTCATGCTGACTTTTATAAGCCATTGTCTCTGTTTGTCGGGGCTTACAAAAGTTTTTTTTTTTTTTCTCCCATAAACTGGCCCAAAATAACACACATGCTATGAAATCCACACCTTCAGTCAAGCATTTGGATCACAGTTAACGATATGGTTTAGACCCTTGAGATCAAGGTATAATTTTACACATTCATAATTTTTGTCACCTTTTTTGCAAAAAAAAAAAAAATTGACAAATGGTCACACTTCTCTGGAGTGTGAAGAGCTGTGTGACTCCCTTGGTGTCCTGAGCTGACAGACCTGCTTCCATGGAGCCGGGTTGAGGATGTGCCCGAGCCCTGAGGTGACACGAGTTGTGTGGCTTTAAGGGGGCAGATCAGGGCTCAGAAAACCATCCTATCCCTGCCATCCTCCACAGGCGGTTAACCAGAATCCTCTACCTGGTTCTCTAAACCCCTACGAATTGGCGAATTTGCAGAAGAAATGAAGAAGAGAGGAAACTTACCTTAGTTACTGAGTGCCTGCGTGCTTTACACACAGAGTCCTGTGGAGGTAGGGTCCCCAAGCTGACAGCGTCCATCTCAGCCTCGCTGCCCACACTCTCCTTTCAGGATGAGTGCGCGACCCTTGACCCCGGGAGCTGGCAGCCGCCCTCACAGGACCAGGGGCAGACACCCAGACACACAGGCCCAGGTCAACCAGATTTTCTCTCCTGGGAGCTCAGGGACACAGCGGCTGTGTCGGATAGATGTGGGGAGCAGAGCTGCAAAGGCAGGTGTGGTCAGCGGTCCAGGCCATCACTGCAGGAGACCAGACCCACAGACGGAAAAAGTACTAGAGCAAACAGCCCCAGGGAGCCTAGACAGATCGCTGGCAGAGAGATGTGGAGACAAAGAACTCCACTGCTGTGCAGAAGGCAAAAGCTCTCAGATTCCCTCATGCCACGCAGCGGGGCACCGTTTCCTGGAGGTCTGAAGGGGTAGCTCTGGGTCCTCCTTAGTAACCTTGAGTGGGCTTGTGATCCTGCTGTAAAAGAGTGTATGTCCCAAACCCAACAGACTTCTGGGAAGACGTTAGCATTCTTCTTCTTTTTTTAAAAAATTTATTTATCTGGCCGAGCTGTGTGGCACGCAGGATCTTAGTTCCCCTAATAGGGATCAAACCTGTGCCCCCTGTTTTGGGAGCGTGGAGTCTTACCCACTGGCCCACCAGGGAAGTCCCAGCATTCTTGATTTTTAAAAAGTTAAAACAACAATTTAACAAATGATAAACTTTAATGGGATAAAGAACTTGTACTGAGAAACCTGTCACCCACCCACCCAGTCAAGTGAGACAAAAGTGATCTTTAATCAAACATCCTTTTCTTATCGTATCTGGTCTAACAGCAATCATCTAATAATCTCTTCCTTCTCCTATAATGTCCCTGGCAAGAGTGAATCGCATGCCTCTCGCAGGGGCCTTTATCTTTGCGCGCAGGATGGCACTAAATCTCAGATCGTGATCTGCAAGGTTTGCTTTAGGCACAGGGATCAGTCATGCCCTGGGACAGCGGTGGTCGAACGTGGTCTCACCTGGGAACTTGCTGGAAACACAAATTCTCAAGTCCCACCGCAGACCTACGAATAGGACCCTGGAATGGAGCTCCAGGTGACGCTGGCTCGGGGGACATTGAAGAACCACCGCCCCGAGGACTCGGAAGCTCCTAAAGGTGGCTGCGGGATACCTGTCAGGCCTGCCCTTGGGTGGGTTGCATGGAAATGGAGAGACCCACCCATAAACCACTTTTCCATATTCTTCTTGACCCCGAGAGGCCTCGTTCCACTGAAACGAGCCCCCTCTCACTGAAAGGGGCCCAGACGGGGACCCAGCGAAAAGCCCACCTGCTGTTTACACTTAGCCGGGAGCTTTGTTTGGGGAGCACAGCCGGTTGCTGTTTCACTGCCCTGTGGTAACCCTAAGCTGTTGGCTGCCCAGTTTCCCGGCTCACTCGGGAGAAGGTTAATGAGAGCCTGCTGAGCCCTCCTCGTGGGGAACAGGCCCCGGCAAGGCAGTGAGACCGGGCTCGGCTTGCGGTTCTCAGCTGTGCAATCCCCCCACCCCGACACACTTAGCTTGGGGATAACATCACGTCCCCAGTTGGGAGGCTCCAACTTGACAGATGGCAAGAGCTAGCGTCTTTCTTTAGAATGTGGAGCAGGGAAGGAGCCTTAATAATCAAGGGAATGCAAATTTGGAAAAGACAAAAGCGGTCACCTCCTTTCTAGACCATCTCTCTACCAGCCCCCTCCTCCTTCATCAGGGAAAATCATTCACCCTTTCCTCTGTGCCCACTGCACCCCTCTCCCCGACACAGTGTAACACGTCCACCTTGCTGGTTCCCTGGCTGCTCAACAAGAGTCTTTGAGGCCAAAGCAATGGTTAGTCATATTTGTGTTCTCTGTTGGGCAAAAATTATTTGCTGAATGAATGAGGCTTAACTAGGGCTGATTCAGACGTTTGGGTGGAAAATGAAGTCAGCCAGCAAGTCCTGAGACCCATTCCAGCAAAGCTTCCTGACTATACAAGTTCCTCTTGGAATCTACACGCATGCACACGTGCACACACACACACACACACATATCTTTTTTTAAATTGAAGTCTAGTTGATTTACAATGTTGTGTTAGTTTCAGGTGTACAGCAAAGTGATTCAGTTTTTTATATATATATATACTTTTTCAGATTCTTTTCCATTATAGGTTATTATAAGATATTGAATACAGTTCCCTGTGCTCTACAGTAGGTCTTTGTTGTTTATCTATTTTATATATAGCAGTGTGTATATGTTAATCCCAACTCCTAATTTATCTCTCCCCACCCCTTTCCCCTTTAGTAACCGTAAGTTTGTTTTCTATATCTGTGAGTCTGTTACTGTAAATAAGTTCATTTGTATCATTTTTTTAGATTCCATGTAGAACTGACATCATATGGTATTTATCTTTCTCTGATTTACTTCACTCGGTATGATAATCTCTAGGTCCATCCATGTTGCTGCAAATGGCATTATTTCATTCTTTTTTATGACTGAGTAATATTGTGTGTGTGTGTGTGTGTGTGTGTGTGTATCACATATTCTTTATCTATTCCTCTGTCAATGGACATTTAGGTTGCGTCCATGTCTTAGCTATCGTAAATAGTGAACATGGGGTGCTATGAACATTGGGGTGCATGTATCTTTTCAAATTATAGTTTTCTCCAGATACATGCCCAAGAGTGGGATTGCTGGATAATATGGTAGCTTCATTTTTAGTTTTTTAAGGAACCTCCATACTGTTCTCCATAGCGGCTGCTCCAATTTACATTCCCACCAACGGACACAAACACACATCTTGATGGTGATTTCAGGTCAGTTAAAATTCCCTTAGCTTCCAAAAGCTTCAAGAGGCTGTCATAGCCCATTGCAACACTCCATCCAAGTACAATTACCTTCCTCCACCTTCCCTCCAGACCACAGGTGGCTACTGCTCACATGTGGGGTCATGTCTGTTCCCATCACTGAACCACAGAAAAATCTTGAGAATTCAAACTGCATTTTGTCAACCCGGTCAGTTCCTTAGGGGCTGGTCAGACATGGACCATTGTGTTCCCAGTGAACAAGCGTTCGCTAAGGAAGGGAGGCGGGTCAGTAAGATGGGACACTGCTTTCTTGGTTGAGTTCTGCAGGCACAAGCCAGGGACTGGCAGTGCCATTTACATATAAACAGTGTAATTGCAGTGAGAGGAGGAGCTGGCAGAATTAGGCTGGTGCTTGATATGCTAATTACAAGTCTCTAATATCTGTAGGCTGTTTGCAAAGAGAATTTGGAATTGGCGAGAACAAAACCTGGTGAGGTTGACTTGTCCCAAGGTCACAGGGCTAATTAATTGAAAATGTTCTGTGTGTTTCAAATGCACGAAAGGTCTTAAATACAGTATCTCATTTAATCCTTGCAATGACTCTCAGCTGAGTATTTCATTACTATTAGCTGTTGGTGGAGAAGGGAAGCCAAAGCTAGTGAGTGAGGGATCCATTGTGGTCCTCTGAGATTTCAGCCAAGGTCAGTCTGGTCCCAAAGCTGGGCGTTTGCAGGTCATTCTTTCCTTACGGGGCAGAGCTAAGTCTGGATGTCCCAATTCTTAAACCAGCAAAGAACATATGCTGCCTAGTTCCCATTATTTCTGTACATTAAAGCTGGTTTCTTAAGCCAGAAGAAAAACAAATCTATACATTTTCTATAAATTCAAATTAGCCTTCCAGTTAGTTCCTGAATAAATTTACCGCTAACAAGATATTTCTATTTCATTCTACTCACAAGCTAACTAGCAACAGAGGTTTTATTAATATTGCAAATCAGGATCAAAAACTGTATGTCTTTTCCATTTCCGCCTTCATTTGAGGTTTGCAGTGTATCCAGTGGTGATTGATGTGACATATTCTCTGTCCTTTTAAAAATTAAAAAAGTAAACATTCACATCTACATCTCTGGAGAGGAGTCCTTATATTTTGCACAGCAAAGGTAATAAATAAATAAATACATGGATAAATAAACACATTTCTCCTTTAATCATTTTTCAGCAGCTAGCAGGGCATCTGTCAGACATATCCTGAAATTTGTACACACCCTGGTCCTGATTTTTCGTGCAGGATAAATATGGGAATAAAGGAAAGCGATTCATATGCCATAGTCCTAGTCAGACATTCCCCTCCTGAAGCCCGCCAGGCAGCAGAGGAAGCAGGGGGCAGTTATTGCCCAGAGGCCTTAAGAGAGCTGAATAGGGTTGTTGACTGAAAAAAAAAAAAAGCACAACCTAAAAGTTGAGAAGAATGTTTTATTTGGCAGACAAAACTGAGGACTTAAGCCCAGGACGCAGCCTCTCAGATTGCTCTGACGGACTGCTCCCAAGAGGTAAGGGAGAAGCCGGGATCTATAGGGGGTTTTGCCACAAAGACCGGGTAGTTGGAACATCAAAAGATCACTGTTAATTAAAGAAAACCAGGCATCTCAAGTTAAGGAATTTAGCGCTTTTCTAGGTATGGGAAGATGTGAGTCTGGGCTCACTGAGATCATTCCTTTGACATGCACCTCAGCTCTCTGGGGCCAGCATCCTGTGCTTCCCCATCCTGAGGCCCCTCAGGGTGCACCTTTGGGGGTGGCTGCAGTGGCTGAGGGCTTGATAGCGGGCATCCTGTTTCCATCCTGAGTGCCCTCAGGGCTCACCGGTGGGGTGGCTGTAATGTGATGGCTTGACGGCTGCAGCATCCTTTGTGTACTGATAAGGCAGCAACATTTTTCATTCGGAGGGGGCAGGGTGGAGCTGAGGGGCTGGGACGGGGACACGGGAGGGGAGGTGATGCCAGCGCCTGGTGTAAAGAAAATGCTCATTGAAGTTTTGGGAAAGCAGAAGGAGAAGGTGAACTCCTGGGACCTGTACCATCTTAAAGAGACAGGAAAGCAGCATGAGAAGGGCCTTCTCTCCTAAACATCTTCCTGCTGCTCTGTCCTCTAAAAGGTCTTCCTACTAAAATTTCAGGGGCACGTGCCTGGCCATCCTTTTCCTTTCTCCTTAGATCAACCGTCAGTTACAACACAGCCCCAGCAGACCTCAATGTCCTCCAAAACAGACAAACAGAGGAAGAACAGGATTGTTGCAGCCCTCTCCCTAATCTTTAATGTGGAAAAACTGCCATGGGAGACAGGGAGCTGAACACGTCCACACCTGGGACCTAATAAGCTAAGCCACTTACACAGACACACACACACACGCACACACGCACACATGCAAAAGCATCCATAACATCACGCAGCCTGATGGCAGGAGTTTTGCATCTGTGATGCTATTACTATTTTCAAGGGCTTTCCTAAAATATCTGGTTAAATCAGCATTCGATCTGATCTCACTGTCTCTGTGCTCAAATGAATGTCTGGGATTGAGATACTCATAGTTTTTGTTTGTTTGTTTTGTTTTGTTTTGCCGTACATGGGCCTCTCACCGTTGTGGCCTCTCGCATCGCGGAGCACAGGCTCCGGACGCGCAGGCTCAGCGGCCATGGCTCACGGGCCCAGCCGCTCCGCGGCACGTGGGATCTTCCCGGACTGGGGCACGAACCCGTGTCCCCTGCATCGGCAGGCGGACTCTCAACCACTGCGCCACCAGGGAAGCTCGAGATACTCATAGTTTTTGAAGCTGTGGGTCAAAGTCCTGCTTCTTACTCACCCATTGCTCGTAATGCAACCCAAGACCACTCTTGGTGGCCGACGCTGGTCCACTGTTTATTTCACAATGCAGTACGAGGGAAACTTGTCCAACCACAAGAGTGTCCTTAAACAGACACTGGAAAATCACGAGTGGGTTCCCTGATGCCTTAACAGTCTCTGTTTTCCCGAGTCTCAAAGAATCTAACTGCTTTGTCCTTTGGTCCTCTCAGATAACATTGTCCCTGGACCACATTTAAACTTCTGGAGGGATCTGTAGACGAGTTATTTCCACAGCTTTAGGCTAGGCTTCCCATGTGTGGGTGATACTGCTCCACACTCGATGGCCCTATTTACATTTTTATTTCAAAAACTGTTTCCCCACCTTTTCAAATTCTAACTTATATAGAATTAGTTTAGCAGATCTTGTTCTTCCTGTATGGACACCATTCACCCCCAAAGACCTGCAATTCCTGATAAATCTAAAATCCTCCTCCCACTATCATCTCACCTGGGAGTGGAAATTCCAGAATGGCTCCCAGCTTTTAGAACTCAGAGGGCAGACGATCTAGCATTACATTTCCCTTGAAGAGGGCAGACCCGCGGGCATCACCTACCTGACAGTCGTCAGTTCCTTCCTTCCAGCTGTCTCTCCAGAAGTTCTCTCCTCTGCATCTTGCAAGGTGGGCTGTTTCACTCCTGGGAAAGGTCCGCAGCCACTCTGATTGGGGGGAGGTGTGTGTGCAGCACGTGCTAGGAGTGGGGCGCAGAGTACAGTGGGGTGGAGGGTGTGCATGGACACGGCACTTCTGAGTGTAAGCCTGGTCCTGCCACATAACAGCCTTGTGTTTGGTGAATTACTTCTCTGTGCTTTGGTTTCTTCATCTGTAAAACTGAAAGCAATCATGGCTAGGACCCATTATGCCTTGTGATAAAGCTCATTTTCTTCCTCCATCAGAGAGCCTCACCAGATTAATTACTTCCCTCTGTGTGTTTTTGTTCTTGTTTTTCAAATTTGCAAACCAGAATATCTATTTATTACTTTCCAGTGAGGAAGGTACTATCAAGCATATCCGTTGCCTGCAGGCAGTTGGATAGAGGAAGTTAAATTACTATCAGAAAGTTGGTTACTGAGTATGGAGCCCTAGATGCTGGTGTTTGGAAGCATCATCTCATACATTCGTCTCTACTAGCAACAGCTCATCTTTATTCACGGCTTGCTAGATGCCAAGTCATATGATTCTAAATATTTATATGTACGTTAAAATCTAATCCTCACAATAACTCTATGATCTAGGAACCATCATTATGCCCATTTTACAGGCAGGAAAGCTGAGGCACAGAGAGAGTAAGTAACTTATCCGAGGATACAAGCAGGCACTGCTGGGGTCTGGCCCCAGAGCCCAAGCTCTCAGCCACCGTGCTGTGCTGTCTCTGCAGAAAGAAGCCTCCTGCTGGGCTCCGTGAAGGTGTGGTGAAGGCACCACACCTTTCATCATGGACTTTCATGCCCCTGGGCGGGCTTCCTCCACATGACCTGGGCAGTCAGGCAGGATCCCTGCTTAGACGGGCTCCATCTTTGGCTTATAGCTCTGCTGTTGCATTAGACTTGAAATTCTTACTACGTTTAACTTTGAACCTGTTTTTTCAATTTACTTTTTATTTTATAATGGAGTATATTTGATTTACAATGTGTGTTAGTTTCAGGTGTACAGCAAAGTGATTCAATTATACACATACATATATCCATTCTTTTCCAGATGCTTTTCTCATATAGGTTATTACAAAATATTGAGTAGAGTTACCTGCACTATATGGAAGGTCCTTGTTGATTATCTATTTTATATATAGTAGTGTGTATCTGTTAATCCCAAACTCCTAATTTATCCTTCCTCCCCCCCAACCTTTCCCCTTTGGTAACCATAAGTTTGTTTTCTAAGTTTGTGAGTCTGTTTCTGTTTTGTAAATAAGTTAATTTGTATCATCTTTTTTGGATTCCACATATCAGTGATATGATACTTGTCTTTCTCTTACTTCAATTAGTATGATAATCTCTAGGTCCATCCACGTTGCTGCAAATGGCATTATTTCATTCTTTTTTTATGGCTGAGTAATATTCCATTGTATATATGTGCCACATCTTCTTTGTCCATTCTTCTGTCAATGGACATTTAGCTTGCTTCCAGCTACTGTAAATAGTGCTGCAATGAACATTGGGGTGCATGTATCTTTTCAAATTATAGTTTTCTCCAGATATATGCCCAGGAGTGCAATTGCTGGATCTTATGATAGTTCTTTCTTTTTTTTTTTTAAATTAATTTATTTATTTTTGGCTGCATTTGGTCTTTGTTGCTGCACGCAGGCTTTCTCTAGTTGCAGCAAGCAGGGGCTACTCTTCGTTGCGGTGCACGGGCTTCTCATTGCAGTGGCTTCTCTTGTTGAGGAGCATGGGCTCTAGGTGTGCGGGCTTCAGTAGTTGTAGCACGCGGGCTCAGTAGTTGTGGGTTGCGGGCTCTAGAGCGCAGGCTCAGTAGTCATCGTGCACGGGCTTACTTGCTCTGCGGCATGTGGGATCTTCCCGGACCAGGGCTCGAACCCGTGCCCCCTGCATTGGCAGGCAGATTCTTAACCACTGCCACCAGGGAAGCCCCCGGTAGTTCTATTTTTAGTTTTGTAAGGAACCTCCATACCGTTCTCCATAGTGGTTGTACCAACTTATATTCCCACCAACCGTGTGAACCTGTGTTTTTAAGGGAAGTCCAGTGGGACAGTGAAGCAGATGGATGAGCAGAGTAAACCCATGCTACGTGCACGTCTGCTGTTCCCTGAGCCTCCTTTGCATCTGCATCTGTGATGCCCCAGAGAGCAGGCAGTTCCCCGGCAGATCC
Source organism: Lagenorhynchus albirostris (assembly GCF_949774975.1). Taxonomy (NCBI): domain Eukaryota; kingdom Metazoa; phylum Chordata; class Mammalia; order Artiodactyla; family Delphinidae; genus Lagenorhynchus; species Lagenorhynchus albirostris. Next base: position 58,223,155 of record NC_083108.1, read on the forward strand.
ACGGCAGACCCACGATGCAGAGCGTTCAGCAGACTCCAAGCGAATCCAGGTAAGTGTGTTATGTTTATGAGTGAGCAAGGGTGCTGGCGGCTCTTAGAGGCTTTCTTTTCGAATCAGAAACTGCTTTGACCAGAACTAGCTTCAAAACGCAGAAGGTAATGATGTTCGAAGAAACATGAATGGCCAAGGAACTCTATCGTAGTATTTCTTACTTGTGCCACTCCCCTGAATTAGCCACGGATTCCACTGAAAATAACATAAAAGGAAAGGGGAAGAAAGGGCAATCCACCATTTCTTCTCCTTTCAGGGCTTTCCCTGAAGGTGGGGAATGGTGGGAAATGTGTGACTATTGAGAAGCAAAATAAAAACAGTTGAGCTAGTTTGGGGAAATGTTTCCACTGTCTTAAGAAGAATGAAACACATATACATGTGTGAGAATCAAAATACAAATTGTGTAATTTCTGTGATTCGACATATGAGCTAAGAGTTGCTGTTTTTGCATTTAGAAGTGGCATTGCACAATGTAAAGATTTAAGGCAAAGTTCATGCTCTTGATTTCAAATCTTAACTTTTCTTTACTTAGAGCAACATTAAATAGCAAATAAAAACACCAGGACAAGTTGGAAGAGAGACTGTAGATGAAATGAAAAGCTTTGTTTTTTGAACTTTCATGGCACTTTTCCCCTGCTTTTTAGAACAAAGGGTTCCTGTACTGAGCCCCGCAAATTACGTAGCTGGCCCTGGGTTCTGCTAGCATAGAAACTTCCTTTCAGTATTTTCATTTTTTTAAATGTCTGTCTCAAAAAAGAAAAAAAAAAGTCTGTCCAGAAACTTCTCAAGGGCGGAGGCCAGTCGTTTTCATCTTTTATATAAATTCAGTGCCTGTGACAACATCTTTTGAAAGAATAAATGAAAAGTGTGTAGGAATGAATGAAGGTAACAGATGTCTACAGAACAGGTCACAGAGCCCCTCTGAGTTGTTTCTCCAGTCAGAAGTCCCCAGAGACCAGGTCACAAAGCCGGAAATCTGTCCCTGAGTCTCAATGCTCTATGTGATTAGCTATTAGTTACATTCATAAACCAGGGAGATTGGTTCAGTATTTGTATTTTCCACATGAGATAGCTTTTGTCGGTTTTAAATGGTTTGCTTGTCTTAATAACTTGGCTGAATTTTTGTTTTTGTTTCTTACATGTGTTGTTTTCCCGAGAGGTAAGCTGGGGTTGGTGGATTCCAGTTGGACACAAGGGTTCTGGGCATCTTCAAGTTTCACAGGAAGGACCAAGTGGTATGAAAATACCAACTGTGGTTTAGTGAAGAAAGTTGTCTCTCAATTGCATCTTTCAGTCCACTTTATGTCCATTTCAGGAGGTCCAAGACCCAAAATTTATATAAAAATTACACACTGTGACTCTTTGTATCTTTCATACCTCAAAAATTGCCCGCCCTCCGCAGTTCCTGAGTTTACGAATTCTTTAAAGGGTATGAATCTGCTTTGTAGTTCACATTGAAAAGTTCCAGGTTTCTAGGAGGTATTAACTGCTGATGCTTTTTTTTTTTTTTTTTTTTTTTTTTTGCGGTACGCGGGCCTCTCACTGTTGTGGCCTCTCCCGTTGCAGAGCACAGGCTCCGGACGCGCAGGCTCAGCGGCCATGGCTCACGGGCCCAGCCGCTCCGCGGCATGTGGGAGCTTCCCGGACCGGGGCACGAACCCGTGTCCCCTGCATCGGCAGGCGGACTCTCAACCACTGCGCCACCAGGGAAGCCCCTGCTGATGCTTTTGATTTTGATTTCTCTACACTTTATTAGTTGAGATGAAAATGAGTTTTTATTTGAAAAAGCTGTAAGATAACTGAACTTCCGGTCCATCTTCCCTCCCTGGAAGTATATATAGAAGTGATATAAAGGAAAACTTTGGTCACCATTATTTTCAGTGACTAAAGCAAAAATGAAATCTAGAATGTTCTATGTGATAGAATGTAGTCTAAGATTCTAGAATCTTGCAGGGTGACTAGTTGGAAGGAGAGATCTAAGCAGAGGACAGTTTGAAGTTTTTCTAAGTTCTAAGTAATAACTCCTTTGAACTTGATACATGTGTAGAAACTTTTAAGAGTAAGAGCAAGGGAAGAAAAATGAAGGCTACTTTTATGACTGCGTACACTTGCTCCCCTGGTGACTGATATCCGTTATATAACAGGCAAAGACACATTAACTACCTACTGTCAGTGGATTTCTGTACTGCCCTGGGGCTCTGTACTACAGAAGGTTACACTCTATGGAAGAAGCATGAATGTAACTATAGAGATGAAAGCAACCCCTTTGCCCAGATAAGCATCTCCTCTACAGCATCCTTGAAAGATTACCATCAGCCTAGGCAGCATCCTTCCAGAGGCCATCCAGTTGTACTTCCGGAGACAGCCCATTCCACTCTATTTCTCCTATCTTTTTAGGGACAAAAACAATTACAGCCTTCAAATTATATTTTAGAAGCATCCTGCAGAGAAAATAGAAATGGATGAACACAACTTCAGTGCACGGCGGAGAGGACTTGAGAACTCATGAAATCACTGAGTGCTGTAGCCTAGATTATAAAACGGCATTATGTTGGTGCAAAAGATAAGATCCTTGCTTCACTGTGGAACAAAAGAAATTCATGGAGATAAAAGACTTTCTCTTCATCTCCAAAGCAGGCTTTGATCTGGGCAAACAGTAAGCAGATTTAGCTGCTCAGAGATTTATAGCATTTAAATATATCAATACTTTTTTTTCCATATTTATGCCGTCTTTTTCAAAGAGAAACAAGACCCATTAAAGCACATATTGATATATTTGTAAAACAGAGAATGGGTGCTATGTTAGGTTTCCTCCGGAGTCATAATTATCCTCACCAGGAGCTCACACACCGCGGTTGAGTACGTTGGGTTTATTGCCCATGGCAGTGGAGGGATGGACACTGTGGGAAGCCCTCTGCAGGACATGGATTTGGACTTGTGTTAGGTGATTTGGGGAGGGTCCAATGGAGCAGGGCTTTGGGGTGGATTGGATGCTGTCAGGAAGCAGGGATAATTCTATGACTGGGTGTCTTAATCTCACCTAGAAGGGGGGACCACTTGGGCAAGACTGACGCTGTAATTGGTAAGAAACAGCAGCTCAAATAGCAGGGAGAAAGGGATATTTGGTCATTTCTGTGGTTTAGAAAATATCCGTGTTTCGTCTGTATTCAGACATGACTACAGAGTGGTCTTGCTTTTGTCTTGACCCATCACAGTCCCAGAGTGACCTTGTCTGATGTTGAGGTTCTGTAACATTGTATATATTCGATAGGAGACTGCCAGGGCCTGGCTTTGAGAGCCAGGCAGACCCTAGGAACGTGGAGGCCTAGGTGATACGGAGGCCAGCTCTGGTACCTGGGGCAGCTTTTCTCTTCCTCATTATATTTTCTATATGAGATGATGAGCCCCAAAAAGGCAGATGCCATGTTTTTTTCATCCCTGCTATTCCCAATATCTATACATAGCCTAGCATTTTAGAAGGGGTTCAATAAATAATCTTTTTCTTTTTCTTTTTTTAGGCTGCATTGGGTCTTCATTGCTGCACGCAGGCTTTGTCTAGTTGCGGCAAGCATGGGCTACTCTTTGTTGTGGTGCGCAGGCTTCTCATTGTGGTGGCTTCTCTTGTTGCGGAGCACGGGCTGTAGGTGCAAGGGCTCAGTAGTTGTGGGTCGCAGGCTCAGCAGTTGTGGCGCACGGGCTTAGTTGCTCCACGGCATGTGGATCTTCCCAGACCAGGGATCGAACCTGTGTCCCCTGCATCGGCAGATGGATTCTTAACCACTGCGCCACCAGGGAAGCCCCAATAAATAATCTTTGAATGAATGAGTACATGAGCGAGTGGATGAACAGGCTGTGGAGATTCTTTAACAGGCTTCTCTCCCAAGTATATTTAAAAGAGATAAACAAAGTGAAAAGAGTTCATGTTCTTAGAGTAAGTGGATGTAAACATGAGTCAGTCTGACCCAATCTGGAGACATTCTTACCTTGAGGAATGGACATTAATCACAGGTGACTGTACAGCCTGAACCAGCTGCCCTGGTCCACTTCAGGCCTGTTGTCTCGTGTAATTACTAACTGTGCCCCCTTTCATTCTCAAATATTCTACGGTCTGGATGATAAATTATACAATCACCCTAATTATGGAAGGGAGGTCTGCTTCAGAATTACAACCAGTGGATACCAGCCCCGGGGTTTCCCAGATAGGAGCTGATGAGCGAGAGGACTGCAGTGCTTTCTCTCTGTGCTCAAATTCCTAGATTTAAATATTTAAAGAGGCAAATATGAAATGGACTTATCCTCAGGAATAATACTGAGAATCTCTTAAAAACATGATTAACTCTCAGTAGTCTGCCCCAGTACGGTAAGTAGGAATATGTCTAACGTTTGTCATACTTATTCCATCCTATTAACCTTCTAAATGATACTGTTCTTGTATGAAAATTAGTTCATATTCTTTGAGGATACTTTGAGAATGAACAGAGGTGACCTACAGTTTCCTATGAATAATCCCATGTTGATAATTAAAATAGCACTGAAAAGTTTACCTCAGTCCTCGGATATGTGAAGCTGGGACATACACTAAAGCTTCAGTTCAACTCTCTAACTTGATAGATTAGGCCTTGAAGGCCCAGGAAGACTGAGCTCTTTTGTCCAAGGTATCTGAACAAACCACTGTGCCCAGGCATAGAACCCACATCATTCTATCTCCTCGTTCCTAAAATGAGCTTGACGGTAATTTTATGAGAATTAATAATGAAAATGTATTTTATGTGTGAGTTTCTTCTGGGGGGGTGTGCCGTGCTATGCAGCTTGGGGGAATCTTAGTTTCCCAACCAGGGACTGAACCTGGGCCCTCGGCAGTGAAAATGTGGAGTCCTAACCACTGGACCACCAGGGAATTCCCTTGTGTGTGTTGTCTTAAACAGTATCCCATCTTCTGTATTAATCAGGAAATGTATGCCCTAAGTACTGTCTGCTATGCAACCTACAAATGCCTGTTCTATTTCTGCTTTCCATGTGAACCTACTCTTATTTTCTATGGGAAGATGAGCATTGAAGTTGGGCAGGAACCCCAGAGTCAGCAGGAGGAAGTAGTTATTGGCCTCATATCTCCTTTTCTGTTCTGAAGGGTTGTAAGTCTGTAAGTAGAGAAATAAATAATGGTGAGTTACAATAAAACAAGAAATGCCATGCATTTCAGAACCTGCATGAGGAAATGAGCGATGTTCTAAATTAAAGCGGTGACAACATAACCTATTAATTTCCCTGAATTTTTCCAGAGTCCACATGCTGCCGATCTGGAAAGATAGAGTACTTTGCTGAGTTTTCCTTTTTAAAATTTTATTATTATTATTTTGGCCACGCCGAGGTAGCATGTGGGATCTTAGTTCCCCAACCAGGGATCGAATCCACGTCCCCTGTATTGGGAGTGCGGAGTCTTAACCACTAGACCACCAGGGAAGTCCCGAGTTTTACTTTTTTCAGCAGTATGTTTTCCATGCGCATCAAGCTGTGAATCCCACAATCGTTTTTTAAAAATAATTTTACAAATTTTAGCAGTTATGTTGTAAGAGGAAAGAAGTCTGAATTTTTAATTTCAAGTTTAGCAAACATGCAAAAGCTTGCATAATGAAACACTGCTTCCTTTAATGAAAGGACACGTCTTAGAATCTCCAACCTCCTCTTCCTCCCCCCCAGGGGACACTTCTAGATTCAATTTTCTTCCTGTGGGGGAAGGGATGTCATCCCAACACCCACCACGAGGGGGCACCCTCCACAATAGCTCATCTCTTTCCGGGCAGGAGCCCCGGTTCCCAGCAAGGGCAGCACATCGCCCCACCTTTTCTTACAAATGCCCTTTCCTTTCGTGAAATGAGAATCAGTTAGTGTGTGAACATCTCCCCAAAACATGTATTTTTAAAAAATCAATACAATGCTCTGATAGTAATATAAAAGAGAAATAATAAAGTTATTTATAACAAAATAATATGTATTTAACATATAAAGCTTACAAATATACTAGAAAATATATACAATGAAGTACTCAGATCTTATACACAGAGACGATTGCAAAAATGCAAATACAGGTGTTATACTGATGACTCAAATATCTTGAGTGGCACTGCCATCAATGACGAAATGATCAAAGATGAAAAACTTATTGCAGGGCTTCCCAGGTGGCGCAGTGGTTCAGAATCCGCCTGCCAATGGAGGGGACCCGGGTTCGAGACCTGGTGTGGGAAGATCTCACATGCCGCGGAGCAACTAAGGCCGTGCGCCACAACTACTGAGCCTGCACTTTAGAGCCCATGAACCACAACTACTGGAGCCTGCGCGCCTAGAGCGCATGCTCCGCAACAAGAGACGCCACCGCAATGAGATGCTGCGCACCGCAACGGAGAGTAACCCGCGCTCGCCGCAACTAGAGAAAGCCCGCGCAGCAATGAAGACCCAACACAGCCAAAAATAAATTAATTAATTAAATTTTAAAAAAACACAACAACTCATTGCAAATCTCCAAATAAAATGAAGTCCAGTCTTGATTTCTATTGCAGCTGCATGCCTTAAAAAAATCCAGTATATAGTAAAACAAACTAAAAATATTGCCTTATATGTAAAAGTGTTGTGTTTAGGTGTGAAACCGTGCTATAGATTGAATGTTGTGTCCCCCCAAAATTCATGTTAAGTCCTAATGCCCAAGGTGATGGTATTAGGAGGTGGGGCCTTTGGGAAGTGATTAGCTCATGATGGTGGAGGCTGCATGGCTGGGATAAGTGCCTCTATAAAAGAGGCCCCAGAGAGATCCTTTGCCCCTTCTGCCAGGTGAGGACGTGAGATGTTGGTCTGTAACCCAGAAGTGGGTGCTCTCCAGAATTTGACCTTGCTGGTGCCTTGAGCTCAGACTTCCAGCCTCCAGAACTGTGAGAAATAAATGTCTGTTTTTATAAGCCACCCGTTCTGTGGGATTCTGTTATAGCAGCCCGACTGGACTAAGATAAACAGTTACGTTCTAGGCTCAGATGATGGTAAGCAAAGAAATTTTTTTTTTTTTTTACCTTCATGAATGTTTCAGGAGGACATTTGGAAGTTGTGCAGCGTATGGGGCGATTCTCTGGGGTTATTGCAAAACATCCAGCATCCCTGACTCCCCTCCTAAATTCAGCTAGTGCTCCCCAACCCAGTTTTTGCAATGACAGAAAATACCATAACAAACTTCCCAAATGCTCCAAGAGGGAGCTCCCTCCTCATAAAGAACCACTGCTCACAAGCAAAGAGCCCCCTTGCCACCATCTAGCCCCTTCCTCTGGGTTCTTGGATCAGAGAGACGCCACTTAAGACTGGCTCTAGGACAGGCCTGGACTTTGTGACATTGTCTACAGCTGGGGCTTCACTGGCTAAACCTTTATCGTGGTCTCTGCCTCTCTTATCCGCCAGAATCTCATACCAAAATTGGAAGGACTCTCAAACAGAACCAGGAGGAAATGCAAATGACAAGCCTGTGATGCTTGGAGCTGTGTTTGAAACACTAACTCAGGGCTTCTCGGGTGTGGTCAGAGGGTCATCAGCATCAAAAGTACTTGTTGAAAGTTCAGATTGGGGCTTCCCTGGTGGCGCAGTGGTTGAGAATCTGCCTGCCGATGCAGGGGACACGGGTTCGTGCCCTGGTCCGGGAGGATCCCACATGAGCCATGGCCGCTGAGCCTGCGTGTCCGGAGCCTGTGCTCCGCAACGGGAGAGGCCACAGCAGTGAGAGGCCCGCGTACCGCAAAAGTTCAGATTGGGGCGCCACTCCACACCTTTGAAATCAGAGCTCCAGGGCGTGTGGCCATAGAACCTGCATTTGTAACAAGCTCCCCAGGTGCTTCTGGTGTCCTCAAGATTTTTGAGCCTCTGAAGCCATCATCGTGACCACCACCATGCCATATACAGGGGCCAGTCTGGCCACGTGAAGGGGTCTGTGGGCCCTTGTAGGATTGGCCTGCATCAAGTCCCACGTGGCATTTTGGCAGTAACCCTGCCTGGGCAGCTGGGAGGCACCTGCACCCCACGAGGGCCACCTGACTTCCAGCTGTCCCTTTTCAACCCCACCTTTCCTGAAGCGCCCAAAACCAGCCCACTCTGTTAAAAGTCTCTTCTTTCCACTCTTTTCAAAGAGGATGACTTCTTCTGACTTAGACCAGGAATGATTTCACATTCTAAAGTGCCTTTGTGTTAAAATAAGGGAAGTAACTGGAAAATAGATAAGTACTGTGGACAAGGTTTTGTTTTTTGTTTTTTTTTTTTTGCGGTACGCGGGCCTCTCACTGTTGTGGCCTCTCCCGTTGCGGAGCACAGGCTCCGGACGCGCAGGCTCAGCGGCCTTGGCTCACGGGCCCAGCTGCTCCCGGACCGGGGCACGAACCCGTGTCCCCTGCACCGGCAGGCAGACTCTCAACCACTGTGCCACCAGGGAAGCCCATGTGGACAAGGTTTTGAGGGTGCAGAAGTTCTGCAAAGAACTCTGTCGACCAGAGGCAGTGATGTTTTTCCCCTCTATGAGTCAAACAAGAAAAAAAATTTTGTTTCGCTTTATATAACTGTACAGACACAGACTAGATTTCTAACTCTCACTCCAAGTTCGCTTTGCTCACATTTTAAAGTATTGGAGATTACTCCACTGGTATTAAATCATAGTGATGATGATGATATTGATGATAATACTTTACCCAAGGCCACACAGAGTGCAAGTGACTTAGGCAGGATTTGCCCCAGATCTGCCTGGTGGCAATATCTCAGCTCTTGTTACTGTAGCACGCTGCTCTTTGACAAGGCTGTGGATACAGCCATAGCAAATTACTCCTTTTTTTAGAAAAAAAATTAAATATTTATTTAATCCGAATTTTCTCTTTATTTTTCAGTGAATATTTGTAATATATTTTCTTTTCAGTTATACATATTCATATATATATTCATTCTTTTTCAGATTCTTTTCCCTTATAGGTTATTACAGAATACTGAGTATATCCCTGTGCTATACAGTAGGTCCTTGTTGGTTATCTTTTTTTTTTTTTTTTTGGTTATCTATTTTATATGTAGTAGTGTCTGTATGTTAACCCCATGCTCCTAATTTATCTCCCCAAACTACTCTTCACACCAGTGCTGCATGCAGGCCCTAGACAGGCACTGCAGTGCAGGGACTGGTTATGGGCTGGGGGAATCAAGGGCCGAACAGGGGCAGTGACGTCACCCACAGATTTGCAGCCCCAGGAAGCCATAACCATCCTTGACTGAGAGGCTTGTGAGGAGATGAAGTTACCGGTAGGAGCAGGTCATCTGGGGAAAGCTGGAACCCCAACAGGCCAGTCCGCAGAGGAGACCCAGCCGCTCAGAAGCCACTTGAGGCACAGAGAGGATAAGAAATCCCCTGATTTCTTCTTTGCTGTTACCTTCCAATCTCCTGACTGCACCTCTCAGAGGCCAAACCCAATCAGCAAACCCAGGAGCCCAGCAAGCCCACCTTTGTGGGTTGTTCCCTGGCTACACAGAGCAGGGGGCAGGATCTGAGGGCAGACAGACCTGAACAGCCACACCCACACTGGATTTTGTTGTTGTTTTCCAGAGCAAAGCACTTTAAGGCTCCTTTAAATAGCAAACCCCTAATGCCTTAAGACTAAGTTGATTTAACAAGAACAAAACGTTATTTTAAAATCATCTGTGACTTTAAAAACCTATGATGCAAGCAGGTATCTGGTACACCTGTAACACACTGACTGCTGGGAACAAAGGAAGCATTCCTGGACACCTCCTTGCCAAGGTCCAGTGGAAACAATCGCCAGGCTAATCGTTCAGAGGATGAAGTTTGTTTGACTTACTAGCTGAGGGAAAGGAAGCTGGCCACAAAGAGTATGGTCACCTCGCTGATATTTTTGGAAGACTAGCTTACCGAAACATTTTTGAGCTGGTCTTTTGCATGATTAGATGCGGTGTGAGAGCTGGCAAGCTTGTGCTAAGTGTCCTGGACATAATTCTTGAGAAATGTGAGGGTGTCGGGGACGTCTGTGTCTCTGGAAGAAGGTCGAGGAGAAGGTCCCAGAGTTCCAGGGGGCTGTGCTCTGGGGACTGATGGCGGCCGCTTTCTGATTAATCACTGGGCACCAGGGAGAGTTAGAGCGCCCTCTAGGGAGAGCTGGATGGGCCTGGCGTGGGAGCAGGGCACCTGTCAGCCTTTCTGCACTGTTGTCACCACCTGTGTCCTTTTTCTCCAAATACCCCATGATAGATGGCTGTGGTCTTATTAGCTATTGCGTCAGTGATGACTTTGTCCCGCACTTTTTTTTTTTTTTTTGCGGTACGCTGGCCTCTCACTGTTGTGGCCTCTCCCGTTGCGGAGCACAGGCTCCAGACGCGCAGGCCCAGCGGCCATGGCTCACGGGCCCAGCCGCTCCGCGGCATGCGGGATCTTCCCGGACCGGGGCACGAACCCGTGTCCCCTGCATCGGCAGGCGGACTCTCAACCACTGCACCACCAGGGAAGCCCTGTCCCGCACTTTTTGAAGGAGGTGGCTAAGTAGGGTGATTTAAGGTTAAGATCACAGACTTTGGAGTCTATGTTTTCCCTTTTTTTTTAACATTTTATTTATTTTTTATGTACATATATTTTTACTGAAGTATAGTTGATTTACCATGTTGTGTTAGTTTCAGTTGTACAGCACAGTGATTCAGTTATACATATAGATAAATTCTTTTTCAGATTCTTTTCCCTTATAGGTTCTATTTTTCCTTTTATCTTCAAAAATCTGTCCCCCTTTCTCTATTCCTACTACCACTGCCCTCATCTGCGCTTTTGGCCGCAGCTGCTAACTGCTCCCTGTCACCTGCCTCCTTCTCCTTGCTGCTGCGGCCAGTGGGATCCTCCTAAGTAGAGATCAGTCATGCTCAGCATCCTCCAAAGGCTCCTCCAGCCTCGAGGATAATGTCCCACCTACCTGGGTACTCACCTACTAGACCAGCCCATCCTTCCGGGGTCAGGGTCCGTGCCGACCCCAGCAACTTGTAAGCACTGCCCGCCTTTGCCTCCCAGCAAAGCCAAGTCTAGACGGCAGGCTGGCCCTTATTCCTCTGAGTATTGCCCATCATCCTGTTACTGAGTCCAAGTTTGTACTGCTCGCTGCACGACCGGCCAATGAATCCAGAGGTGAGCTGTTGGGGCAAGGAGTAGCGACTTCATTCAGAAAGCCAGCAGGCCACAATGCAGGGGACACAGGTTCGAGCCCTGAGCCGGGAAGATCCCACATGCCTCGGAGCAGCTAAGCCCATGCGCCACAACTACTGAGCCTGCGCTCTAGAGCCCTCGAGCCACAACTATTGAATCCTGTGCGCCTAGACACCGTGCTCTGCAACAAGAGAAGCCACCGCAATGAGAAGCCCGTGCACCGCAACGAATAGTAGCCCCTGCGTGCCGCAACTAGAGAAAGCCCACGCACAGCGACGAAGACCCAACACAGCCCCCCAAAATAAAAATAAATAAATAAATCTTAAAAAAAAAAAGCCAGCAGGCCAGGAGATGGTGGCCTAATGTCCCAAAGAGCCATCTTCTCCAAGTTACAATTCAGGATTCTTTTATACTGAAAGGGGAAGGAGATAGAGTCGTGTTTCTGGCCAAACTTGGAGGGGAATGTGTTAATTTCTTCCTTCCTGCAGCCATTCACAGGTGGGCCTGGTCAGGAGGTTTCCTGTGAGCTTAACAAAGGTGTTTTAGCTTAAAGCTCATTCCCTGGGAGGTGGGGTTCCCAGAGATGGGCGGGTCATTATGTATAATTTAAGCTTAGAGGCAATATCCCTTTAGTGATTAATTTGTAATAGGACACGAAGGGTCTTTTCTGTTACAAACCAACACCTGGGACAAAAGCTGCACTTTACAGCTTACACAGTGTTTTCTCATCCTTGCTGAGTCACGCCCCACACTCAGGTGGAGGTATTTTCTAATTATACAGAGGCTTGAAAAGGTCCGTGAGCCAGGCTAGACTCTCCTGTGGTCGAAGCGGCGCTCAAGCTCCGGGTTCTCCGAAGGGACAGCACGTAGGACTGAACACTGCACAGACTCGGGCATGAGTCCCAGCCAGCGTGCACTGGCTGCGGCACTGACTTCACCTCCCGCACCCATGTCCTCATCCTTCAAGAAGACAGAAGTAATTCGTAGTCGGGTTTGTTATGAGGATGAAATGAAACAATGCCGCTGCCCGAGTGGCTGGAGTGTCTAACAGGGCCTGGCTTGCAGCCGACACTAAATGTGAGTTCCCTTTCTGACGCCAAACTTGGCGAGATGCTTCTCCTACTCCAACAGCGGCTCCTCCTCTGAGCCCCAGAGGCCACTGGGGTGCCAACTCTTTAGCCCCGTGCGCCTTTGGACCCGATAGGTAGCTGCGTCGGGTCCCAGCACTCCTTAAAGGAGGGTGGAGACTTCGGCCCTGAGAGGGAGGACGGTGGGGCGGAACTAAGGGGCCGTGGGAGGCCGGCCTGGATGCGGGGGCCTGTGGAGCGGCGTTGTTCCGCGGAGGGGACGTCGGCGCCCCGAGAGTGCACCCCGCATTGGGGCCCAGGCACCCTCCCGGACTTCCAGGTTGCCGCCACCCCGGGGGGCAGCGCCCGCCCCCCCCCCCCCCCAGTTCACCTCTGCCCCTTCCCAGCTCCCGTACTGCCTCCCTGGCCTCCAAAAGCACGAGGGTCCCAGGGCGGAGAGGGCCGGGGATCACAGCCGGCGCCCAGTCCGGGAGCGCAGCCCCGCCCCCATCGCGGCGCCGGCTGGCGGGAGGCGGGACATGCGCACCGGGCGGCGGGCCCGCGCTGGGAGGGGGGCGCGGGCCCGAGCGGGCGGTGCTGCGGAGAGCGGGCTGGGCGGAGAGCGAGGCGCGGGAGCGGGGAGCGCGCCGCCAGCGTCGCTGCCGCTGGACTAGGGCGGGTGTGCGAGCCCGGCGCGCCGCGCGCAGAGGATGCGAGCGGCAGGGAGCCGCCGCGCCGCCGCGCCCGGAGAACGCGAACGCGGGTGACCTCAGCCGGAGGAGAGCCGGGAGACGGAGGCCGCGAGCCCCGCGGGGATCCTCGAGGCCGGGGTGCGGGGGACGGCGGCGGCGCGGGAGTGCGAGGCGCACACCGGGCGGGGCTGGCGGACAGTGATGAGCGGGCGTGCGGGGAGGCTGCACGCCGCCGCCGCCCGGAGCATCCGCCGCCTGAGCTGCTGCTCGCGGCCCGGGCCCCGGCCATGGAGACGCTGAATGGCCCCGCGGCCGGCGGCGCCCCGGATGCGAAGCCGCAGCCGCCCGGCCAGCACCACCGCCACCACTATCTCCACCCGCTGGCCGAGCGAAGGCGGCTGCACCGCGCGCCCTCGCCCGCCAGGCCATTTCTCAAGGACCTGCACGGCCGGCCCGCGGCCCCCGGCCCGGCCGCCCCTTCCTCGGGCCGAGCCCCGGCGCCCGCCGCTCCGCGCTCGCCCAGCCTCGCGGGCAAGGCGCCGCCCTCGCCGGGGCCCCCGGCCGCGCCCGGCCGCGTCTCCCGGCGCAGCGGCGGCGCCCCCGGCGCGAAGGACAAGCTGCCGCCGGGCGCCGGGGCCAGAGCAGCGGGCGGCGCCAAGGCCGCTCCGGGCCCCAGGAAGGCGGCGCGCGCGGCGCCCGCCGAGCCGCTGCCCCGGGTCGGGAAGCCGCCGCTCGGGGCCGAGCCGCTGCCCGCCGCTGCCAAGGGCCGCAAAGCCAAACGCGGCTCCGGTGTGGTCCCCGCCCGCGCCTCCGGTCCCCGGGTTCCTATTGTCCCGGTCCCCGCCGTGATCCTCGCCGTGACCCCCGCGGCCGGCTCCCCGGCCCCCGGCTCGCGCATCAGCCACACCGACAGCAGCTCCGATCTCTCCGACTGCCCCTCCGACCCGCTGTCCGACGAGCAGCGCCTGATCCCCGCCGCCAGCAGCGACGCCGAGTCCGGCACGGGCTCCAGCGACCGGGAACCCCTGCGGGGAGCCCCCACGACGAGCCCCGCGGCTCGGGGGGCGCCTACGGGCAGCCCCGAGCCCTTCCCGCTCCTCGCCGCGCCCCCCGCCGCCTGCCTCGGGGGTCGGAGCAGCCCGAGCGGGGTCCCCGCGGGGTCCCCGGGGCCCGGCGTGGCGGAGGATGCCGGGGGGTGCGCTCCGCCAGAGCGAACGGTCCCCGGGAACCCCAAGGAGCACGGCCCGGGCGAGCAGCCCCGGCTGGTACCGGCGGCGGCGGCGGAGGAGCTGCTGCGGGAGATGGAGGAGCTGCGCTCGGAGAACGACTATCTCAAGGTGCGCAGCCCACCCCGCCGCCGGTGGCCCGGAGGCGACCCCACGTCTGGGTGCGGGCTGGAACCCGCGAGCCCCGCCTCCCGGTCCCGAAAGCGCTTTCTCCTGCTGTCTTTCACTTTCCTGCCCCCCGCACACACCGGGCACTGGGAACTGGAGCCAAAAGTTCTGGAAGGAGCAGCAAGACCTGTGGGTCCAGGCTGCTTTCCACCCACTTAGCTTGTTTCTAAAAGTCTTGCTGCTTTCCGCGGATGCCTCTGTCCCTGTTGATGCTGCGTTGATTATAGAGTGTCGGCTCTGATCACTTTTTGGATGTGCAGTCGACCCCCAGACCCCTAGCCTGTGGGAGCGGGTTTTCCCCAGCCGAAGGGCTCTGGGCCGGGCTCCGTGGGAGGAGAGTGGGGTTCGGAGGGTGTGGTGGCCCAGGCTGCAGACTCGCCTGCCGCTTCTCCCAGTTACAGAAACACGGGCGCCCTCCGTGTCTCTCCCGGGGCTCACAGAGCAGACAGAGGGCCTCGGCGTTTTCAGTGATAAACCTGCAGTTCAGGAGTCTCTTGAGTGCGGCCTGAGTGGAGGGACCACTGTGTCCTGCTGGCCGGTCCTTTGTAAGCGTCCACCACCTGGGTTTTCCGTGTCAGGAGAGGCCACTTGATGCCCTTCTCACGCCGGGGCACTTTCGAGGGAATCGCAGCCTCTGCGTCCTATCTGAGCACTTGGCGGCGGGGCCCGCTGTAAGAGGCTTCTGGGTCCTGTGAGCTTTGGGGCACAAGTCTGACTCCATCTTTTCCAGGAGGAGGAGGGCTGGCGCTGCAGAAAAGAGGATTTAGGCAGTGTTGGGGGTGGGGGTAGGTCACCTGAAAGTAAGGAGGGCTGTCCTGAAAGCAATTGTTTTAATTTATTGTGATACGCAGGTTGGTAAATAGCTCCACCGGTGTAAATCTCCTGTTTCTGTTAAGACAGTTAAATATATGTTTGCTCCGAAACCTCCTTTATCAGTGGGTTTTGTGATTCGCTCTGTGTTCTCAGCAAATGCTGACGGTCCCTGATGGAGGCCAAGTGTTGGCTGGTGGGACCAAGGATGTGAGCTTTTAAGGTGCTTGGTGGTGAAGTGTGCAGTTCAAACTGGGATCAGAGCAGTGAACTGCTGAGTATTCCTAAACTCTGGCTGCAGAAGCTGCTCTAACTCACTGAGCCCAGTGGTTATTTTATCCTGTTCAAAGAGGCAGAGGAGGAGAGTGGTGGGGAAAGAGAGCAGATGGAGACTTGGAGTAAGACGTTTCAAATAGTGCATTTTTTTTTCTTAATTCATTTATTTATTTATTTTTGGCTGTGTTGGGTCTTCGTTGCTGCGCGGGGGCTTTCGCTAGTTGTGGCGAGCGGGGGCTACTCTTCGTTGTGGTGCTTGGGCTTCTCATTGTAGTGGCTTCTCTTGTTGTGGAGCACGGGCTCTAGGCGCACGGGCTCAGTAGTTGTGGCGTGCAGGCTCAGTAGTTCTGGCTCGCGGGCTCTAGAGCGCAGGCTCAGTAGTTGTGGTTCACCGGCTTAGTTGCTCCGCGGCATGTGGGATCTTCCCGGACCAGGGCACAAACCTGTGTCCCCTGCATTGGCAGGCAGATTCTTAACCATTGTGCCTCCAGGGAAGTCCCTGTCACTGACTCTTGTGTAATAGACAACAGTGAAATTCAGAGGTGTGGAAGAGAAAGAGCCACGGTATCATGTGTAACTCTGTTGTGAAATCAGCACTTTTGTAAATTTGCCCTGGAAGTAAGCTCCCTGAGGACAAGAAAGATGATATTATTGAATTTTGTAGCCTCGGCTCTTAGCCTAATCTCTGACCCACAGCGTTTCTGATTGAATGATGTTTATCCAAAGCATGACAGCTAAGTAACAGAAAATTAAGGGTTTTAAAATTTTTTTGAAAAGAGGTTTTCTCATTACATCTTTGATCTTAAGGTAGGCAGTCATTCCTAGATGACTGGTTATTTGCTTTATTTTTTCATGTTAGATTCTCAGTGAAGGAAATAGGTGTCTGACCCTGGCACCTAATCTGATGTATTTGATATTTCAGTGAATCTCACAGCAACATAGGGTATCATTGTTATGTTTATCATAACCCCAATTTCACAGACAGGGATGCTGAGAGCTGAGAAAACTTAGTGACTTGCCCAAGGTCATCCAGCTAGTAAGCCATGCAGCTTGTATTTTCCCTGCCCCCAGACCTCTGTTCTTTCCCTGCTCCAGGCTGCAACCCTATTTCCATGAAGGCTCCTTTTCTGAGCACACGCTTGCCTTAGAGTTTATTAGCTCAAAATGTTCCCAGCGTTTAGCTTTCCTAGGGGCCCTCTTTTTAGGTGAAAGGGCCACCAAGAACACCTCTCCACTAGCCTGTGGGCAGATGGTCCCATAAACCCCACTGACAATGTTTAATTTGTGGGAAATGTCAGTTGCCATTTCCTGTGGAGAAAAGGTCACAGCCGACCATTTATGATGCCTGAATCCATCTCCCAGCCTTTCCTCTGACAGGAGAGAAGCGGAGATAGAGGAGGTCTGGGGAGGCTAGGAAGTCAGAAGAATGATCACCAACACATGTGTGAGTTACATGATTGGCTATTCAAAGCTTAAATGACAGTAGTTCAACGTGGGAAAGAAAGACAACAACCCTGCTAGATTTTTCTAAAGGCCAGCGAGCCCACCCACTTGTGCAAAATGGGGCTGGGAGCATCAGTGACCTCCTGGGCAATGACGTTTGCTGTAGGCCTGCTTTGCACGTGAGGTTTAGAGTGTGTGCATTATAAGCCCAAACGTCTCTTTTTGTTGCTCTTGTCCTCACTGGTACTTCTTTTGATGGTAGATAAAAGCGAGCCCGTGACCTAATGCTTTCTTAGGGAATGCTGCACAGAACTCTCGTGATTAGAAAGGAGACTCCACCCAGAAATTTTACTTTGATATATTGTGGAGGATGGTGACCACAAGTATTACAAGCTTTCCTGAGTCAGTTCTGTCACCATTACTGTATAAGACGGTTTCTGAGCTAGAATGACCTAAGAGTAATCCAGGCAGAAAACTAAGGCCTCAAAACTGTAGGAGGATGTGTTGCTGATCAGGAAATTTGAGGGGAATTCTCTTGGTTTTTACCAGCCTGCTGTATTTTCTTAAAAATCAACTGTCAACAGAGAAGTACCCCCTTCTGTTGTGTGGAGCTGTACGGGGCCATCCCTGACCCTGCTTTCCTACTGTCATCACGGGGCAACGTGGTGACTAGGTGAGAAGTGCATAATTAATCCAGGTAGCTGGCTTTTTGTCTGAAAGCACAGTCAGGAAAGCACTCTTGGCCCTTGACCGCCGATGAACTCACACGTGTTCCGAAGGCTTCAGGAATTAAGGTGCGAGATTGAGTTCAGTTATCGAAAGGCATTTGCTTCTTTCTCAGACCAGACCCAGGCACATGTTAGTGATGAGGGCGTCCACGAAACCCTGCTGGAGCGTTCCTTGCCCGCCGCCACTGCGATTTTGCTCGATTGCTCCAAGACAGTCAGACAAGCCCTAGAGCTCATTGTGAACATATTAATTATGGTCTCTGTTCTCACAGGCTTTTCAGGAGGGTTTTAATCGCTTTGAGTTTATTGGCCTATTTTGAAAATGCTTCTCGCGTTACTGGGGATGCTCGCACGACACCATTCCCCCTGCCCTCAAATAGTGTACCCCAAAGTGCCCGTGTCCTGTGGGGCCCGCGAGGTCAGTGGGGGAAGGGCTGCTGAGTTTGCTCTGCCTTTTCAGTTACTTCAGAAGAATTATTTCTGGTTAAAACAAAAGTCAGCGCTAGCTACAGAGCAGGTACTATTGGATTCTTGGAGAGGAGTGATTTCTTAGGGAGATCGCTGGTGAGGCCATTTGGGTTGAGAGGTTGCAGTGCATCAGCGCCGATCCAGCCTCACCATCCTGCGTCTCACTTGGAGTCTTTGGAGTTTCAAGGTCTGAAAGGATTTGGTTAAATCTGCCTGCGCAGAGCCCAGATGCTCAGCCGCCTGGAAAGGGTGGAGGTGGGGGGGACACGGAGGCAGGAATAAACAGTTCTGAGCTTGAAGCGCTTCAGCCCCTCCCTCCGTCCCCGGCCCCTGGCCCTCCTCCCTTCTTCTGGAAGGTTAAAGCAGACAGTATCCCTATTCTTTCCTGACCTTCTGCTTTCCACACCCACTCTTTATTCAGCCTTCAAAGCAGCAGTAATCACCTTAGGTGGCAAGATCTTGTAGACCAGGGAACACAGGGCCGTTGCTGCTGGATGAACTGTGCTTGGTAAACAATGGGAGGGTCCCTGAGCCTTCTGAGTCTCAGCTGGGACTCTGCAGAGAACAGTTCCATTGTCGGGAGGGAAGGGAGGTGGATTCATTGTATATTACAACAGAGGATAAGGTCTGTAACTCCCAGAAGAGGGAATTATTGCAACAGTAGCCAGCTGTGACTGCTCTCACTGTCTAAGTTGGGTCTATTTAGGGAGGGGTGATTAAAATAGGACTAGTTATTGATTTCAGGTTGTTTAAAGGCGATTAGGATCTGATAAGATTGTCAGTATAATCAAGAGTTTTCACCGCTTTCACCGTGTGGATTTGGTTTTTATATTGGTGGATAAAACTATCTGCAAAGAGGTTTTCGTTGACATTTTAATCTTGGTTTATTCTAGTGCACACGTGGTACCTCATTATTTCTCGAATTTGATATGTGTCAGATAGATGTAAAATAACGCTTGATCGTTATCTGCAGGCAAAGAGGAGTAGCTGGGGAACTTCCCACTACATCAAGATTTCATTTTACA
Organism: Lagenorhynchus albirostris; assembly: GCF_949774975.1. Taxonomy (NCBI): domain Eukaryota; kingdom Metazoa; phylum Chordata; class Mammalia; order Artiodactyla; family Delphinidae; genus Lagenorhynchus; species Lagenorhynchus albirostris. The sequence continues at coordinate 58,242,300 of NC_083108.1, forward strand.
TACAAAATTTGAAAAGTATATTTAGTTAAAACTAAATTAGCTTTTCAATGTGATAATGATCTAACATTTGAGTATCTGAGAGACCTGATGTTAATTCAATATAAAACTTGATTAAGGGCAGTTTTTTCTTAATATCTGTATTAAAAAACAACAATTTTCCACTTTTACTTACTGTGTAAATGTTGTCTGCCAGAAACATTATATGTTCTGCTTGACTTGGTTTATTTTTAAGCATTTAAATGGCAGACATCTTTAAGGTTCTTGAATGTTTTCTAAATTAGAGCACGCTGTCAGAAAATTAATGTAATGTTGTTTGAAAATCACTCTCATCATGACCCGAATCTGAATAATCAGTTTTGGCTTCTCAAATGTCTGCTGCCAGCTTACGTGGTTCATAATTCGCTTTTCTTAGAACTTCTTTTCACTGAACCTGAAAATTGCTTTTCTCAAGGCTCTATGAAAAGAGCTGAAACCCTGGCCTCGTCCCATCTCTGCTACAGGCTAGTGTTGGGAAGCATTTAAACTTTTAGAATTTCCGTGTCCTCATTTTAAAAACGGGGGTATGGATACCTTTTCTGCATATTATAATGCTTTTGTGAGGACCAAGTGTGAAAATAAGTATACCTGCACATTGACAATGTCAAGGTCTAAATGTTAGCTTGTTTTTATTATTTTACACCGACGGTGGACTTTTAAAAATATGATTTAAAGCTTATTGTTTCATTTGTCCTGGTTGTTGCAGATAATTTCTAGCACTTACCGGAAAGAGCATGTGTATGAAACCAGACAGCCTGGGTTTGTAGCTGGGCTTCCATTTATGAGCTGAGAGCATTTGGATGTGTTTACCGGCTTGGGTTTTGCCCCCTTGTCTGTCAAATGGGGGTCGTGTGTCCCTGGCAGGGTTATTTTAGGCTTAGTAACGAAGGTAAAGTGCTTAATAAAGGATGCCTTCTGTTCTACAAATTTAGATAAAATGAGGTACAAAAGCAATGATTCAAATACATGCAATTATGGTCTCCCCCTAATTTTCTTTTCAATGCATCTAATGTTAGTGATTATTTATGCCAAAAAATTTTAGCTGTTTACATGTGGCCTACTCGGCGATCTGGAGGTGTGGGTTCGTCTAGCCCCGGAACAGACTTTTTCAGCCTGCAGCGGGGGTGTAGGCGTCCGTAGAATGTAGCCAGCGTTTAACATTGGGCCGATGAGGGCCTCCCCCAACCCCGTGCCACCCCCATTACGAAGTCTGAAAACCAGAGAACATTTTCTACCTGCAAGTCGTATCATGTCTTTTTATGGTTATGTCACATTTTAAAACTCGTGTTTGAATAATAGATCGTTTCAGGCATTAATGACTTGATAAGCTTTCTAGAAGGGAAAGCAATCGTAAACAGTTCCTTCCGTAAATGGAATGCCCAACACCACTGGATATTTGTATGTGTACATACATATAGTGATTATTGCCTGTATTGAACTATTTTTTATTAGTTACCCAGTGTAACAATTAACTTTTAACTGTATTCAGACGTGTGTAGAGATGAGGCTTTTTCTCAAAGTCAGATCAGATTCACAGATGGGATCTGAGTGAAGCTTGACCTTGATTCTGAAGATTCAGGACTAACTCTACTTTTTTTTTTTTTTTTTTTTTTTTTTTTGCGGTACGCGGGCCTCTCACTGTTGTGGCCTCTCCCGTTGCGGAGCACAGGCTCCGGACGCGCAGGCTCAGCGGCCATGGCTCACGGGCCCAGCCGCTCCGCGGCATGTGGGATCTTCCCGGACTGGGGCATGAACCCGTGTCCCCTGCATCGGCAGGCGGACTCTCAACCGCTGCGCCACCAGGGAAGCCCTAACTCTCTACTCTTGATGGGAGGATGGCATGCACAGGCCTGTTTTGAAGCTTGCAGCTGGTAGTTGGTCTCCTCCAGCGTGGGTTGGGTCAAGGGCACAGCTTCCATGGCTCAGTGCAGTGATCGGGCATCAGGAACAACCTCTTTGCTGCAGTTTGAAAGGACCTTCCTGAAATAGGTGGGTTCTCCAGGCACCGGAAGAGCCCAGCCTGTCCATTCTCTTCATGGATGTTCCAGTGACCAGCCTCTGTGCTCAGCCCAGTAACTCCCAGTGCCAACAAATTTTCCTACCAGGAACAAGATTGACAGGAAGAGATCTCCACGAAGAAAAAAACAGCAATGAAACTTGCTTTTACATCGTAACATTTTCAACGTTAAGATTTAACTTTCTTAAGACACATGAGAAGATCTTATATTTTTAATGAGGCTGTCATCACTGGTACAGAAATTCTGTAAGAACACGTAGCGGATGAGAACAAAAACGTTTTTATTCATTTGACTACTAGGAATGTTGGTAAAGCTTTCCCCTTTGACATCCGTTCTCCTTGGTGGTCCGTTGAAACAGGCTCCACTTGGAGTCATGGTCAGCTGAGTAGGTAATGCTCTTCTTGGTCAGGTGGTGTGGACAGAGTGGGAGAACCTACAGACCGGGGCTTGGGGGAATGAGGTGCCGCGTCTGTGCCCTTTCCCATATAGGTGATGGCTGCACACAGGTGGGGTTGGCTGGACAATTGTTTTCACCCCGTTGGCGCTAGTCTGTATTTTTCCACAAAGTTTCCCAATTCGTTTGTTACACTTCTTGGACCTACTCTTACCCAGGGTAGGATACTCTTCTAGGAGATTCCTTTGTAGTCAATTTCTTGTCTACCTGAGGCTCTGGTGTTGGGAAACTCTTGTTCTTTATTGTAAATAAATCCCTGGGTTTAAGAATAAATGCAGGATTAGCAAGGGTGGTCAGACTCCAGGAACAAACTGAATAGGGTGAGAGCTGACAAGTTAGGGTGTCCACGTTTGGGAGAGTGTTTCCCTTGAGCCTCAGTATTGAGCAAAACAAATGGGAATGGGGAATTCTCTGGCGGTCCAGTGGTTAGGACTCCTAACGTCCACTGCCGAGGGACCGGAGAACTAAGATCCCACAAGCTGCGCGGTGTGGCAAAAAAAAAAAAAAAAAAACGATGAACAAGTGTACCCTAATCTGGAGGCATTTATGCCATCAATTATCAAACTAATCAAGACAGTTCTAGAATGCTTTTCTTAATCTCCCGCCTTCCAAATTGCTCCTTGTTGAAGTCTTTATAATAGAATTTATATCTCATCACATGCTGCAGCTGTGTCTATGGGTTTGGGAAGAATTTTCCAGGACCAGACTGCAAGACTGGAACAAAGCCATGTGCGGGGATGTCTGGTTTGGGTCCTGTTTAGGGTTTGGTCTTTCTAGGTGTTGACCGAGGTTCATGGGTAGTCATTCCACAAATATTTATTGAGGGCCTGCCGTGTGGCTCACACTGCCCTGGACACTGGGAGACACCAGGTGTCTGCCCTCCTGGCGCTTACCTTCCTGGGTGGGCGACAGATGATGAACAGGAAGAAACACAGATAACATGAGGCGGCGGGGAGGGGCAGGGCCTGGACTAGAGACTGGGGGGGTGGGGGATGGCAGGGGGTGGCATTGTGCCTTCCAAGTTGTGTGACAGTGTGACTGTGAGCTCCGCAAAGAGCTGGGGAGGAAGGGGAGGCCATAACAGGTGAAAGGCCTCCAGCTGCCTGGACCCTGTGGAAGCAACAGGGCGGCAGGGAAGGAGGGGGTAGCATGCAGGTGCTGGGGAGGACCTGGAAGAACTTGCTCTGTGATGCGGAGCCCCCTGGAGGGCATGAGTAGGGGGAGGAGGTCTGAGTTACTTATGAAAAGGGTAGGTCTGGGTGGAGCCTGAGCTATAGAGGGGAAGCGGGGCACCCAGGTGACAGATGGGCTTACCGGATGGGCTTACCTGTGTAAGTCTTACCTGTGGCTCTCTTGAGAGGGATAGAGGCGGGAGAGCCGCAGGTATTTGGACTTTGAGCTGACAGCACTGCATTGGCTGTGGCCTGGCATGCGGCGGGGAGGGAGCCAGGAATAACTCCTGGGTTTCTCCTGTACCCGCGTGTCTTCATGTTGACACCAGAGTGGAGTGGAGATGGGAAATGCAGGGCAGACGAATGGGAAAGAAACAGCGCACGAGGTTTTATCTTTATTTTTTTTAACATCTTTATTGGAGTATAATTGCTTTAGAATGGTGTGTTAGTGTCTGCTGTATAACAAAGTGAATCAGCTATACATATACATATATCCCCATATCTCCTCCCTCTTGCCTCTCCCTCCCAGCCTCCCTATCCCACCCCTCTAGGTGGTCACAAAGCACTGAGCTGATCTCCCGGTTTTATCTTTAGAATCATGAGTCAAGACAGAATTTTAGGGACATTTGCGGGTATGTTATAATTCCCGGACAATTCAGTTATGACCCCACTAAAGTCTGTGTTCTTTGCAGGCAGTGTCTGTCTTACTGCCTAGATTGTGTCTTAGAGATGCGGGTTTAGGTCAGCGTTTGGTTTGAATCTAAAGGTTTAATTATCTGCAGAGATGACTTCGTTTATGGTGATGATTATGTAAGGAAAGATTGGGAGCAGGATAAATGCTGAGAGCCTGCAATGCATAATCCATGCTCGTTTTTGGCTTCTGGATCTATAAGATCTGAACAGACGTCTGGTGATAATTGTCTTGCGTGAGAATTTCCAGAGTCCCTGTGTCGTATCACACAGTTGTGGCCAGAAGCCGACAGGTAACTGTGCAGAAGGTTCACAGTATTGCAAAGCAGGGGTGGATGGACGACTCCATCCTTTCTGACGGACCTGGCTTCTCAGTCTCCTCTGTCTGGCTTGTGTAGGATGAGTTGGATGAACTCCGTGCCGAAATGGAAGAGATGAGAGACAGTTACTTAGAGGAAGATGTTTACCAGCTGCAGGAGCTTCGGCGGGAACTGGACCGCGCCAATAAAAACTGCCGAATCCTGCAGTACCGCCTCAGGAAGGCTGAGCAGAAGAGCCTGAAGGTGGCAGAGACCGGGCAGGTGGATGGCGAGCTCATCCGAAGTCTGGAGCAGGACTTAAAGGTGAGTGAGCGGGGGCTTCCCTGGTGGCGCAGTGGTTGAGAGTCCGCCTGCCGATGCAGGGGACACGGGTTCGTGCCCCGGTCTGGGAAGATCCCACATGCTGCGGAGCGGCTGGGTCCGTGGGCCATGACCGCTGAGCCTGAGCGTCTGGAAAAAAAAGTTGGTCATAGGCACTTAAATTTTTTTTTTTTTTGGTTATTTAAGTTTCTAGGATGCAGAAAACCTGAAAGTACCATAACCCAAGTAAGACTTGTAGTGGTGATTTAACTGAAAGAGAAATAGGAACATAACTAATTGTCTAAAGTGTCTTTGAGAATCGTTGGTGGAAGTGGGAATGAGGTGAAGAAATCTCAGACTTTATCCCATTTGTCCTCTCCACCATGGCTTCTCTCCTGCCCCAATTATCAAATCATTTATCTAGAGATGAATTATGTATAATGTCCTCCTTATTAGACGAGTCCTTAGGAAATCTCATTTAGCCTTTCATTATAATAACAGAAAGAATCTTTGTAACTATCAGATTTATAAACCACTAACAAAATGTCATTCAGTGTGATAAAAAGGTGATTTATATTTCTCTCACAAAAATCTCCTTCTATAAAGTAAAAATGTTTAACTGCCTTTAGCATTCAAATATTTTACCAGAGTAGACAATTTAAAACTTGACTACATGAAACATCTACTGCATATAGAATTACTTCATTTGTTTTTTTTAAGCAGGTAGGTTTTGTATTATTTTGGGGAACAGAAATGTTTATTTTTTTGATGATGATGGTGATGATTTTTAACTTGTCATTTAAAGCATGTGCTCCTGGGATATTGATATTCTAGAAGGAGCAGGGCCTTGCAGAGTGGCTTTTAATCCAGATGAATGTCATATTTTCCCTTAATGTGGATTTCATGTTTCAAACTAATACCTTCCTCCTTTAAAACTAGGCTTGTTAATATTGCCAGGGTCTTTGCTCTTTGGTATAATATAATATTCCTTAATGATTCTGCCTCTGAAGTTGTTTGGAGGTACCCTTAACACACAGAAAGCTTCCCATCCTGATGACAGTCTCTGTGGGTTGATGCAGGTGGCCAAAGATGTGTCGGTCAGGTTGCACCATGAACTTGAAACTGTGGAGGAAAAGAGAGCTAAAGCTGAAGATGAGAATGAAACTCTACGACAGCAGATGATTGAAGTGGAAATATCCAAACAGGCCCTGCAAAACGAGCTGGAGAGACTGAAGGAGGTAAATCAGACATGGACGGGGGTTTGCCCCTTGGGTTGAATTGTGAGGGACTTGGGACTCCAAGTGTCCTATTCTTTCTTACCATGGTCTAAGGCAGGTCGGCCAGCAACGGTTTGTATGGCCTGGGAACTAAGAAGGGTTTTTACATTTTTCATAGCATTGTTGGGGGGAAAAAAAAAACCACACAGAAAATAAACCTAAAAAAGCAAAGATGATGATGTGACGGAGGCTGTCTTGCTTGCAAAGCCTGAAATATTTGCTCTCTGGCCCTTTCCGGAAAAGGCTTGTTGAACCCTGCTCTAAAGCTATTTTTTATAATTTCCATTCCGATGAGCTGGCCGTTAATTCCCTTTATGGGTCCAAGCGAGGTATATTATTACTAGAATACAAAATAAGGCGGTAGCATTTTTCTCGAGAGCCTTCTCTTCCAGTGAGCTGGAAAATATGTTACGCTTGTTCATTACCCTGTGTCAGCAGATGTTGGGTGTGTGCTGCCTGTGTCTGTTATTCAGCCGATATGATTTATTTATTTATTTAACATCTTTATTGGAGTATAATTGCTTTATAATGTGTTAGTTTCTGCTTTATAACAAAGTAAATCAGCTATACATATACATATATCCCCATATCTCCTCCCTCTTGCATCTCCCTCCCACCCTCCCTATTCCACCCCTTTAGGTGGTCACAAAGCCCCGAGCTGATCTCCCTGTGCTATGAGGCTGCTGCCCACTAGCTATCTGTTTTACATTTGGTAGTGTATATATGTCCATGCCACTCTCTCACTTTGTCACAGCTTACCCTTCCCCCTCCCCATATCCTCAAGTCCATTCTCTAGTAGGTCTGTGTCTTTATTCCCTAGGTTCTTCATGACATTTTTTTTCTTAGATTCCATGTATGTGTTAGCATACGGTATTTGTTTTTCTCTTTTTGACTTACTTCACTCTGTATGACAGACTCTAGGTCCATCCACCTCACTACAAATAACTCAATTTTGTTTCTTTTTATGGCTGAGTAATATTCCATTGTATATATTGCCACATCTTCTTTATCCATTCATCTGTCGATGGACACTTAGGTTGCTTCCATGTCCTGGCTATTGTAAATAGAGCTGCAGTGAACATTGTGGTACGTGACTCTTTGAATTATGGTTTTCTCAGGGTATATGCCCAGTAGTGGGATTGCTGGGTCAGATGGTAGCTCTACTTTTACTTTTTTAAGGAACCTGCATACTGTTTTCCATAGTGGCTGTATCAGTTTACATTCCCACCAACAGTGCAAGAGGGTTCCCTTTTTTAAAAATAAATTTATGTATTTTACTTTATTTTTGGCTGTGTTGGGTCTCTGTTGCTGTGCGCGGGTTTTCTCTAGTTGTGGTGAGTGGAGGCTACTCTTTGTTGCGGTGCATGGGCTTCTCACTGTGGTGGCCTTTCTTGTTGTGGAGCATGGGCTCTAGGCACGCGGACCTCAGTAGTTGGAGCACGTGGGCTCGGCTGTTGTGGCTCGCGGGCTCTAGAGCGCAGTATCAGTAGTTGTGGCACACGGGCTCAGCCACTCTGTGGCATGTGGGATCTTCCCAGACCAGGGCTCAAACCCCTGTCCCCTGCACTGGCAGGCGGACTTCTAACCACTGCGCCACCAGGGAAGCCCAAGGGTTCCCTTTTTTCCACACCCTCTCCAGCATTTATTGTTTGTAGATTTTTTGATGGCCATTCTGACCTGTGTGAGGTGACACCTCATTGTGGTTTTGATTTGCATTTCTCTAATGATTAGTGATGTTGAGCATCCTTTAATGTGTTTGTTGGCAATCTGTGCATCTTCTTTGGAGAAATGTCTATTTAGGTCTTCTGCCCAGTTTTGGATTGGGTTGTTTGTTTTTTTTGATACTGAGCTGCATGAGCTGCTTATAAATTTTCGAGATTAATCCTTTGTCAGTTGCTTCATTTGCAAATATTTTCTCCCATTCTGAGGGTTGTCTTTTCGTCTTGTTTATGGTTTCCTTTGCTGTGCAAAAGCTTTTAAGTTTCATTAGGTCCCGTTTGTTTATTTTTGTTTTTATTTCCATTTCTCTAGGAGGTGGGTCAAAAAGGATCTTGCTGTGATTTATGTCCTAGAGTGTTCTGCCTATGTTTTCCTCTGTTTTATAGTGTCTGGCCTTACATTTAGGTCTTTAATCCATTTTGAGTTTATTTTTCTACATGGTGTTAGGGAGTGTTCTAATTTCATTCTTTTACATGGAGCTGTCCAGTTTTCCCAGCACCACTTATTGAAGAGGCTGTCTTTTCTCCATTGTATATTCTTTCCCCCTTTATCAAAAATAAGGTGACCATATATGCGTGGGTTTATCTCTGGGCTTTCTATTCTGTTCCATTGATCTTTATTTCTGTTTTTGTGCCAGTACCATACTGTCTGGATTACTGTAGCTTTGTAGTATAGTCTGAAGTCAGGAAGCCTGATTCCTCCAGCTCTTTGTTTCTTAAGATTGCTTTGGCTATTCGGGGTCTTTTGTGGTTCCATACAAATTGTGAAATTTTTTGTTCTGGTTCTGTGAAAATGCCATTGGTAGTTTGATAGGGATTGCATTGAATCTGCAGATTGCTTTGGGTACTATAGTCATTTTCACAATGTTGATTCTTCCAATCCAAGAACATGGTATATCTCTCCATCTGTTTGTATTATCTTTAATTTCTTTCATCAGTGTCTTATAATTTTCTGCATACAGGTCTTTTGTCTCCTTAGGTAGGTTTATTCCTAGGTATTTTATTCTTTTTGTTGCAGTGGTAAATGGGAGTGTTTCCTTAATTTCTCTTTCAGATTTTTCGTTGTTAGTGTATAGGAATGCAAGAGATTTCTGTGCATTAATTTTGTATCCTGCTATTCTACCAAATTCATTGATTACCTCTAATAGTTTTCCGGTAGCATCTTTAGGATTCTCTATGTATAGTATCATGTCATCTGCAAACAGTGACAGCTTTACTTCTTTTCCGATATGGATTCTCTTTATTACTTTTTTCTTCTCTGATTGCTGTGGCTAAAACTTCCAAAACTATGTTGAATAATAGTGGTGAGAGTGGGCAACTTTGTCTTGTTCCTGATCTTAGTGGAAATGGTTTCAGTTTTTCACCATTGAGAACGATGTAGCCAATATGATTTAAACACAGATTTCTTTTGAATTTTAAGGAGTGAATGTGTTCTAGCAAAGCAGTCTAGACAGTGCATATGTATTTTTTTTCATTTGCTACAGTAATGCAAATCCTGTTTTGTTGTTGACTTCCATTATAAGATTAAAGCTGAATGTTCCCTTGGAAAATATCCTGCCTATTGATGAAGTTAAAAACTGTTGGTGAGGGCTTTAAGATGATGGCTAAAGCCAGTGTGTTACCTGCCAACAGCGTCACTTAGTACTTCATGGTTCCTTTGGATTTGTTTCCTGATTCAGCCAGTCCTCGGTCATCCGTCCATCTGCCCTTCCACCCACACTTCGCTCAGGCCCTGACTGGGCCCTGGGGGAAGCGGTTGTGAATATGGCAGCACAGGTGCTGCCCTCAAGCTGTTTACTGATCCGACACCTTATGGATTTGGGTAAAAGAATTTGGGTAAATTCTGCGTATGTCGCCACTTCCGTGAAAGTGCTGCATGTTCTATTTCTTCATCCCTCGTCACTGTCTCCTTTGTGAATACTCTGTGGGCTCTGTCCGGGTCACTGGGGGTGCCTGTAGCAGTGCCTGCCCTCGGGGGACATCGGGGACTCGCCGGGTGAGTGGGGGATGAAAATGAGAGCGTGGAGCCGTGCCGACCTTCGCGGCGGAGGAAGGGGAACCTGGGCAGGTTTGTCCCGGGGGGGTGACCCTCCTCTGGTTGTGATCTCACCTCTACACTTACGCGTTCTAATAACTTACTTCCCTCTTTCCCCTTTGGTCCGAGTTTGCCAGGAGGCAGGCCGTAATGGTTCCTTTTCTCAAAATTTCCAGTTTGAGCCTGACCTTAAGGGTACGGACAACAACTTTGAAGTATATTTTATAAATCTTATATGCGTGTTTGTTTTTGTATAAATAGGTAAATTATACACACATAAGTAAATACACGTGTTGAAAGCGAGCAGGGATTCTTTTGCACACATTCAAATGGATTTGTGAAGGACCTGGCCTCTGGTCACGAAAAGCTCTTTGGGGTGAGAAATGATCACTGACATTGGAGGCCCAGGCTGGCTGTGAGGAAGGGGTGGGGTGCTGGCCCCTTCCTTTCTTTACAGCTTAAAATTACTCAGAAGGATTGCTCACTTGGGACACAATCATAGTATTTTATCTCCAGAGTCGCAGTCAGACTGGTGGGGCTGCATATTGACACCAAACTTTTCAACGAAGCATGAAACAGAGTCTCAGGAGGGTCGGACGCTGGTGGACCGTTCTGGAAGCAGAGAAGGATGAATCAGCCACACAGGGTTCAGAGGTGGCAGAGGAGATGCTAATCAGAAAATTCGAGCTGGGGTCTCCGTGAATGGGCCCTTTGTAGCAAAGCCAGAACAAACTTTCTCGTGGGTTTCACTCTAGAGGGAGGATAATGTTTTCTCTGTCCTGAGCCGTACTGGTTATTGTTCGCCTCTGAAGTTTGGTAAGTGGACGATGTGCCACATTCTGAGAAAGGCCAGGGTAGTTTGTGCGTGTGTCTCCACGACAGGCCTGGTTGCAGATGTGTCTGTGCCCCTCGGGGGACAGTCACACGGTGCATCTCTGAGCCCCTCGGCTCTGTCGCTGGGGCTTCTCTCTTCAGCTGCAGACTGTGCTTTCAGCCGCCTGGTGGCCTCCTCCAGGGTGGGTTTCTGGTCACCCTTCAAACTCAGACTGTCCAGGAACAGACTGGTCACCTTTGCCCCCACCTGTACCTTCTCTTGTCTTTCCCGGCTGTGTTAATGGTGCCACTGTCCTTTTAGTCACCCCGGCTTAAGCGATGGCAATTACCTTACCCCTCCTCCTCCCCACCCTCAATTGCCGGCTGCTCTTTCACAGTCTTAGAAATTCTTTCTCACTGGTACATGCTACATGGGCGAACCTCGAAAATACACCGAGTGAAAGAAGTCAGACATGTGTGTGAGTCCATTTATAGGAAGTGTTCAGACAGGTAAATCCACAGACAGAAAGCAGCTTAGTGGTTTTCAGGGACTGGGGGAGGGAGAAGGGAGACTGGCTGGGGTTTCCTTTTGGGGTGATGACAGTGTTTTGGAACTGGATGGAGGTGATGGTTGCACAGCGTTGTGAATGTACTAAATGCCACTGGATTGTACACTTTAAAATGGTTCATTTTAACCTCTTAAACATTTTGATTTTTATCCACGCTTTCACTCATCTCTCAAATGAGTATTTGAGGGCAGACAGTCTGTGGTCACCACATTAAAGGATGCACTACTTCTAGTCGTTCCGTTTTCTGTTTTACCTTCTGTGTCCCGCAAATCCGACAGTGTTAATGCTTGGCTTAAACAAACAAACTTGCCTTGGGCCGGATTGTCTAGCCCTTTAGCATGACACAGAGGTCCTTTCCTGCCTGGCCCATCCCTGTCTCCCAGCTGGGGTTCCCACCCCTTGGCAGGAAACCCTGCAGTGAATTAAAAGGCAGTTGAGAAGGATGAGAAGACACAGGCCCTCTGGTCCTCTTGAACTGGTAGAGGTGTGTCTTGGAAAAGTCGCTTTCTCCACAGATAGATGAGATGCTTAAAAGAAGGCTGATAGTATTAACGCCTCTGGAATCGTCCCTTCTGGTTAACAGCTTCCTTGCTGGCTGGCTTCCTGTGCTGTTCACACCATGTCCATGCACCCAAACCCCCATATACCACTTGTGCAAAGCTCAAAATTTTTTTGCCCTTTTTTGGGGGGCTGTATATTTCTTCTAGTACTCTCTCTATGGTGGAATATCTCAAAAGGTTGAAAATAGTTCACCTTAGTTTAGTTTCAACTTCCTGAAGATTGCCCAAGTGCTTTCACTCAACTGTATTTCCTTCGTTCTACTGAAAGGTTTTTTGAGTACATGCTAGACACAAATAATAACTAGCCAAGTTAGTTGACACTTGCAAGGGACAGAGGCGTGTTTTAGATCACTCCTGGGAACTAGGGTTAGTGAATGGAACCACAGGAACCAACTAGCTGTCAGATAGCTCTTGGGGGACATCTTTCATCACCATTCAGGACATGATACTGATTCCCTGGGTTTGGTTGAGACTCCTTTTGTGCCAAGTAAATGATCAGATTTTTTAACTGTTTTTTGAGTGCTTGAGAGGAACTGTATATGCTCCAGTTTTTGGGTGAAGATGTTGAATCCTTTAGATTGAAGACTTTAAAACTTGAACTATAACTCGCAGCAGGAAGGACATTTTATACCATCACTGAATAAACAAATGGTGGAAAGGTTTCACTAAAATGCTTATTTTTTTGCCGTATAGGATGCGTTCCGATATTTTCAGTTCTATTTTATTTTGATGGTTGTAAGTTTAATCCATTACTAGATTGCCACAATTTGGAAAAAAGAAAAAGTATCAGATCATTTGTTAATTGTGTTGTTCAAATTTTTATATCCTTTATAGTTTTCTTTTGTCTGCTAAATACATCTCTTTAAGATGAAGATGTGTTAAAATCACCCATTAGAATTCTACATTTAAATTTTCTTCTTGTAATCTGTCACTTTGCTTTTTAGATTTTCAATATGAATGCATAAAGATTTAGAACTTTTTTGTGTGATGAGTTGTTGCCTTTATCATTTGATAATGACCTCTTTATTCTGATGTCTTGCTTTTTGCTGTAAGTTCTGTTTTTTCTACACCATTATGTTTTAGGTGTATTTCTTCTGAATGAACTATAGCTACCTTTTTAAAAAAAAATGGAATCTGGGAATCTTTTTTTTAAACTTGTGAATTTAATCCAGTTACATTTATTGTGGTTATTAATGTGTTTGAATTTATTTCTGTCATTGTATTTTATGCTCTCTATATTCCACGCCTTTTCCTTTTTTAACATCTTTATTGGAGTATAATTTCTTTACAATGATGTGTGTGTTCCTGCTTTATAACAAAGTGAACCAGCTATACATATATCCCCGTATCTCCTCCCTCTTGCGTCTCTATCCCACCCTCCATGCCTTTTCTTTGTTTCTTTTATCTATTTATTTTTTTTAAGATTTTTTGATGACCATTTTTAAAGCCTTTACTGAATTTGTTACAATCTTGCTTCAGTTTCGTGTTTTGTTTTTTTGGCCACAAGTCATGTGGGATCTTAGCTCCCCAGCCAGGGATCAAACCCACACATGGTCCCCTGCATAGGACCACTAGACTGCCAGGCAAATCCTTCTATTTTTTAATGTTGATTTCTCTCTGAGTTTTTGTTTTTTGTTTTGTTTTGTTTTGTTTGCGGTATGCGGGCCTCTCCCGTTGCGGAGCACAGGCTCCGGACGCACAGGCTCAGCGGCCATGGCTCACGGGCCCAGCTGCTCCGCGGCATGTGGGATCTTCCCGAACCGGGGCACGAACCCGTGTCCCCTGCATCGGCAGGTGGACTCTCAACCACTGCGCAACCAGGGAAGCCCCCTCTCTGAGTTTTTAATTCCTGTGTTCTCTCTCTTGGTTAGGAAGTTATACATTCTATTACTATTATTTTAATGATCACTCTTACGTTTTTAACATGCATGTTTCTCAATGTCTAAAACTAATCACTATCTATATTCTTTTCCTGAATAATACAAGCATCTTAGAAAGCTTCAACTCCAACTCCTTTCATACTATTGTTACCCAGTATTTCAGTTTCATCTTTTTAAAATCATCTCTCCACCTAAGCTGACTAATTTCATAGCTGATTCTTATTTAGATTCATTTGCACATTTTCCAGTCTGTTATCATTGCTTCTTGAGTGTTGCTCCTTCCTTCTGAGTTCAGTTTCCTTCTTGTTGATCTATTAATAGATCTTTTAGTGGTGTATTTCAGTAAATGATATTGTCTAAAATACTTTTATTTCATACTCAGTCTTGAAAGATATTTAGTTGGGCATAGAATTCTAACACTTTGAAGATAGTATTTTTATTATCTTTTGGCCCTATTTTGCTTATCAAGAGGTCTGCTGTTAGATAATTCTCATTTTTGTAGATAATCTGTCTTTACTTCCTGGTTACTTTTAAGCTTTTCTCTGTGTGTTTGGTATTCTGTAGTTTGAATCAAATGTATCTAGATTTATTTTTATTTTACTCAACACTCATTGCCAATCTGAGTTTTTGTCTTTCATAAACTGAAAAATTCTCACTCTTTGAATAGTCTTCTGTAGTGAAACTATCTCTTTGAATCATGTTTCTTCCCCATCCTCTGTATTTCTTCTAGAATTCCTGTTAGTCTTATGTGGGCCTTATGTTGACCATTCTTATTCCATCTGCCATCTCACTTACCTGTTTTTTTTTTTTTTTAAGATATTTTTATCTCTCTGTGCTACATTCTGGATAATTTCTTGTCCAAGTTACTAATTCCCTTCTTTACAGTTTTATTCATCCACTAACTTTTCATTTCTAGAAGTTTTCAAAAGTTGCTTGTTCTATTTTCATAGTTTCTTCTTTCTTCATCATCTCATGGTTCTTGCTTTAAATCTTTAAAGTCAGTCTTTTTCAGTTCTGTTGAGTTCTTGGTGTTACTAAGCCTTCAGTTTGTCTGATCTGGTGACTCTTACAGTGGATTTTATTACAAGTCCTTCTTAGTAGGAATTCCATGAAGTTTGTCGAAATGTCCTCCTAGGGAGCTTTTGTGTTGGTCTTTTCTGGAGGCCTTGGTATCATTGGTCCAAATACAGTCCTTAATTTTTGGCTTGTGGAGTTGTGTACCAAATGGGTGTCAGTTGGACATTGAACTTGTATAGGCCTAGGGTATTTTCATATTTCAAAGGAGATTTTTTTCCACCGCCCAGTGTCCTGAGCAGAAGCTTACTCTCCCCTCCTCGAGTGATTTTTAGTTTACTTTCAGTGGGGGTGCATCTCTGCAATGGGTTGCCTTGGTGCATTGATCGAAGCCTCTTCTTACACCCCTGGCCTATTTCTGGTAACTCCCACCATCCCCTCCTGCCCCCCTTAACACATACCCTTGTGCTCATGGTTTCCAATCCCTTAGGCACTGCGGACACTAGGGAATTTTCCTTCTTTGTGCGTGTGAGTTCAGCTGTGTATAAATTTTTGCTCGTTACATTTTCTCTAACATTCCTAGCTGTTTACTGGGGGTGGGGCTCACGATAGCTCCCTGTGCCGCGTTGCCAAAACAGGATGTGACCGTTCTTGGGCCCCAGAGTAACCCTATGTGTACTGTCTCCTGACCCAGCACTTCATCCCTGCCTCCTTCTGTGGCTCCCCGACCCCCCGTGACCTCAGAGCCTTTCCTTTTCATGGCTTCTCCACGTTGTGCCTCCTCCTCACTGTCTTCTCTTGGGGTGGCTGCTGTGGCCTGAATGTCTGTGTTGCCTCCAGGTTCATGTTAAATCCTAATCCCCAATTAGATGCTATGAGGAGGTGGAGCCTGTGGGAGGTGATTAGGTCATGAGGGCGGAGCCTCTCCCACTTCACAAGAATTAGTGTCCCCCTAAGAGGGACCCCATACAAGCACCGTCATTCCATCCATCACGTGAGGACACACTGGGACCTGGCCGTCTATGGACCAGGAAGCGGGTCCTCACCAGACAAGGAATCTGCCAGCATCTTGATCTTAGATTTCTCAGCCTCCAGGACTGTGGGAAATCATGTCTGTTCTTTTTTTTTTTTTTAATCCAAAATGTGTTTATTGGGATGGTTTCCCATTCATCTTGATTCCAGGGGCTTTTAGTGCTGCTTCCGTCTGAAAGAGCACCCTTCTGTAAGCCTTGCTTTTCCTCCTGTAGGCTGGCAGAGGATGGTAGAGCAGCCAACACACAAAACTACTGTTTGTGCATGGCTAAAGACGGTGGTCATTGTATAGCATCCTGGGCATTTCACATCCATGAAATAGGAATTGGGGCCCTGCACCAGCCGCTTCTTCTTGTGTTTCCTCTTCTCCTCTTCTGGAGAGGGATGAAGGAGACCCTTTGCGAGAGGCATGTTCTCATGGGGAGGTCATCACCGTCGGAAGAGGTGAGGTCTGTTCTTTAAGCCCCCCAGTCTCTGGTATTTTGTCAGAGCAGCCTGAATGGATTAAGACAGTCTTTGTACTTTTTTTCTCACCCAGTGGGTGAGGACATTTTTCTGTGTGTCATTATATTCAAGCTATCAGGTGTCCATAATGTCTGGAAACAAAGGTGTACAAACATAGTAAAGGGTTTTATTGCTGTCATGCTACACTTTAATAGCACTGTCTGTGATTTCAGAGTTTATGGTCCCCCTTGTAAGAAAAAGATGTGTGTGAGTCAGTTGGTGTGAAGCATGTATGGGCAGAGTCCTCATGCCTGGGCGCCTCCCGGACCCTGACTAGGTTGTCATCGGCCGCCGCGGAGTCGCTCAGGCCTCAGCCCTGGCCGAGGCCGTGACTAGTGGACAGAAGGACGGGGCAGGCCAGGTGGATGAGGCAGCCGTCCTATGTGGGAGCCTGGCGGGCTCTGTGGGCGCCTCAGGGAACACGCAGCACCTGCTCTATTTTGCTGACCTGAGTTTGGAGGGAGGGTGGCAAGCTAGAGAGCAGGATGGGGAGAGCAATCCGGTGTCCTGAGTGGTCTCAGTTATGTGCCTGCTAACTTAATAACGAGGTGACATGGGATGGAGTGGAAGCAGGAAGAACTGGAGGTGTCTGGTTAAGTCCTTTTCCCAAACGCTGAAGCATGAGTCTGGGGTGTGTGTGTGCGTGTGCATGCAGCGTCAACACAGGAATCTGGAAGGAAACGGCCTTTGTGTGTCCTGCCCACACCCCGAGGGCAGGGGTACGATTGGACTAGAGCCCCATCAACCAAGGGAATGACCCCCAAGGCCGGGCGATGCAGAGCTCAGGGGCCTGGAGGGTGAGGAACAGGGCAGGAAGCACAGGAGGCCTTGGCAGGGACAGCTTTAAATGCTTCAGCCATGGGGCTTCCCTGGTGGCGCAGTGGTGAAGAATCCAACTGCCAGTGCAGGGGACACGGGTTCGAGCCCTGGTCCGGGAAGATCCCACATGCCGTGGAGCAGCTAAGCCTGTGTGCCACAACTACTGAGCCCGCGAGCCACAACTACTGAGCCCACGTGCCTACAGCCTATGCTCTGCAACAGGAGAAGCCACCACAAGAAGCCCACGCACTGCAACGAAGAGTAGCCCCCACTCACCACAACTAGACAAAGCCCGCGCGCAGCTACAAAGACCCAACACAGCCAAAAAAACTTAAAAATAAAATGTTTTAGCTGTAAATGGCACAGTCTTGCTGTCTGGGAAGAAAGGGTGTGTGTGCAGTTAAACAACCATAAATAGCACTAATGGCTGATTCACTGTGGTTGGAAGGGATGGGCCTGTCGAGGCCTGTGCTGGTGCCCAGAACCCGGCCCTGGAGCCATATCTTGGGGAAATCACGGTGGAATCATATCAAGGTTTTCAACGAGACTAGTGAAGGCCGGGCGGCCCCCTCACCGCGGGTCCTGGCCAGGCTGGGACTTACGCACGCCTCTGACCCAGCAACCGTCCCCTCTCCTCTGTCCTCCAGACCTTGGCTCAAGCCCCACCTCCTCCTTTGTTGTGAACTTGGAAGGAGGAGGCTGGTGGGCAGGTGGACACTGGAGGGGTGGACGGGAGCTCTGTGCAGCCGCCTGGACGGGGGGCCACTGGGGAAGCTGCCGGAGGAGGAGTGGGTCCAGGAGGAAGGGCATCCGCTGCTTGCTCTGACCCACTAATGCTGCTCTATAAAATTAATTTCTACTTTGGAAGTGTTCATTAAGCTGCTGCTTTCATCTCTACTGAGAAAATTCTAGGAAGAAGGAGGGCAGAGTGAGAGTGAGCACAGAGTGAGCACAGGCCCTCAGAGTGAGCACAGGCCCTCTCAGCCCACCTCACCCCTGCTCCCCCCGGACTGTACCTGGAGTCCCACCTCTACTTAGTGAGATGCAGCCCATCCTTTAAGATTCTCCCAGAAATGACACCTCCTTCTTGAAGCCTTCCCCAGCACTCTTTTTCTGAACTCTTTCATGAGGCCCTTGCAGATTCTCATGCAGTTGTAAGAAATAATACAGAAAGGTCCCATGTACCCTTTACCCTGTTTCCCCCAAGTTTTTGTTTGTTTTGGTTTTTCGGCCGCACTGCAGGGCGTGCAGGATCTTAGTTCCCTAACCAGGGATTGAACCTATGCCCCCTTTGTACGATCGAACTCATGCGAAGCGCAGAGTCTTAACCACTGGACCGCCAAGGAAGTCCCTTCCCCAAGTTTTATTAGGTAACGTAAAACTCTGGTATGATCTCACAACTAGGATATCACATTGGTTCAGTCAAGCTACAGAATGGTCCCATCACCACAGGAATCCCTCACGTTGATCTTCTATGGCCGCACCCGCTTCCCTCCTGTCCTAGCTCCCATCCTGCACCCCTGGCACCCACTGCTGTGGTCTCTGTTTCTATAATTGTGTCATTTCAAGAATATGACAAGTGGAGTCACACTGTGTAACCTTTGGGGACTGGCTTTTTTCACTCAGCGGCATTCTCTGGAGATTTGCCCAGGTTGTGGACACATCTGTGGTCTGTGCTTTTTTTTTTTAATTAAACTTTTTTAAAATTTATTTTTCACTGCGTCGGGTCTTTATTGCTGTGTGCGGGCTTTAGTTGTGGTGAGCAGGGTCTAGTCTTCATTGCGGTGCATGGGCTTCTCACTGCGGTGGCTTCTTTTGTTGTGGAGCACAGGCTCTAGGTGCGCAGGCTCAGCAGTTGTGGCGCACGGGCTTAGTTGCTCCGCAGCATGTGGAATCCTCCCAGACTAGGGCTCAAACCCGTGTGCCCTGCATTGGCAGGCAGATTCTTAACCACTGTGCCACCAGGGAAGTCCCCTTTTTTAAAAAAAATTATTTTTGGTTGCATTGGGTCTTCGTTGCTGCGTGTGGGCTTTCTCTAGTTGCGACAAGCGAGGGCTACTCTTTGTTGCGGTGCGCGGGCTTCTCATTGTGGTGGCTTCTCTTGTTGCGGAGCACAGACCCTAGGCGTGGGGGCTTCAGTAGTTGCAGCACACGGGCTCAGTAGTTGTGGCTCGCAGGCTCGGTAGTTGTGGCGCACAGGCTTAGTTGCTCCGCGGCATGTGGGATCTTCCCGGACCAGGGCTTAAACCTGTGTCCCCTGCGTTGGCAGGCGGATTCTTAAGCACTGCTCTACCAGGGAAGTCTAGCGCCTTTTTATAGCTGAGGAGTGGTCCACGGTGACCATGCACCACAGGGGGCTTAACCAGTCTGGTTGAAGGACATCTGGGTCGTTTCCAGGTTAGGGCTGTTATGAATTATAAAGTTGCCGTGAACGTCTGTGTGCAGGTTTTTGTGGGACCATCAGCCTTCATTTCTCTGGGATAAATGCTCAGTTCCTGGGTCACATGGTAGTTGCATTTTTTTTTTTTTTTAAGAAAGTGCCCAACTATATTCTAGAGTGGCTGTAGCAGTTAATGTTCTCACCAGGCATGCGCAAGTGCTCATTGCTCTGCGTCCTCACTGGCATTTGCTGTTGTCACTTCATTTTGGCCATTCTGATAGGTGATATCTCTTTGTGGTTTTAATGTGCGTCTCCCTAATGGCTAATGATGTTGGATAACTTTTCAGGCCATATTTGCCATCTGTATGTCCTCTTTGGCATCTTCATGTCTTTTGCCCACTTTCTAATTAGATTGCTTATTTTACTGTTGTGTGGTTTTTTTTTTAAACTGCTGAGTTTGGGGAGTTCTTCTAGATACTTGGTCAGATAAATGGTTTACAAGTATTTTCTACCGCTCTGCAGTTTGTCTTCCATCCTTTCAGCAGGGTCTTCCCCAGGGCAAATGTTTAATTTTGATGAAGTTCAATTTATAAATATTTCCTTTTATGGTATCAATTCTCAGAGCTCTGCCTAGACCTAGATTCTGAATATTTTCTCCTGTGTTTTTTGGGGGGTGGGGTTAAGTTTTACAGTTTTACGTTTTACATTTCAATCCATGGCGTCCGTTTTGAGTTCATTTTTGTATAAGGCGTGAGTCTCAGGTCAAGGTTCATTTTTTGCCTGTGGGCCTCCATTTCTGACACCATTTCTTGAAAAGGCTGTCTTGGCTCCATTGAGTACCTTTGTCAGAAATCAGGGGACGTATGTGTGTAGGTCTATTTCTGGGTGCAGTTCTGCTCTGTTGATCTCTGCCCACACAGCTTCGATTACTCAGCTGTATAAATCTCGAAAGTGCTTCCTTGGTAGATGTCTACTCCAGCCTGCAGTTTGAGGGTCTCACGGGATCCCTCAGTGGCATTTCGGATCTCCCATCTCTGACTTATCGGGTATATACGTGTGTCTGCACGTCCTTGCCCTTGTCAAGCACTCAGTAAATATTTGTTGAATGAGTGAAGGTTTTGTCATCTTTATCTTGAGAAAGAGCTATAACATTATCTTAAAATCTCTTGGTGGGGAATTTCTGACTCTGTAAGTGATCGCCTCAGGACAGTTCATACAGACCTGAGATTCCAGGTGAGGTCAAGTATGAATATTTTGATGACGACTGAGGGCCATCAGATCGCCCTGTTTTGTTAGCTCTGAGGTTCAGGGGGTCCCTCGCTGGGGTCGTGCCACACCCGGTTATCCCTGTGAGAGGGCAGCCTCCTCTCTGCCTGTTACCTGTATCACTGTGGGCGCCCAGGTGGCCTTTCAGGCAGAAGCAGCGATGCTGTGTGAGCGGCCATGAGCTTCAGGCCACACTCACTCCCCCCTGAGATGTAAGACCCAGCCCTTCCTCTGCCCTCAGCATGGTCTGTCCTGGCACGTGGGAATCTTTCATACTGTGGAGGGCGGCTGTCAGCCTGTCATCTGCTGTTAAAATAAGGAGCTTGTGAATTTCAGTGACACAGACACCGTTCATGTGGCTTTTCTTAAAAAAATAATTAAACTGTAGCCAGAGGGACTTCCCTGGCGGTCCAGTGGGTAAGACTCTGCGCTTCCACTGCAGGGGGCACAGGCTCCACACCCTGGTGGGGGAGCTAAGATCCCTCATGCTGCACAGCACGGCCAAAAAATATATATATATGTAGCCATAGCACGTATTTCTGGATAATTTAAACTCCGCTAGACGGTTAACCGTATCCAGTTTGTAATGCGGGAATAAATAACACTTCTCTTTTCAAAATATACATTTGATGCCGGAGGGGGTGGTCTGTCAAATGTATACACTGTACGTGGTGTTAGTGACGTCGTATGATTTGGATAACTTTTATCCTCAAACGCAGAATCAAGAGTCCGAGAAATAGAAATGCTTAGAAGATGCTGCCTGGTATGACTGTTTCCCGACTACACTGTCTTGGCATTTCTCTGACTCACGTGAGAACCATCAGACATTGAGTGGTATGATCATGGGCCAAAGAAGCTGTTTTCATTTTTCCCCTTCAGTCGTCAGAAATTATTCAGCATTGAAAAGACGCCAAGCTGTATATATAGTTACGCATCTGTGCAGAACGTCTTGCTGTTGAGCAGTTGATTGCCAGCATTTGAATCCCTGACATAAGGATGAGCCTGGGAGAAATGAGAGAGAGACCTTGAGCCTCCAGGGTGCTTCGCCTTGGGCTGGTCAGTTCCTGTGCTGAGAGAAGGCTTGTGTGGGAGGCTTGGTTCTCATTTGTCCCCCAGCGTCACAGATGTTCTTTTTGGTGACCCACAGCAGGTTGACTGGGACAAGGGAATGTCCAAAACACAGAAGCATTCATCAGATGGTTGGTGTTTGAGCGTAGATGTTCTTCAGCTTTGGACGCTGGGAGCCCAGGCAAAGCTGTATTTACTCCCCAAGCCCAGACTTGTGTGGATGATTTAACCCTGAACAGTTGGAGTAGCCTCTTGGTGGTGGTTTGCCCGTCTCACACAGCTTCCCCTCTTCCGGCTGGAGGTCTCACCATAGTCTGAGCAGGGCTGGGAGCCGGAGGGGGCTGTTTGGGGGAAACCAGGGGTGAGATATGGCGGCACCGGCTACCGTTTCCATACCCCCCGCCCCAGGACTATTGGTCAAGGCGCTGGGAGCGGGGGAGGGGGCTGCGAAGAGGCCTGTGGATGTTCCATCATCTGTGCTTATTCCCGGGGATTAGCAATAATGTTTTTCATGAGTGAAACAAAGTCTGAAAAATCCTCCCTTATTTTTGTGGCTCCTAGCAAATAGGACAGTTCAAAGATGATGTAATTTTATGCAACAAGTGCCTGTCTGTCTGGGTCTAATGCGTGTGTTTAAAACACTCTTAATGATCGAGAGCTTTACACGCTCCTCCTGGAGGAGTCGTAGGAACTTCTCTGGGTGAAATGAGATGCCTTCCTTCTGGCCAACTGAGTCCATGGTTGGGCCGCTCGCTTCCTTTTCAACTTTGAAGTGTCGCTGGGAGTTTCTTGTTGTTTCCAAGGGTTCTCTTGTGTAGGGTTTGGGTTTGGATTTATTTTTAAACCAGGTAACTCACAGGGTCACTAAGTGACGCGGCCCAGGTGTCGCATAACCCTCACATTGTCGTATAACACTGCACATTGGGATTGCACGACGGATCCCTGCTGAGCCATCGCTCAGAGATGGTTTCTCAGCCTCGGCTCTGCGGGTGTTTTGGGCTGGATAACTCTTTGCCGCGGGAGGCCACTCTGTGCCCTGTAGGATGCGTAACAGCATCTCTGGCCTCCACCCACTGGATGCCAGTAACAACCCTCCATTTGTGCCAGTGTCTGTGGGCAAAGCCAAGTGTCCCTGGGGAGGGAGGGGCCCCAAGTTACCCCCCGTTGAGCACCACCGGCTGGGAGAGAGAGACCACGTGCACAGTCTGGCCCGACATCTCTCCCCCAGCTCCCCTGGAGCTTCGGAGGGAAGCATCCCTGCAACCAGATGGGCGTGGGGTGCTGTCCACGTGCCCCTGGCCTTGATAGCGGAGTCGTGTTCTTCCTCTCGAGGGAGGGATGGTTTGACATGATTGTGAGGGGCTGCATAGGCTGTTCTGGTACCTTCGGAAGCCTTCTCATCTCCCTCCTCGCCCTGTACGGGCGGGCACGCGCGCGCACACACACACACACACACACACACACACACACACCGCCGAGCCTCCCCAGTATGGACGGACACACACACCCACACCTACACACCCACACACCCACACACCGCCGAGCCTCCCCAGTGACGTCTGAGCTCGGCTAATTATTAGATTTTCCCGGGGGCAGGCTGGTGACAGGATGTGCAGAAAGCAGACACTGCTCGTTCGCCTTTGCTCTCAACCTCTTGACAAACATCTTCAGAGACGCCCTCTGAAATGGGAAGGTGGGAGGGTAGACGTTTGGGTCTTTCTTTGCAGGAGGATTAGAGACCAGCAGTGCTCAGAGCAGGGCATAAGGTGTGCTCCCTGCTCCTCGGCTTTTATTAGGAGGTGAAAGGGGTCTTGTAAACCCGTGCCGAGGACGAGCCCTTGAGCCCTGTGACACTCGCCCCAGCTGCCTGATAGAAGAATCCCTGGGGAGGTTACAAACCCAGATGCCAGGCTACGCCCTGGCCAGTTGCGTCAGAACATCTGGGGGTGGGACCCAGGCATCTGAGGGGTTGGTTGTGTTCTGTTTCTCAGGCATCTGTGTTTTGTAAAACTTCCCGGTGCTTTTAGATCAGCTGCCGTCACTGCCCTGGGAGGATGTTGTGTCTGGAGCATCTCTGTAATTGTAGCTAAATAGTTCCCACCTAGGAGTGGAGCTGTGGGTTGGTGAGATTAACGAAGGGTAAAATAAGAGTTTGCAGGACAGGCGTTTGGAGAAGAGGAGGCCTTGGAGTGACCTCTTTCCATCGAAGCAGAGGCCCAGACGACGGGCGGCAGCGTGTAACTGCCCTCGGGCGTGAGTCGGTGCCTAGCCTCAAGTTGTGTGTTTATGACCACGGCAGTCGTAAAGGGCCATGACCGTGGGGCTTCCTGGCCGCTAATTATAGTTTTCCTAAAGCACATCACAGGCCTGATTCCAGCCTGCTCATGACAGTGGAATTCATCTCTCTCAGGTTCGTTGGAACCTGCCACTCGTCAAATTTGCTCTGCCCCGCTCTGCCCCTTCAGTTGTCCTTTTTCTCTTCTGTCCTTTCCCTCTTTGGCAGCGTGCACACTTCTAGCTGTTGTGGATTGTGTTGTTTGTGTGTGACTGTGGTTCTCCAGGTGACAGCGGGACAGGAACCCGCATTAGGGGGCAGGGTGGCTGTGTGGTCAGTCTCTCCTGTCCTCCTGGTAGCCTCTGAGCCTCTCGTGGGGACTTTGAAACCACCCACCCGAGCACTGGGACTTTGTTTCATTCAACTGAACACATTGTCAGTGAAAGGACACTCTTGGGACTTCCCTGGTGGTCCAGCGTGCTTTCACTACAAGGGGTGCGGGTTTGATCCCTGGCTGGGGAACTAAGATCCCACATGCCTCGTGGCGAGGCCAAAAATTTTCTTCTTAATTTTTGAAAAGGGAATAAAAGGACACTCTTGAATTTAATGTATATAAAAATATGACTTTTACATTAAACAAATGGGCCTCAGTAGGGAAAACATAAAATAGTTGATGTCTCCCCACAATTGCCTCATTCTCATTTATCTTATGAGTCTAGTCCTTCCCTGCTTCTTAAATGAAATCTAGATCTATAATTTCTATGGTCACTCTTGAATAATACATAGCCTTCTGTTCACTTTTAACTCCCCCAAATGGTCTCATTTCTGTAATTAAAATAATGATTCTTTTATAATGGTCAGACTCCCTCAAGGCCATGATATGTCCCACCAGTGGGCCCATCTGACCAGCGGGTTGGCTTTCTTGTCTCTTGTTTTGGGGCCATTTCAGCAGAATAAAGTGAATTTGGTTTGAGAAAGTGTTTGCTACTTTATTATTGGGTGCATAAAAATTCATGATTATCATAACTTGGTAGGTGGTTCTTCTGTTATTAAATGCATTATCTCTGTTGGTGCGTTTGCCTTGGATTCCAACGTGTCTGATGCTGCTCTCAGTATCACATTGTACCGATATTGCTACATCGGCTTTCTTTGCAGTATTGTTTGCTGGTATAATTTTTTTACTTTTTTGTTTTCAACTTTTCTGTGTCATGTTTTAAGCAGTTTAAGGCTGAGTGTGTGTGAGAGGTAATCCATGTTTATCTTAATAAGTGAGTTTGTTCCATTTAGAGTTACTGTGATTGCACTTAGAGTTGGACTTGTTCTGCTATGTTATTTACTTTTCCTGCCACCATGGTTTTTTTCTTCTTTTTTTAACCTTCCTGCATTCCATCAGAAATACAGGGCTTGTTTTTTAAATTCTCTGTCAGTTTAGAATTTATATCTCTGTTCTTTGCAAATTTTAACAAACATACTTAAAAGGGTATTTACCATTCTCCTGAAGGACACAAACTCCCTCTGACACTGTGACTTGCTGAAAATAATTGAGTGTCAAATCCCTGCTACCCCATTTTAAGGTCCATTTTATTTTAATTGTAAGTACTTATGCTGATTCACCTTTTACATCTAAATTTACCAACTTTGGTTACCATTTTCTTTCCAGGTTCTGTTACTTCTTGCTGGGATGCATTTAGGGTTATTTCAGTAAGCCTAAGTAGGAGATAATCTCTGCACAGAGGCCCCTGTCTGTCTAAAAAATACTCTCAAATGGTAATTTAATTGGGTAGAGAATTTTAGGTTAACAGTTGTTTTCCTCAGCACTTCTAAAGATACAATTCCATTACTTTTTGATACCTGTTGCTGTTGTAGTAACTGTCAGCCTAATTGTTGTTCTTTGCTGGTAATCTGACTTTCCCTCTGGTTCCTTTTAAGTTTTTCTTGTTACCACTGCAGTTTCACATGCAGTGATTCATCTTGATGTGGATTTCTTTTTTTTTTGTAACTTTTATTTTAGTTTTAATGAGATATAATTGACATGCAGCACTGTATACGTTTAAGGTGTACAGCATAATGATTTGACATATCATTTTTTTTTTACAAGAGAACAAATCCACAGTTTTATCTACTTTTCAATAAGTTTAAATCCTTGAAGGGATACAGCATCACACGGATTCTGTGTCCAGTGGCGTTAGCAGGAAGGTTGCTTCCAAATTTGGCACAAACCATGCCACTGTTTCCATGAGTGCGAGTTATCTTTCCCCAGATTACTCTGGTTTTAGATTTTCCACCAGGAGTTACTGTGTTGTTCTTTGCTTTGTACATATAAGCACATCTCTTGCCTAGATAGAAATCAGTTTCATCTCGAGCATATACACCATCAATTTTCAGGAGAGCTGTGTGCTCCCTCTGGTTCCCTAGACCCTGCTTATAGTCAGCAAAAATGGCCTTGGACCACAGCCTTCCAGACATATTTGTCATTTTAGAAGTCCTGTTCCCAGCAGGCTGGAGCACCCATTCTTGGAGGTCAGGGGACCAGCACCGTCAGTCCCATATCTCCTCCATTCTGTCTTCCCTGTTGCTGGATTCCATAGAAATCATGAGCTGGTGGAGCCTCGGGGCCACACCAGTGCCTCGTTGAGGCATATAGCCGAGCCTCCCCCACTTGTTTGCCCCCAGAGTTTCATATATCATTAAATGATTACCACAGTAAGTTTAGTAAGCACGCATCACCTCATATAAATACAAAATTAAAGAAATCAGGAAAAAATTTTTTCTTCCGATGAGAACTCTTAGGATTTACTCAGAACAAATGTCCTATATGTGGATTTCCTCTTATTTATCCACCTTGGGACTTGCAAT
This sequence comes from Lagenorhynchus albirostris, assembly GCF_949774975.1. NCBI lineage: Eukaryota > Metazoa > Chordata > Mammalia > Artiodactyla > Delphinidae > Lagenorhynchus > Lagenorhynchus albirostris. The sequence goes on from NC_083108.1 coordinate 58,269,356, forward strand.
GTGTTCTCATTTCTTATTGATTGTGGTGGCCCAGCCTGTCTAGCGCAGGGTATGTTTGCTGATGTCTGGGTCCCATTGCCCGGCAGTGTCTGGCAGGCATAGCTGATGACGCAGAGACTGGTAGCAGAAGGTCTCAGTCGGAGCTTCTGGAAGTGAAGATCTGTTTCCCCGAAATACAGGCTCTCTGAGGCAGCCACCGTGTAAATCTTACTGGAGTGCATTGGTCTAAAAGAATAAATATATTTCAATTTTCTTATTTCACCTCTAATGCTCTTCATGAAATAACAGTTTTAGTCAGTTTCATAGTCAACAGCATTTCCCTCCAAAAACGTTTTGCCTTGTCTCCCTTTCCATACTGGAGGACTTTCCTTTCTGTCTGTAGCTATTCACTGGAGCCACCACCGCCATCCAACTAAAAAGCTTAGGAACCCTCTGCTCTGAGCTTACTAGTGCAGTTTTTGTTGTTGTTGTTGTTTGTTTTGCGGTACGCGGGCCTCTTACTGCCGCGGCCTCTCCCGTTGCGGAGCACAGACTCCGGACGCGCAGGCTCAGCGGCCATGGCTCACGGACCCAGCCGCTCTGCGGCATGTGGGATCTTCCCGGACCGGGGCACGAACCCGCATCCCCTGCATCGGCAGGCGGACTCTAAACCACTGCGCCACCAGGGAAGCCCCCACTAGTGCAGTTTTTAAACGATAATTTTATGCATTAACCATTTGCTGGAGTGCAATATTGTCATTCTAGCTAAGTTACTCTATATACTAATAAGTCCTTGCATTTATGGGTCTTACAGATGTATTTTTGTCCCCAGTTTAAAGTAGGAAACTCAGAGTGAGCGAGTAGGCGATTTTGGTTTTCTCTTGCAAAGTTATTTTTTATGGGTGCTATTTTTAATTTATTTTTTAATTGAAGTATAGTTGATTTACAGTGTTGTGTTAGTTTCAGGTGTACAGCAAAATGATTCAGTTATGTATGTATATATACGTATATGTGTATGTATATATATGTATATTCTTTTTCAGATTGTTTCCCATTATAGGTTATTTAAAAATAATGCATATAGTTCCCTGTGCTATACAGTAGGTCCTTGTTGGTTATCTATTTTATATATAGTAGTGTGTATCGGTTAATCCCAAACTCCTAATTTATCCCTCCCAGTCCTTTCCCCTTTGGTAACCGTGAGTTTGTTTTTTATGTGTGTGGGTCTGTTTCTGTTTTGTATATACGTTCATTTGTATCTTTTTTTTAGATTCCGCATATAAGCAATATCATATGATATTTGTCTTTGCCTGGCTTACTTCACTTAGTATGATAATGTCTAGGTCCATCCATGTTACTGGAAATGGCATTATTTTAGTCTTTTTTATGACTGAGTAATATTCCATTGTATGTATATACACACACACAGCACATCTTCTTTATCCATTCATCTGTTGATGGGCATTTAGGCTGCTTCCATGACCTGGCTATTGTAAATAGTGCTGCAATGAACATTGGGATGCACGTATCTTTTCAAATTACGGTTTTCTCTGGATATATGCCCAGGATTGGGATCGCTGGATCATATGGTAGCTCTATTTTAGTTTTTTAAGGAACCTTCATACTGTTCTCCATAGTGGCTGCACCAATTTGCATTCCCACCAACGGTGTAGGAGGGTTCCCTTTTCTCCACACCCTCTCCAGCATTTATTATCTGTAGACTTTTTGATGATGGCCATTCTGACCGGTGTGGGGTGGTACCTCATTGTAGTTTTGATTTGCATTTCTCTAATAAGTAGCAGTGTTGAGCATCTTCTCATGTACCTTTTGGCCATCTCTATGTCTTCTTTGGAGAAATGTCTATTTAGGTCTTCTGCCCGCTTTTTGATTGGGTTGTTTTTTTTGATATTGAGCTGTATGAGCTGTTTTTATATTTTGGAGATTAATCCCTTGTTGGTTGCATCATTTGCAAATATTTTCTCCCATTCTGTAGGTTGTCTTTTCATTTTCTTTATGGTTTCCTTTGCTGTGCAAAAGCTTTTAAGCTTAATTAGGTCCCATTTGTTTATTTCTGTTTTTATTTCCGCTATTCTCGGAGGCAGATCCAAAAAGATGTTGCTGTGATTTATGTCAAAAAGTGTTCTGTCTTCCTCTAGGAGTTGTATAGCAGCCAGTCTTACATTTAGGTCTTTAATCCATCTTGAGTTTATTTTGTGTATGGTGTTAGGGAGTGTTCTATTTTCTTTCTTTTACATACAGCTGTCCAGTTTTCTCAGCACTATAGGTACTCTTAATGCAAAGCCCCGTGGGTTGATAGCATGATTTTTGAGGAGCTAGTCTTTAATATTTGGAGACGAGTTGGCCAGTAAACACACATAACTAGAAAACTGCTTTGGGAGATTTGGGAAATCTAGCGGACCATTTGCAGAGAATGAAGGCATGGTGTTTCTTTTGCTTTTGGAACGGAAACTAGAGCTGCCTCTCGTGAGCTTGCCCCGCAACACCACGCCCCCGAACACATTCTGCCCAAGAGCTGCCTTTTCAAATCAGGTTGGACTGACCTGGTCCATGGATGAGTAGCACACGGCGCTTTGAGAGTTGGGAGGGAAGCTCACCGACTCCTTCTTGGCCAACTTCTACCCTGCCTGGCTCTAGCCGCTACGGCGTATCCACAGACCAGGCTCCACGGAGCGAGAAATCACAGAAGAAAACCTCAGCACCAGGGGCTGTGTTGGAAGGGGGGGCCAGTTAACTCGTGGAAGACACCGCAGAAGCCTGGAACTGGTGGGTTTCAGTGCTTGTCATGCGCATCTGAGAAAACATCCCTGAAATGTGGGAGCTAAGGGGTGGGGGCAACGCTAAGGGGTGGCAGAGGGGTGCTGCCAGGAGGCAGGTTCCCCGGCAGGACTGGGGTGTGTGCACAGTAGGGGAGAGGCAGTGACTGAGGGCTGCCTGCCAGGAGCATGAACGTGCCTTCCTGTAGAAATCCCTCTGCGTATCTGTGGCGTCTGTAAGAGATCCTACGCTGCCTGGGATGTTTCTTCCCTTGTTATTAAGGACGCATGTTCCAGAGATGCACGCCAGCATCTGTCAGAGAGGTCAGAGTAATTCAAGAATGGACGAGAGTATTATTTATCTTGGTGAAGTCTGGTCAGGGAGGGCTGTGTGCACGTGGATGTGCTGGACGGAGGGTCGCCCCCGACGGCTGTGATTGTAAAGAGGAGGGGGAGTGACGTAGCTTGTCTCTGGGTTATTAAAACAACCATCTCCTTGGAAAACAACTGAGCGTCTCCCGGAGCCTGTTCTGCTGAGCGAGTTTGGAGGCGAATGTGTCCTAGTAATTAGTTAGTAAAGAAATAGTTGTATGTTGCTCTTTTACTCACTCACCTCCATCTGGCTTGTTTTTTCCATTAACGAAAGTCCAGTCTTTAGAGCTCTCTTACTGCGTTCAGGGAAGCGGAAACCTGCTCAGCTATGAGAAATCCTTAACAAATAAGATAATGGCCATTTCGAGATAGTGCTTCATGCTTGGGTTTATTTGCACCTTTCAGCCCCTGTGAGGGGAACTGTTTCATCACCCCCATGGGACAGATGCCCCCGAGCCCAAGGAGATGAAGGCGTGTAACCTAAGACAGTTCCTTGCGAGAGCCTTGTGGCTTGCTCGGGGCAGGGACTGTGGCTGTCGTTGTGTCCTGAGTGCCAAGGTGGTGCCTGGGCCAGAAATTGCTCTGATATTTGGTCAGTGAAGTTAAAAATGGAGCATCAAGTGCCAACCGAGTGGTCTCCTCACCGCACGCCTCATGCGGGAGGATACTTGCTTTTGGCGAACATTTCGAAGTGGGATGAGTGGAAGGTTGAAGGGTCTTGGGATTTTTGTTGTGAAACCTCGGTCAGGTCTGCAAAAATGATATGGGTGCTGACGGCAAACTGCACAACCGAGAAAAGCCTGCGGGATGGGAAATGTGAGTGGAATAACAGCTAAATAGAAAACTGCAGGAGACGAGAGGAGAGGGCCCGATGCACCCACCGGCGAGGAAGGGCGTGAGGGAAGTAAGCAGAAACTCGCACATCGGTTAGCGGGTGCCGTAAATTGCAATGCGGTTGCTGCCGGGAGTTCATTTCTCTGTGCTCATCACATCAGGTTAATGGAGAGTTAAATGGCTCTTGAAACAGGCCGGCTGGAGGAGCTGGGAGCTGGGTCCTGTGTCCCGGGGCCTGGCCACGCTCTGCAGGGGAGGCTCCCTCGCCCGTGCTCCGAGCTGCTTCCATTGCTGCCTGTCCGGCTCCCCCCTGGGGGGCTGCAGCAGAAGTAAGTCACTCGCTGGCTAAAATGAAGGTTTTTCAGGACTGTGTTCTTTTCTGGAGACTCTAGGAGAGGATCCGTTTCCTTGCCCTTTCCAGCCTCCAGGCACATTCTCATTTCTGGGCTCAAACCCTCTTCCTCCACCTTCAGATCCAGCAATGGCAGGATTCTCTCTCCTGCTTCCATTTCCAAGGACCCTGATGACATGGAGCCCACTGGGATAACTCAGGAGAAGGTCAGCTGATTAGCAGCTGTAATTACCCTTTGGCATATGGCATCATGCAGTCGCAGGTTCCGTGGATTAAGGAAGCGGGCCTTTTGGGGAGGAGGGAATTGTTCTGCCTTCCGCAGCAGGGAAACAAGTTTAAAGCTGGTGAGGCTACAGCTTGTTTATTCCTTCCTGCAATTGCATAGTTGGGAAATTGAGGCCTGGGGCGTAACATTTATTATGCACCACTGGGTATTAAATGCTTCCAATGCTTGTCTAATCTTCACGACCACCCTTTGAAGTGGGCATTTTTATGTTCCCACTTTAATGCTAAGAAAACCAAGGCTCACGGCTGACAAGCCTGCCCTCTGTCAGCCTGCCCTGTGTCGCAGAGCCGGTACGTGGCAGAGCTGAGAATCTCACACCTCCAGGTGTCAGAGGGCCCAGCCCATCCATACCCTTCCTACCACCTACCACATGCTGGGTGGGTGTAGCTCCCTAACAGATCCCCGGTTTCCTGCCTGGTGTTCTTTTTCCGTTATACCATTCTGCCAGCTCACATTTTCCTCCAGTGATGGAGCAATAATACATTTTCCAGAAGTTCCTTTTTCAAGGAAGATTGCAGTATCATTGGTATTTCAAGCCTTTTCAACTTTTGTCACTCCTGATGGCCTTCTCTAAGGGGCACCATGTTTTTCTCATCCCCTCGGAGCATGATTTTTTATTGTGTTGATAAATTGCCCAGTTCAAACACATCAGAAGATTTACGTGGAAATTCTAAGATGAAAACTTCACCTGGTCCCCATTCCTCTCCCTACCTCCTGCTGTTTCTTGGGACTGAATCCTGGATTTCTTTTATTGTCTTTGGCACATTCCTTCTGTTTGTTTTGTTTCTTCTGTCTTTTTTTTTTTTTTAACAAGCTTAGATACTTTAAAAAAGAATGTATGAACTCCGATGTGTGTATGACCCATTTGAACCCTGGTGTAATATCTGTCAGGTTCTGTGAAAAGCTACAGCAGCCCCTTTGTCCAAGACCAGGGCCCTCACATACTGTTTTCTGTTCCTTTTCATCTTTGTAAGGCTCTGGGCTGGGCTGCACTGAAAATTGGAAGAGTCCCTCATTCCGCCACCCAGCCCCATAGGTTCCCTTGTTCTGATGCCTGTGCAGGGCGCAGAACAGGGCAGCCAACCCACAGAAGTTGTCCAGCCATGGTCTTTGGTCTCCACTAATCCCATGATCCACAAGGGGATAAGAGCTGGGGAGAGGTCTGGACTGCTCACAAAGGATCAGAGGGACAAAATCACCTCCTAATATGTGAGAGGGTTTGAGATTTGGAGCGTCTCAGTCGTAAACTAAACTCGTTCTCTTTTGCAAACACTGTTTTTAAAAAACATTACAAACTATATTATACAGAAAAATAATGTATTTAAAATATGTATACATATATGTATATATACATTATATATATTACATATAATATACGTAAAATTTAAAGAAGAAAGTAAAAAGAATACTCATCTTAGACAGTAGAATGTTGCCAGTTTGTTTGACCATCCATGTAAGATAATCTGTCACCCTCAGGTCAACATTATCTTGAATTCTAATTTTTCCTTCCTTTTCTTTATAGTTTGCCAACTGTTTGTATCCCAAAGAAGTATATTGTTTATTTCTTCTAATTTTTATTTTATATTGGAGTAGAGTTGATTAACAATGTTGTATTAGTTTCAGGTGTACAGCAGTGATTCAGTTATACATGCACATGTATCTATTCTTTTTCAAATTCTTTTCCCATTTAGGTTACTACAGAATATTGAGCAGAGTTCCCTGTGCTATACAGTAGGTCCTTCTTGGTTATCTATTTGAAATAAAGCAGTGTGTATATGTCAATCCCAAACTCCCAATTTATCCCTCCACCCCACCTTTCCCCTCTGGTAACCATAAGTTTGTTTTCTAACTCTGTGAGTCTATTTCTGTTTTGTAACTAAGTTCATTTGTATCATTTTTTTAAGATTCTGCACATAAGCGATGTCATATGATATTTGTCTTTCTCTGTTTGACTTACTTAATATGATAATCTCTAGGTCCTTCTACATTGCTGCAAATGGCATTATTTTATTCTTATGGCTGAGTGGTATTCCATTGTATATATGTACCACATCCTCTTTATCCATTCCTCTGTTGATAGAGATTTAAGTTGCTTCCATGTCTTGGTTACTGTAATGAATAGTGGTGCAATGAACACTGGGGTGCACGTATCTTTTTGAATTATGGTTTTCTCCAGATATATGCCCAGGAGTGGGATTGCTGGATCATATTGTAGTCCTATTTTTAGTTTTTTAAGGAACCTCTCTACTGTTTTCCATAGTGGTTGTATCAATTTACATTCCTACCAACAGTGTAGGAGGGTTCCCTTTTCTCCACACCCTCTCCAGCATTTACTGTTTGTAGACTTTTTGATGGCTATTCTGACTGGTGTGAGGTGATATCTCATTGTAGTTTTGATTTGCATTTCTCTAATAATTAGCGATATTGAGCATCATGTTGCGATGTTGGCATTTTCACGTGCCTCTTGGCCACCTGTATGTCTTTGGAGAAATGTCTGTTTAGGTCTTCTGCCCATTTTTTGATTGGGTTTTCTTTTGATGTTGAGCTGCATGAGCTGTTCGTAAATTTTGGAGACTAATCCCTTGTCAGTCACGTCGTTTGCAAACATGTTCTCCCGTTCTGAGTGTTGTCCTTTCGTTTTGTTCATGGTTTTCTTTGTTGTGCAAAAGCTTTTAATTTTTTGTTTGTTTTTTGCGGTACGTGGGCCTCTCACTGTTGTGGCCTCTCCCGTTGCGGAGCACAGGCTCCAGACGCACGGGCTCAGCGGCCATGGCTCACGGGCCCAGCCGCTCCACAGCACGTGGGATCTTCCTGGACCGGGGCACGAACCCGTGTCCCCTGCATCGGCAGGCGGACTCCCGACCACTGCGCCACCAGGGAAGCCCAATCATATGATTTTTATTCTTGTTTGTTGACGTGGTGTATCACACTGATTGATTTGCGGATATTGAAAAATCCGCGCATCCCTGGGATAAATCCCACTTAATTGTGGTGTATGATCCTTTTAATGTGCTGCTGGATTCCATTTGCTAGTATTATGTTGAGGATTTTTGCGTCTATGTTCATCAGTGATATTGGCCTGTAATTTTCTTTTTTTGTTGTATCTTTGTCTGTTTTTGGTATCAGGGTGATGGTGGCCTCATAGAATGAGTTTGCGAGTGTTCCTTCCTCTGCAATTTTTTGGTATAGTTTCAGAAGGATAGGTGTTAACTCTTCTCTAAATGTTTGGTAGAATTTGCCTGTGAAGCCATCTGGTTCTGGACTTCTGTTGGTTGGGAGTTTGTTTTTCTTTCTACCCTTTTGGGAAATTTGATATTCTAACCTAGGTAACTCCAAATTAAAAAATGCCAGCTTTTTCATAAATTTTTGTACAGTTCCACTTGCAGTTACATATAAACTTAGATATTAGTGATATTTTTTAAAATAAAAGGGAAGGCTTTTGCCAACTTTTAAAAAAATGTTTATTTTCTTACTAGTCATACATTTTATACACATCAGTGTATATATGTCAATCCCAATCTCCCCGTTCATCCCACCCCCACCCCCCCCACCGCTTTCCCCTTGGTGTTCATACGTTTATTCTCTACATCTGTGTCTCAATTTCTGCTCTGAAAACCGGTTCATCTGTACCATTTTCTAGGTTCCACATATATGCGTTAATATACAATATTTGTTTTTCTCTTTCTGACTTACTTCACTCTGGTTGGGAGTGTTTTAATCACAGTTTCAGTTTCATTACTTGTGATTGGTCTGTTCATATTTTGTATTTCTTCCTGGTTCAGTCTTGGGAGATTGTACCTTTCTAAGAATTTTTGCATTTTTTCTAGGTTGTCTATTCTATTGGCATATAGCTACTTGCAGTAGTCTCTTATGATCCTTTGTGTTTCTGTAGTGTCTGTTATAACTTCTCCTTGTTCATTTCTAATTTTATTGAATTGAGCCCTCTCCCTTTTTTTTCTTGATGAGTCTGGCTAAAGTTTTATCAATTTTGTTTTTCTTTTCAAAGAACTGGCTTTTAGTTTCATTGATCTTTTCTATTTGTCTCTATTTCATTTATTTCTGCTCTGATCTTTATGATTTCTTTCCTTCTACTAACTTTGGGTTTGGTTTGTTGTTTTTTCTCTAGTTGCTTCAGGTGTAAGGTTAGGTTGTTGATTTGAGGTTTTTCATGTTTCCTGAGGTATATTGTTTAGTTTGCTTTTTTTTTTTTTTTTTTTTTTTTTTTTGCCGTACGCGGGCCTCTCACTGTTGTGGCCTCTCCCGTTGCGGAGCACAGGCTCCGGACGCGCAGGCTCAGCGGCCATGGCTCACGGGCCCAGCCGCTCCGCAGCACGTGGGATCTTCCCGGACCGGGGCACGAACCCACGTCCCCTGCATCGGCAGGCAGACTCTCAACCACTCTGCCACCAGGGAAACCCTAGTCTTGCTTATTTTTGAATAAGCAATGGAATGGAGTCATACTGTAGATAGTCTTCTGTGACATATTATATCGCTGGATGGTACAGTTTTGATATTCATCCATGCTGATGCAGGTAGCTGTAGTTTATTCATTGTCACTGCTCTTTGTTACGGGCACTGTCTGGATTTCTCCTCTTGTCTTTTGGGTTGTTTGGTTGCTTCTCGTTATTATAAAACCGTGTTTCTGGTTATTATATAACCATGTCATAAAAACATGCCTCGGCATCTCCCCGTTCCTGCGTGTCAACTTCTCCAATGTATATTCCTAAGAGGAGGTGTGCTGGGCTATAGGATGTGTACGTGTTCAATTTATGTTATTTTTATTGTTTAAAAATTGTGGCAAAATATACGTAACATAACGTTTACCATTTTGACCATTTTTTGGTGTACAGTTTAGTGACATTAAGTTCATTCACATTATTGTGCTACCATCACCAACATCCATCTCCAGAGCATTTTTCATCTTACAAAACTGAAACTCTGTGCCCATCAAACACGAATTTCCTATTCTCCCGCCTTCCACGCCCTTAGCAGCCACCATTCTACTTTCTGTCTCTATGAATTTGGCTACTCTAGGTACCTCATATAAGTGGAATCATGCAATATTTGTCCTTTTATGACTGGCTTATTTTTCTTAGCATGATGTCCTGAGGTTCATGCGTGTTATAACACGTCGGAATTTCCTTCCTTGTTAAAGCTAAATAATATTCTGTTGTGTGTATTGACCACATTTTGTTTACCCATTGATCTGTCAGACACTTGCGTTGCTTTCACCTCTTGGCTCTTGTGAACAATATTGCTATGAACATGGGTGTACAAATATCTCTTCAAGTCCTACTTTCAATTCTTCTGGGGTACATACTCAGAAGTGGAATTTCTGGATCAGATGGTAATTCTATTTTTAATGTTTTGAGGGCCCTCTGTTCTTTTCCACGATGGCTGAACTCTTTTACGTTCCAGCAGCTATGCACGTTTATCCACATCCTCACCAACACTTGTTATTTTCTAATTGTTTCATAGCATCCGTCCTAATGGGTGTTAAAAGGTGTCTCATGGTGGTTTTGACCTGTGTTTCCACAATGACTGGTGATGCTGAGCATCTTTTCATGTGCCTATTGGCCATCTGTGTCTCTTCTTTGGACAAATGTCTATTTAAGTCCTTTGCATATGTTCCATTTTACTAAGAAATGCCAAATGGTTTATCAAAGTGGTTGTAATAGCTTATACCTAACCAGCAATTTATGAGAATTTCATTATGCATATCTGTGCCAACTCTTGTATGGTCAGACTTTCTGCCATCTGCTGAATGAAATGATATATCCTTATGGTTTTAGCTTGCAAATGCTATAAAGTGTCATCTTCTGGTTTGTGATGTATCGTTCTCATTTTTTGGGGTAATATCTTTTGATGAACAGAAGTTTAAATTTTACTGTGGTTAAATTGATCAGTCTTGGGCTTCCCTGGTGGCGCAGTGGTTGAGAGTCCGCCTGCCGATGCAGGGGGCACGGGTTCGTGCCCTGGTCCGGGAGGATCCCACGTGCCGCGGAGTGGCTGGGCCCGTGAGCCATGGCCGCTGAGCCTGCGCGTCCGGAGCCTGTGCTCCGCAACGGAAGAGGCCACAGCAGTGAGAGGCCCGTGTACTGCAAAAAAAAAAAAAATTGATCAGTCTCTTCCTTTATGGCATATGCTCCCAGGTCATGAACATATTTTCCTATAATTTTTTATAGGTTTGGCAACTTTCACAATTAGGTTCTTCACCCAAATAGGATTTAGCTGTGAGGTAGGGTATGAGTGGAACTTTTCTCATTTCCCCAGGTGGATGACCCGTTGAATTGTTTCTTAGAGCAGTCTGCCCATTATCAGGGACCTTTTGCAAACTGTACACCCTTTTCCCCCTATTCTGACAAGTGAATCCTGAAGTGTGTGTGTGTGTGTTTGTGAAAAAACACCCAGTGGGCTCTGACCTCTGCTCTTGCTGGGAACCGCTGCCACGAGGGGGAATATCTCACCTGTTGACGGGCTGCTAGAGTGTATTAGTAGAGTGGTCTGTTAGTCACGTGTCTTCAGCTCTGTTCAGAGCCAACGGGCTGCCCTCTCAGGGTTGGACCTGGAACCTTGTCTTGTATTATATACTTTTACATGTCTGTGTTCTGAAGAAATGAAGAGAGGGTTGACTGGCAAGTTTATCACAGGTAACATGAGGCAGCTGTAAGGATGCAGCCAAAGGGGTGATGGCCCTGGTTTTCCCACCTGGCAGATGTTTTTTTGACCTGTCCCCCCACGTCCTCCCTGGAGATGATGTTTCCTAGGGGGCCAGCATTTTCTTTCTTAATCGGGGTCGTTCCTGCCTCCCTCCCTAGGCAGGTGGTCATGGGGAGTTGGGAGGCGTGTCTAGGTTGCCTGGGGGATACAGCCATGGCTGTCACTGCTGTTACTGGCGTTGTTATTCTGGGCCAAGGTGAGGGGCATGATGGGGGGGCGTCCCATGTAATTCCAATCCACAAAACCCTGGAGATGCTAAAGTGGGTGCTCCCCCACATGATTCCTTGTCCTCTTTGGAGTAAAATAAGGTTGAGGGTCAGTCGGTGGTCTTCCTTCTTGTAAGGAAGTCTCTCTCCCAAGGTGCTTTTAGGAGCTGCAGACCCTGCTGCCACCTCCCCGCCGCTACGCTTGCTCGCCATCCCCCCACGCTGGAGAGCTGAGTCCTCCCTGTGGCGGAGCCCAGAGCTCCTGGAGCGATGGACGTGGGTTATTGACGCGGGATGATTAACCATAGTTATCTCATGATATTTGGTTGTAATGAATACATACCTGAGGATTGGGTGTGCCTACAATGGGATTTTTTTTTTTTAATTGGACTGATCTCTCTGGGCTTCCCATGGGGAAACTCTGTCCTTAAGAGACTTAAAACGCTGAGTTCACTGTAAATGCAAAAAGGGGGGGTGTTCTGTTCTCAGAGAAAGCAGACAGCAGCTGAATGCTGGGAGCCAGTTGCAGGTTTAGCTTGGGAATCTGGCTAAACTTGCAGGTTCGCTTCTCCCCATGACAACTGTTGCCTGGGGCCCACTGATAATCACAGCGGTCATTCTTCCCGAGTGTCCTGCAATGGCCTGGCTCTTCCCAGTGGAAATCTGAGAGGATGCTCAGCTTTCTGGAGTGACTACGTCCACAGCCTTAGACCTTCCCTGGCGGGTCCTCAGGTGCTGCCAACCCACACGGGTACCAGGGACCCCTGGGCTGCCGTCACAAAGTGCCACAAACTGGGTGTTGGCTTAAAAACCAGAAGTTTATTCTCTCCCAGTTGTGGAGTCTAGAATCAAGGTGTCACAGGGCCACGCCGTCTCTGCAGGCTCTGGGGGGGGCGCCTGTCCAGGCCTCTCTGCTCTTCTGCTCCCGGGCTCCCTGGCTTCAGCTGCCTAACTGCCGTCTCTGCCTCCGTCCTCACAAAGACATCTTCCCCTATGTGTCTGCGCCCCACAAGCTGTTCTCTTTCCCTCCCTCTCTATCTCTGTGTCTCTCTGACTCTGCTCCTCTAACGAGGACACCAGTCACGCTGGATTAGGACCTATCCTCGTCCAGGTGATCGCATCTTACCTCAGTGACATCTGCAAAGACCCCGTTTCCAGTTAAGGGTCCATGCACAGGTACGGGGGTTAGGACTGACCAGATCTATTTATTTATTTACTTATTTGGTTGCGCCGGGTCTTAGCTGCGGAAGGCGGGCTCCTTAGTTGCAGCATGTGGGATCTAGTTCCCTGACCAGGGATTGAACCCGGGCCCCCTGCATTGGGGGCGCAGAGGCTTAACCACTGCGCCACCAGGGAAGTCCCATTGAGCAGATCTTTCTGGGGGACACAGTTCACCCCACAGCACTGGACGCCCAGAGATGGAGAGAAAGCCCCTGGAAACTCTCGTAGGAATGTGACATCCACACGCAGGGTCAGTGGGCTTGCATGTTCCGTTTCTTCTCTTGGTAATTCATTTTACTGTACTTCTCTTAAACTGGAGGGGTCGCCTGAGCAGGGCTGCCTGACCCTATCCTCACCGCCTCCCCCCAAGTCCCCCACACTGGGGTCCCCCGAGAGGCCTCCCATGGGGGTCAGGACAGCTGGCTGGACGTCACCCCAGCTCCCCTTCCTCACTTCCATGTTGTGGTGGGTCCACTAGTCCTCAGTTCCCAAACGCTCAGAACTGCCCTTGGCCGCCATCTCTGCAGGCTCCGCGGGCCCAGTCAGCTTCCTCCACCGCAGGGTCTCCTGGTCCTGCCCCTTCAGTTCCGGCCTCTATTGCAGGGGTCCCATCCCCCCCCCCACTCGGCCCTGCCCTCCAATCAGTTCTGCACAGTCTCTCCCAGTCCCAGCAATCACTGGGGACTGGCTTTCCGGTGGATGAAGTAAACTCCTTAGCTGGGCATCAGGAAGCCCCTTCCACCATTGTCTTCCACGCCATCCCCAGGAGCCCTGGTGACCGCCCAGGCCACGTGCCATACGCCTGCTCCTGCCTCCAGGCTGCAGCCCCCTGGTCGGCTGCCCCTGCAGGGCCCTCTCCCCTCCAGTCCCTGGTGCTGAGGCTCCCAGATCCCTGAAGAACCCTCTGGAAGTGAGTGCTCCCCCCCTGGGAGCTCCAGCACGCATCACACACTGCCCTGTTTTGTTCTTATTCGGGTGTGCGTCTGGACATCTCTGCTGGACCCTAAGCTCCTTGAAGGCAGACACTGTCTTAGGCGTTTTTATCTCCATCACGGTGGAGTTCTATTTAACATATAGTCAAACTCAAATGACTATTTGCTGAATGAATGAATATCGGTGCCAACTAAGGCTGAGCAGCTGAGCCCACTCTGGTGAAGGTGAGGGCCCCTGGCACGTGCGTCCCCATGCAGACAGGTGGAGCTCCTCTCCCTCCCCGCCGAGAATACAGGGCCATCATGCATCGCCACTACATTAGCTGTTGACGCCAACACACTAAGTTGATAAAAATAATTTTTTTTTAAACTGTAAACATTTCTACCTAAGTCCCTTAAAACTCCCCGTGGTTTCTGCTTTTCATCGACAGTGAAATGTTTTATGACTTTGGTACAATACGTATAATGAGCAAAAGATAAACTCCCACTTGGAGAAAATACTAAACAAAAATTTCGACAAGCTTAAAGAAACCAAATATTTATAACCAAGAGAAAGAAAACGAAAATAGTTGATGGCAACTTATTTAATAACAGGATGAATGAAAATTCAGAGCTACAGAAAAATATCACTGACTCACGTTTTCAGATGCTAGGGTGTGAGATATATGCCATATATAAGATACATAAATATGTGTAACATATGTATTTCTGTTGGAACTATGGAAATTGATGGATTGGAACAGATTCTTCAGAATTTCTTTTATGTTAGTTCAGGGTCAGCCACTTCTGTGTTTTGGGGTGGAATCAGTGGACCGAGGGTGAGATGTTGGTGAGGGAACCACTTGGTTTGTAAACTGGGACGGACACCAGATCCTTGTATCTTACAACCTGAGGTCATAGGTGGTCACCGCTGCTTTTCAGGGGCTGTCAGTGACCTAAGGGGTGCTGTCCTTTCAAAGCACTTTGATGCACAAGGACAAAAGAAGTGTCCTGTGGTAGCACCACCAGCACATGACACCACCATCGCAGTGTCAGGCCTCATCTCTACTTTTAGTCCTGTTATAAATGGAGACCCAGGGCTCGCTTCGGGTGACCTCAGGAGACAGTTGGCCACTTACCTTATTTGTTTGGCAGCAGTAAGAGATGGGGTTTTTGATCCACCAGCAGCGTTTTTGATTTCTGAGGCTTTCTTCCCTGTGCAGTATCCCCAAACTCATTTCATAAAGGCATCGAAAAGCCATTAGAAAATAACAGCTGCTCTGCAGCACACTGGCTGCAGTTGCCCAGCCTCTGGCCTTGGCCTTGGCAGTGTTGGAATTGTTTCAGAGAGGGACGTGCTGGAATGAGAGGGAGGGGTCAGATTGCCTGAGCGGGGCCTCAGGCCATGCAGTGTGACCGCCCTGGGGGCACAGGGTGTGGTGTGGCCGGGTTGAGCCAGCCAAGGGCAGACCACATGAGACGCGTGTCCCGCTCGGATTGTTGGATGAAGGCAGTGGAGCGCCCCAGGAGGGCTTTAAAAGGTGAGTGACACGCTTAGAATTGCCTCTTTGGGAGACGACCAGCAGGAGAGTGACGCCGGAGGAGAAAGGCTGTTGCAACAGTCTAAGCGGGAAACACCAGCCTGGACCAAGGCAGGTGCAGCAAGTGACGGGTTGGAGCTCGTAAAGGCTGTGCCACCTGCTAAAACCCATGAGAACAGTACCTCCCACTGTAGTGGCACCAGCCTCAGCGTACAGTGCCGGGGAGCCCAGGGCCTGTTCCCCTGTCACTTCCTAACCATGTGTCTCAGGCAGATTGCTTAATTATTAGAACTTCAGCACCTGCAAGTGTAAAATAGACTTGTCCCTACCTCATAAGCTTGTTCTGGAGTTTAAGTGAGATACAGCTTTGCTCCAAGAGGAGGTCTGGGCTAACATAAAATTATATTTTGAATTCGTTGTTGTTAATCTGAGAATATTAATGTTGTCAGCCGGTTGGGCGTGTGAGACTGCCACCGCCGGACCAGCCTGGACAGAGCCCAGACCCGGGGGCTGGGCACCCAGTGCCCAGTACCCAGCACTGCAGGAGCTGTCGCCTGGCTGGCTGGCTGGGCGAGGAAGGAAATTTCTATCTTATCGGATGGAGGGCAGGGAGCAACTCTAGAGAATGGCCCAGCTCTTCCTTGGGGTTGCAAACCTGGACCCCAAATGCATACATCCGGAGGGACGCTGCTCTGCCACGGGCTTGAGAACAATTTTTCTCAGCTTGGGAGGAGTCGTAGCAAGATTATTGAAATGCTTTTTGAAGGCATGGCGGTTACAATCAGATTACTCATCTGACCTGAGGGAGTTCTTGGTTTATTAAAGTGGCTTTTCTTCATTACAGTTTAGCGACTTGCCAGTAGAAGTTTATTTTAGGGAGTCACAGGATAGGCATCTGTGGGTTTGCTGGAGTTGAGGCCTGCGGAGCTGCCTTCTGTGTGTGTGTTGATGTATTGGACCAGCATCGGGAGAGAGTTACTGGAGAGGGCAGGGGAGTAGCTGCGGGGCCAGTTGGGGGAGGGACGCGGGGGGGGGAGGGGGCGGTGCGGGTCCCTCCCAGGCCTCCACGCGGGGAAGATGCGATGCGCGGTGCTCTGGGCACCGGACCCAAAGCAGAGCAGGTGCGTGTGGACAGGTGACTGTGCCTCTTCATGCTCCGCGTGCGCTCCTCTCCGCACTTGGGTTGTGTGTATCTGGCTTCTATTGAGAAGAAAATATTTGTTCAAAAGAGATTGGTAAGGCTCACGCTGCCACCGACCTTGCGCTCTGACTTGGACGTTTATAAGGAATTTTAACTAACATGTTTGGACATAGCTTGTGTGTGTTCTGTCAAAAGCAGTTTCCAGAAGAGCATTCCACCAGGCGCTTGGTTCTCTGTTTTAAGTTTTGTGTGAGGAGACATTAAACACGTCTCTTTCAATGACCACCCAGGAGTGTAACGTGATATTTTAGCCCTGCTTCTGGGGATGCGAGCGATGCCGTTACTACCGTTCTGGGTTGTGCTCAAAAGGTGGCCATCCCGGTCCTTCCAGAATGGGTTGGTGGTGTTTTGGAACAAGATCATTTACATTTTGTGCTGTAATTTCTCACTGGGATGGTGTTTTTGACACTCATTGCCCGTATGTCAACACTAAAAACAAGCGCTTTTTGTTCTTGGGGAGGGGTTTGCTCCTTGCTCTTCAACAGCCAAAGAGACACGCGGCAAACCTTTCTCATTGTTTTGAATCCCGCATATCCAGTGCAGGAAGGGCAGGAGGAGGGGTGAGATACAGGGAGGTCTGCAGGAAGGGCAGGTGTAGGGGGTGAGATACAGGGGGGTCTGCAGGAAGGGCAAGTGAGGTCTGCCGCTGCCCAAAGAGGAGCCACTGCTTTTTGAGAGGGGACATCACAATAAAAAATAGTTCTATTTTGGTTGTCATGCTGCAGATGAGATTAAATTAGAAACGCTTGGCGCTGGGACAGGTGAAGTTGATGATACTGTCTCTGGAAAGTTGTTTTATTAACCTGGGCGTAAGGTGTTGAGGGCCTAGCTTAGGGTAGTGATGCTGGAAATGAGGGGGACTGATATATATGGTGGGGGTATCTTGAAAGGGGGTCTGTTGATGAATTGATAAGACGGAACGGAAGAGAAGAGGTTGTGAGGACTCCAGTGCTTTGAATCTGGGACATCTTGATGGCAAATGGAGAGGGCTGATTTGGGGTAAAGAGGCTGAGGTCAGGGTTGGCTTATAGAACGAGAAAATCAAACATCATCTAATGTTTTAAGTGAGAACAGCTAAATAATGTTATTTTGAGGAAGACGTGTACATTTCATCACGCTGTGTAAGAATCATCTGCATATTACAAGTACTGGATAGTAGTTTTGCAGACTGCTAAACTTTTTTTTTTTTTTTAACATTAAAGCTTCCACATACTCGTTGCATAATAAAGGAAAGAGAGCTGACAGTTGATAACTTCAATAGAAAAAACATTTTTTTAAGTTTTATAGTTGTCTCTAGCAACTGTGACTTGTTTTTCCAGGTTTATTTGGAGGAAAGTTTAAGAAAGGCCAGGTCTGGCTCTTTGTCTCAGAGAAAACCACACAGAAGAGCAGATGAAACAAAGAGTGAAAATATGTCTAGTCTTAGGTGCGCTGTAGTTTTTAGGCCAGATGCAGAGTGCTTCTAAGGTTTTGGGGGTAACTGTTTAAAAATCTTACTAGCTACTTTCCCACTTTTTTTTTTTTTTTTTTTTTTGCGGTACGCGGGCCTCTCACTGCTGTGGCCTCTCCCATTGCGGAGCACAGGCTCCGGACCCGCAGGCTTAGCGGCCATGGCTCACGGGCCCAGCCACTCTGCGGCATGTGGGATCCTCCCGGACCGGGGAACGAACCCGCATCCCCTGCATTGGCAGGTGGACCCCCAACCACTGCGCCACCAGGGAAGCCCTACTTTCCCACTTTTTAAACCCAGTAGAATGTTATTGAAAAGTATTGTCGCAGGTGATTTCTAGAAATGATGATCATTGATCTAGGCACTCCTCAAGGATGGTGGAGCTGCTTTGGGGGTGCAGGCGCCCTCTTGCCGGACACATAGGCTGTTGCAGGACCACAGGGCCCCTGCCCTGCAGGAGGGATGAGCGGGGGAGGGTTTGCCCAGAATCCACAGGGGAGGCAGAAGCTGGGCCGTGAGAAGCCTCAGGGATTGCGGAGGGCGAACTTGGGCACCACTGCCATACCTACCGTGCCCGTTCTGATCTGTTTCTGCAGGGAGCCAGGGTGGAACTGAGCCAAGGCAGAGGCTGGCTGCACTTGAACTCTTACTCTCTTGGTCCCTAGGCCAGGAAACCCGTTGGCGTAGCAGAGCCATGGGGCCCTCAGAGGGGGATGAGAGGAGAAGTGGTGAGACCAAACCCCCAGTCAGGCAGTAGGGTCCCCTGGCTGGACTGATGGCATCACCGGCGGGCGACCTCGTGCACGCTCGGAGCTGCACGTGGAGGAGCCCAGGGTGGGCAAGGTGGTTTTCACCACCAGTTCAAATCCCTTTTTAAAGGATCAGATGCTAAATTCTCTTGTAGGCGTGACCTTTGAATCTAGTGGTTTCCCTTTCATTCAAATATAAAGTCCGTAGGCAACACGCAATCGTTATTTGAAGTAAAGATATTGACAGACATGGGATTTATTGATACGAGCCAGCAAGCTAGCCTGTTAGAGTTCCAGGGATGCTGACGTGAGACTCTGGGGTCAGAAACAGAGGACTTTATTACTCGGGGCATAGCAGGCAGTATCACCAGTCAGGTCCCCAAGTCTAGGGAGCAGGACCCAATGGGCCCAGACGGATGCTGCGGTCACAGTGGGCTCGTGTCCCTGCTGAGGAACTGAGCTGCAGCGACCCACTATGTCATAGCACATGGTAGGCAAGCCTGCTCTCTGTTGCAGAGGGAGATGTTACCGAATCCCTCAAGGTTGCTCCCTGCAAACACAGTGCTGAAAAATGGTCCAGGTATAGACTGGGCCCGAGCCTTGCATCCATGGCACGCCCAACAAAATGTGTAGGTATGTGAGAGGCCCACAGATACCACCTCCTAATGATGTAAAGATATAAATATAATGATGTTATAGGTGAAAATCTGGAAAGAGTGTTAAAAATTTGTGTCTGTTTAATAAAGGACCATTTCACAGCATGTAATTTGGCTATATATTTCAAATTTAAAATATATATTCTTATTTCAAACTATTTGAAAATCCTATTGTTTTTCCTACAGACTGTGTTATGAAACAACTGCTTGCAAAATGTTCTCCCCTCCGTCTCTTACTCTCACTTTTATTTTTAAACAATCACGTATAAAATAACCGCTGTGTGCACAGCATTCTACCAGGTGCCATTGGGCATACGGAGGAAGTAGGTGATTCAGTCCTAGCCCTTGGTTTTCTGACATATTAGGATGATGAGGCAGGCTTCCGTGAAGCCGCCAAAATAAATCTATCCACTGCTTGATAATGCAATACCAATGATGCCAGAGAAAAGTGAACCAAATTATTTTGTACGCTTTCCATCAAGAGTGGTTACATACTTTTAATTTTTTATTTATTTTTATTTTATTTATTTATTTATGGCTGCGTTGGGTCTTCGCTGCTGCGCGCGGGCTTTCTCTAGGTGCAGCGAGCCGGGGTTCCTCTTTGTTGTGGTGTGTGGGCTTCTCACTGCGGTGGCGTCTCTTGTTGTGGAGCACAGGCTCTAGGTGCACAGCCTTCAGTAGTTGAGGCACATGGGCTCAGTAGTTGTGGCTCGCGGGCTTAGTTGCTCCGTGGCCCGTGGGATCTTCCTGGACCAGGGCTTGAACGCGTGTCACCTGCACTGGCAGGCGGATTCTTAACCACTGCGCCACCAGGGAAGTCCCGGTTCCATATTTTTTTAATCGGTCTGCACTCCCGCAGCCATAGGCACCGTGGGTCCTAACAGCTATAGTGCAGGTGTGTGCAGTTCTGCAACATATCTGCTACCTGATAGTGCCACCCGACTCCCCTCGCTGTGTCTTGTGTGCTCTCTTGTTCTCTGTCTCTGTCTCCCAGGCATGAAGCATAGGGGTATCTGTGGGAAAGGGGTTTAGTTCCTCAGGCTTTCTGGTGGGAGGAAATTGCTCGCGGGTGGAACTCACACATCAGAAAATGTCCCCAAGGCCACACTGGCTCTTTGGTCATTTTCACACGACAGTGTCAGAGCCCCCTGGCTGGGAGCAGCTGGCTTGACCAGGAGGGGGTCAGCCGACACTGAAGCTGAAATCACTGAAATCATTACTTCAGAGTCTCTGGGAATCTGTGACGTTGACACGCTGCATAACGACGTAGCACCTTTGAGTCATGCCGAGCACATCCGTGCCACGTGCTTGCTCCTCACCTCCACTCTGGGGGGCGTCCACCCACGGGACGGCGTGGCCCAGGGCCTTGCCTGAGGTCATACAACTAGCGACAGGGCAAGGTCCGGGACTCAAGCTTTCTGATGCCAAGGTCCCAAGTGCTTTTTGGGTTTTTGGCTGTTATTGTTGTTTTGTAAACAAGGATTTATTTGAGATGAAAACTACCATATCAGTACAAAAAATTGGTATGTCCTCGATGCTCTCAGCCTGCACAGGCGCCGTTCCTTATGAGAGCGCGATGACCCGGCAAGGCTTCCTGTCTGCCAGGGACACTCCAAAGGCATCATGCAGCCGTGTCCTTGCCTCCCCTGGGACCAACTCTGTCCCAGAAAATCCCCCAGAAGCCACTGCAGCTTCTTAGGATTCCAGGACATCTCTCCGGGGCCCCCAAGACAACCTGCCCTATTTTGTGAAGGGTCAGGACTATTTTTAGTGTCCAAGCCCCCTCTGAGAGAACATAGTCCTGTGTGTGGGGCAGGCTGGATGGGGGTTCGTACAGCAAGTTACAGCACAGCACACAAGTGTGATTACCCTCATCTGTTGTGCTGGGCTTGTATTCAGTGTTAGAACCAGCAGGCGTGGAGTGAGGGCCGTAGGCTCTGTCCCGGGAGCAGGGTGCCTGAGCTTTAGCACACGAGGCTGTGGTCTCTTTTGTAGGGAGCCAGGCCTTTCCAGAGGAAGCAAGGCAGTTTGGGGACTCGGGCCCTCGTCTCTTTCCATTACAAAACAGTGTGGGATTTCAGCCCTCTTCTCCTTTCCATTACAAAACAGTGTGGGATTTCAGCCCTCGCCAGCCGTGAAGAATTGAGTGTAGCAAAAGCAAGAGATTCAACTTCTCACTCAGAGTTTCAGGACTATTGAAGGAGGAAGGCAAACTTTTTGGATATAAAAAATTTACAGACTTTACAAGGGAGGGAGAGGGAGAAGATAGAGTGTGAAAGAGGAGAGAGGGCGTCTTTACCTGGAATTCAGATGTTGTCAGCTTTAAGCACCTAGATCACGGTCACAAACCGCAGAGTGCTTAAAAAATGCTCCGAAGCCCCAAAGGCGCTGCCGTGAATGCCAAGAGACGCATCCGGCGGGCGAGGTCTCCTCCTGGAGCCCTTCTCCCTGATGTTGGCTGGATTTCACCTGCTCGTGCTCATCCGGTCCCCCAGCCCCTAATCAATTGATACCAGCTGGTCAGCTGGAGCCAGGCAAAGGCTCCACTGATGTCCTAATGAGCAGCGAGGGGGCAGCTCAGGCCCCGGGCACAGTCAGCCAGAGAGCCCGTGACAGAGCTCACGAGGCTGGTAATGGGGTTCCGGACAGGACGACAGGTTGACCTGTATCCTGTCAACCCCTTTAAGGAGGCAGGGGGCATGGAGACCTGTGTCCAGGTGGAGTTCAAGTGTTACCGCTATTGGGGGTCAGTCAGAAGCGATGAGGAGGGTCTGGGAGGTCGTCGTGGCTCCGGAAGGGGAAGGCTTAAGGCTCCACCTTCTACCCCATGTCCCGGTGCAGAAGCACATCTGTGGCGAACGCAAAGGTATATTCGGAGATGCACGTACAGAAAAAGGAGGTCATTTGTGGTTCTGAAAAGGTTTGTGAGGATCTGATTCTGACACCAGTTCCAACGTGTGATCCCCCCAACCGCACCACCAAGGAATTAACTCAGTTCTGTCTACCTGGAGGTGACGTCTGGTTTCACAGGTTAAGGGCTCAGCCACACCTTCAGATGCCAGCCACAAGTCCAGGTGGTTACCTGTGCTTCTGATGGACCAGCTGTAGATGGAGTTTCCCATGACCCCCTTCTTTCAGTTTGATTAATTTGCTCGAGTGGCTCCCTGAACTCAGAAACATTCTACTCCCTACAATACCAGTTGATTAGAAAAGGATGTAACTCAGGAACAGCCAGGGAAGAGGTGCACAGGGCGGGGCACGAGGAAGGGAATCACAGCCTCCGTGCTCTGTCCAGGCCCCACTCTCCCTGAATCTCCACACGTTCCCCAACCCGGAAGCTCTCTGAACCCCATCCTTTTGGGGGTTTATGGAGGTTTCGTTACGTAGGCACGACTGTGATTAAGTCATTGACATGGGCAGTTGATTCGATCTGCAGCCTCTGTCCCCTCCCCAGAGGTCAGAGGATTGGGACTGAAAGTTCCCATGGCCTAATCACATGATTGTTTCCTCTGGCAACCAGCCCCCATCCTTAGGTCCAAAAGTCACCTCGTGAACATAAACTCAGGGTGCTTGATAGGCATTTATTAGGATTATCAAGACACCTTTATTGCTCTCGTCACTTAGGAAATTCCAAGGGTTTTTGGAGCTTCGTACCAGAAAGGGCAAATATCAGTGAAGACCAAATATATATTCCTTATTATACAGCACAGTATCACAGTGGAATATTGTCTTCTAATGACGGTGCTCTGGTGAAGTGTCCATAGTGCTTTAAGAGCAATATGTTTTTACTGTATTAGATACTGTCGTCTTCAGTGTTGTTGGTATCAATAAAGTGTCCATGTTCTTTTGATATAGACATTCTTTCTGTAAGTGGTGTTTTTTTTTTTTTTTTGCAGTACGCGGGCCTCTCACTGTTGTGGCCTCTCCCGCTGCGGAGCACAGGTTCGGACGCGCAGGCTCAGCGGCCATGGCTCACGGACCCAGCCACTCCACGGCATGTGGGATCTTTCCGGACCGGGGCACGAACTCGTGTCCCCTGCATCGGCAGGCGGACTCTCAACCACTGCGCCACCAGGGAAGCCCCTGTAACTGGTTTTACAGCTATAGATTTGGCTAAACAAGGTTTTTAAAGATTGGTCAGCTTTTTATCCAAGAAAGATAAAAGAAATGTTTGCAAAAATGATTCAAACTAGATGGTAGCACCCCCTCTGCTAATCCTTCCCTCTGGAGTTATGCCTGACATCACGGAAAGCTTTTCCTAGTTATCTGTGGCTCACTTCACATTTCCCAGGTGGAAATAATTTCATGTTCTTCTATAGATCACGGTGGAACCATCACCTGGGTTTTCCTTAATCCTTAGGATTTAGGGTCAAAGACAGTAGATACTTTCTCAGGCTGATTAATCTCATCTGTGATGAGCTTGGCATTTCTGCCTTAGGGTACTAGTTAGCCTCATAGGACTTGATACATCGATAAAAGTCCGGTCTTGCATGAACTACGATTGGGTGACTTTGTGCTGTTGACATTTTCCTGAAAACCATTTGTGCTAATTACATACCGAGGCACTTTTTCTCTCAGGAACCCCAGTGCCTCAATGAATTGTGAATTCTTGTTATCAAGTGTTTGCGATCAAACAATAGATAGACGATCATAAGTGGTACAAGGAAACAAAACTCTATTATTGTGGGCTTCCCTGGTGGCGCAGTGGTTGAGAGTCCGCCTGCTGATGCAGGGGACGCGTGTTCGTGCCCCGGTCCGGGAAGATCCCACATGCCGCGGAGCGGCTGGGCCCGTGAGCCATGGCCGCTGAGCCTGCGCGTCCGGAGCCTGTGCTCCGCAACGGGAGAGGCCACAACAGTGAGAGGCCCGCGTACCGCAAAAAAGAAAAAACAAAAAACCCCTATTATTGCAAATTGTCCTTGATACCCTGGCAAGCCAATGCAGGGCTTTCAAAATAGAGATGAGGGGGAGCTGAATATACCAACATGGTAGATTTCTCTCAAAGAGTCCTCCTTTTTTCTCCCCTTACTGCAGACCGTAAAATATGGTGAAATACTTCCTCCGGAACCTCAGTCCGGGATAGTAATAGTAGAGGAGCAGAAGGAGAGGACCCAGAGGGATGGGGAATGTACTGTGAGGTGGGGTTACTGTTTTATTCCACACTTGGGATCATTTTGCGAGGATAAGTGCCTTGAGTGGAAAGACTTCAGTAGCAGATGCCACACACAAATGATGCAGAGCGCTTTTTTTTTTAACTGAAAAAAAATATTTTTAATTGAAGTATAGTTGATTTACAGTGTTGTTAATTTCTGGTGTACAGCAAAGTGACTCAACTATACGTGTATTCTTTTTCATATTCGTTTCCATTTTGGTTTATCCCAGGGTAATGAATATAGCTCCCTGTGCTACACAGTAGGACCTGGTTGTTTATCCATCCTATATGTAATAGTTTGCCTCCGTTAATCCCACACTCCCAATCCTTCCCTCCCCCACCCCCTCCCCCTTGGCAACCACCAGTTTGTTGTCTATGCGAATCTGTTTTGTAGATAAGTTCAGTTGTGTCGTATTTTAGATTCCACATATAAGTGATATCATATGGTATTTGTCTTTCTCTTATACTTAGTATCATCATCTCTAGGTCCATCTACATTGCTGCAACTGGCATCACTTCATTCTTTTTTATGGCTGAGTCATATTCCATTGTACATATGTACCACATCTTCTTCATCCATTCATCTGTTATGGACATTTAGGTTGTTTCCATGTCTTGGCTATTGTGAATAGTGCTGCTGTGAACATAGGGGTGCATGTACCTTTTCGAATTATAGTTTTGTCAGGATATATGCCCAGGAGTGGGATTGCTAGATCATGTGGTAACTCTCTCTTCAGTTTTTTGAGAAACCTCCATACTGTTTTCCACTGAGTGCCTTGAAATTCAATGTAAAGCCCGCCAGGCTGCCGAGCAGGCCTGTCTGTGAAGCTCATCTGTCCGTGTGGCTCACGGTCTGGAAGTGAAGGCAGGCAGGAGGAAATCGTGACGGGTCCTCAGGATTCTTCCCGAGCTCAGCGCTTTTGTCCATCCTCAGGCCTAGCTGGTCTCCCGCTGCCGGGTTCAGGAGGAATTCCGACAGAGCTGCTGAACCTTCTCCTGTCCTTACTTTGTCATGGGACTGTTTCCCCCGAAGGACCCCCTGAGACCCCTCTGATGGGGCAGTTTCGTTTGTCACGACGTGGAAACAATCTCCTGGGAAGAAAGGAGGTTCACAGAGCAGAATGCCAGCCATCATGAGACCCTAATTAGAAGGTGGTGGTCCTCTCCAACCCAGGATTTGTGGAGAAGCGTGTAACTGGCATAAATTTCTAGGGTGTCACATCCATACATGACCAGCTGTTATTATATTATTATAATATATAATATTATATTTCTGTGCCCACCAGTAACGTGGAAAACACTAGACCAGGTCTGCAGGGTCCCCAAACTGGAAGGGGGGGAGAGGGGACAGTGGGGGAGCTTGGGAGGGGTCACGACAGAGGGTGGTGCATGGGGTGGGACCCAGGGTTTTCCAGGGGCCGCCTCGCAGGGGTCTCTGGTCTGCTCACTGGGCACGCTGCAGAATGGAGTCCTTTCTCCCATTTGTACCAGAGGCGAATGTGAAATGACTCTAGTCTGTGCTTCTGGCCCCTCTGTGCCCCCAAAACGTGAAGGGCAGAGCACTGTTCCCTGTTGCATCCTCTGCTGGGTTGGGGGCCGGTTTCCCAGGCCACCTGGAGTGGGAGAGCAGTGGGCAGTGGCGAGGACCCAGGCAGCCTCTCTTTGCAGAGTCAGGCTGGGAGTGGTATGGTGCGGATCCTGCAAAGTAGGTTCTCCAAACTTCCCTCACATCTGAGATGAGAACAGTAACACCCCTCGGAGGGGATGCCGTGAGGACAGATGGCGGATCGCGTTGGCTCTGATGGAACACGTCATCAGATACACAATACATTGATGACGACCCTCCAGTGGGTGTTATTGTCACCTCATCAGGTTTGCCTGACTCCCCCATCAGAAAGCTGGGTCATTATCTCAACGTGTCGGTTGACCCTGAGGCCAAGGTCCACGTCAGCCAGAGCTCTGTCTGGAGCTAGAACATAACGCTTGGATTCACTTCCCTTACTTCTTTCCAACTTCCTTAACCCCTTTCATTTTTTTCTTCCTCTATTTCCATAAGAAGCAAAATACGTGTGTGTGTGTATAAGAAGCAAATATAAAATATTGTAGGAGGTACTCCTCCTGCTTTGCTTCTACTGAGTGTTAGGATTTTGAACTCTTGTGAAAACAAGTAAAATTTCTACCACTAGTATTCTCTGGTAAATTTTAGATTTTCTTTTTCTACAAATAAATTACGATCATTGGGAGAAGGTATTGACTTCTTATGAAGAAACCATGCGTGTAATAGTAATAGTTGATTAAAATATAGTGACTTGAAACATCAGTAGAGGAGAAACTACCCTTCAAGATATAAAAGTAAACATTTTTTAATGTGTGCCATTGTTTAAAAAAAAATAAGTCTCTTGGAGAAAAAGCTTGCTAAGGCTTAGATCACAGTTTAAAAGCTGCCTTCAAAACATTTATAAACAGTTTGAGTCCATCTGAATGTATATTTTACAGGTTAAAAACAGTACTGGCTAATCTTAGCTTCTTGGCCATAAAAGGAGAAAAAGAATGTATAGTACTGTACACATGGAACGTGAAATCAGTCAAGGGACCTTACAGGGACACCCAAAATGGAAGCTATAGCAATCCATAGAGTTTTGTTTGGAGTGCTTTGTCATGGCTCTTAATTTTGGACATAATTAGTTTTTTTTATTGTGGTCAAATATACGTAACATCACGTTTACAATTTTAATCCTCTAAGCGTATAGTTCAGTGGCATTAAATATATTCACAGTGTTGTGCAGCCATCACTATTTTCAGAACTCGTTCATCATCCCAACAGCAGCTTTGTACCCATTAAGTAGTAGCCGCCCACTCCCCTGCCCCTTCATCCTCCCACCCAGCCCCTGCGAGCCTCTATTCTACTTCTATCTAGGTATCTACCTCTATCCTAGGTATCTCATATACGTGGACTCGTACAATGTTTGCCCTTTTTTTGTCTGGCTCATTTCACCTGGTGTAATGTTTTCAAGGTTCATCCGCCTATCAGAATTTCCTTTTTATGTAAACTGCGTGGGCAGAGCAGAGACCCTCAACTCCGAGCTCTCCGTGGCCTGGTTCCTGCCCTCCAGAGGCAGCTGTGGTGGTCGCGTCCAGTCAAGCACCCCAGGCGGAGCTGGGACTCCCCCCTCCCCCACCACCACCTCCCGATGTCCTGGGCGCATTCGGCAACCTTTCAAGCCTCGGTTTTCTCCTGGTCCCGGGGGACCACGAGCCCCGCTCTCCATCCTGGTGCGGTGCCAACACCTGTGCGGTTCCAGGCCCGTGTCACCCTCCCCCAGCCCAGTCTGCTTTGGGTGGGAGTGGTTTTGCTGAACGGCAGAATTAGAGAATCTAGAGGTTGGAAGGACCTGGCACATCTGCCCTCATCTCTGGGCAGGCGATGGCGCGGGACAGGTACGCAGGCTTGTCAGGGGTGAGCAGCCTGTCCCAGCAGGAACGGCCACGGGAGCTGCGTCCAGGGAGGAGGCAGGACCAAGCTCTCAGGCAGATGGTACTTCCTGATCAAGCCCTTTCCTCTGTCAATTCAGAAACCATTAGAACCAGGCTTGTTGCACAAATGGGTCTACAGGCAGCCAGGGAGGAGCCGTTGTCGTAAGATGCTCCGCGAATAAAGAACGGTCTTTCCCTTTATACCTAGATGAGGTCATCTCTGTTTTGATGGCTTACGTGTAAACATCTAACAACATCTGGATTTTCTCTGAGTGGCTTTTCATGGGAGAAGCGGGTTATAGGTTTGGTGTCATTTAGAAGACAAGCAGCTAGACTGCAGTGGTTGCAACAGCACAAAGCGGATGCCACACACAAGATGGCATCAGGCCTGCAGCCCTGCGTGTCCCCAGTGCCACGCCATGGAGTGATACCTCACAGGCCACCTGCATCATTCCCAGAGAGTCTCGTCCATGATGTTCCATCCTCGGCGAGACACGAGCTGTCGGGGCTCTTTGCGGGAGAGGAGAGCTCCCCGCAGGGAGTGCCGCTGGGCTGCAGGACAGCTCCTGGGGCTCTCTGACGTGGTCGCCGAGTCAGAGCCTGGGGCCTGGCGGGCCGAGGGGGGACTTGCAGGTGATGGCGGCTCTAACCTTGGCCACCCTGCTCTGGCGGTTGAGGGGCTGCAGTGGAAACACCTGGTCTGGCAGCCAATCGGGCTTGTGAACACCGTCTGGGAAGTTCTGTGCTGTCATCTGCTGGCAGAAATATGTGTGGTTTGGGGCGGCCGGCCTCATAGCCTGTGTTCACAAGAGACAGCACCACCTAGACAGTAAACCTGGCTTCTTTGCTTTTAATCACCTGAACCAGGGCTGTTTTTATTCTTCCACAGGAGGCCTGCTCCTAGCCGCATAGCTCTAGCCTTACCTGGGGCCGTCCAGGGACAAGGCTGGGTCCCGCTGGGCAGGGGGAGCAGGGCCGCCCTCCCTCTGCTTCTCTGGCCTGTCCTTAGCCCGGGGTTACGTCCCCCGGGGAGCACTTTTCTCCCCCCAGTGCTCGCTGCTGGCCCAGCTCAGCAGGCTGGGCTGGCGGCCCGTCCATGACCCCAGCAGCCCTCAGGCGTCCAGGGCTATTCTCACACTGCGGTAGCAAGCGGCATCCTGCCCTCTTCCCGCAGGTCAGGGCCTGGTCTTGGCTAATTGAATCATCTGTAGTTCCCCGAAGGTGCTGGAGGCTCATGGAGAATACGGAGAGCCTTTGCTCCCTCGTGAAATCACGGTGCAGGCATCCCCACTGCCCTTAGATCGCGTGGAGCGTGTGCTTGGTGTCAGAGTTGGGAATCCAGGTAGCCATAGCTTGGAGATGAGAATCGCTGAAGATGTACCCGGGACTGGCTTTGTGCAGAGCCCTAGGAGGGACACTTGGAGATTTCAGAGCCTTTTGGTGGGTGATCCATGGGGCTGAGTGATGGCTCCAGGCAACAGGGCTTCCGGGCAGATGTGGGTCAGCACGTCGGCCTCGGTCTGCGGGGGAGCCTCTTGGAGAGGAAGCCATCAGCCCGGGAGGGCAATTAGCATCTGAGCCATCTGCCCTCCCCAAATGTCCATTAGGCCCTTCCTTGTCCTTTGTGCAAAGATGCGTTTGATAATCCCCAGCAGCACAGTGCTAATCCTTCCCCGGGGGACTAATCCTCCAGTTTCATTTCCCGTTCATTTCTACCTGGCTTCAGGGCTCTCGGTCCATCAGATCTGTCCACTGCAGCATTCGGTGTAGCCGGGTGCTTGCATCACGAGTCAATTCTGTTGTTTCCAAAATATAACATCTTTTCTGATCCAAAAAAATAGCATATGAATTTTGGCTCTTTCAGAGAAATTTTTTAAATCTATGAAGAAAAACATGAAGTCATTCATAATTCTACTGCCCATTGATAAGACCTGTTAGCATCTTAGTGTCATATTTGCTTCTAAACATTTCAAAGACAAAAATATTTAATCTTGATGAGATTATATTAAATTTGTTTTTCATCCTGCGTTTCAAAGGTTGGCATTTTGTGGGAAATTTCTCATGTCATTAAAATGTTTTAGTAATCATTTATAATGGCGATGCAATATTATATTAACTGTTTTCAGTGAAATTGGAAACGTGCATGTTTTTCTTCTGAATATTATGAAAGTTTTCAAACATAAAGTTTAAGGAATTTTCTAGTGAGCACCTGTATAGTCACCACCTGTATTCTACCTCAGCATTTTACTGTATTTATCAAATATCTTCATTCATCTATTAACCCATATTATTTTTTTGATGCATTTGAAAATGTAGACACCACTTTTCCCTCAATACACGTTGTTAACTGGAGCTTAATTTTTGCTGATACTTTTTTTGAGTTAATTTACGTATAGTGAATGCACACATCTTAAGTTTATATTCCCTGAGTTTTGACAAATATGTGCATACATTGTAATAGTATAACAGTGAGGTCTGTGATTTAGAACAATGCTCAAGTCACATTAGAAGGTCCACAGGGTGCAATGGCAGATTATTGTGAAATAGAATCGTAAGTAAATCAGAACTGTTCCCTATGCTCTTTTCGAGTGCCAAGTATTTTCTCACGTGTCATGCACCTGAAAAAGAAAAATCAGTGATGAATGTTCTCTGAAAAGGGGGCAACACTTGAATATATCATTTATTTGTATTTTTTGGTTTTGTTTTTCAGAGTACTTCTAACTTCTGTATTTCATCAGAATAGGAAATAGTTGGCCTCTCTTGAAGGACGGGCGAGTAGATTTCTTTCCAGTAGACCAATGGGAGCCAGGAACAGATTATTTTTAAAAATACACGAGCTTGGGCTTCCCTGGTGGCGCAGTGGTTGGGAGCCCGCCTGCCGATGCAGGGGACACGGGTTCGTGCCCTGGTCCGGGAGGATCCCACATGCTGCGGGAGCGGCTGCGCCCGGAGCTTGTTCTCCGCGGTGGGAGAGGCCACAGCAGTGAGAGGCACGCGTGCCGCAAAAAAAAAAAAAAAAAAAAAAAAAAAAATACACGAGCTTTCTCTTCAGTTCTGATAGGCAAATGGGAAACATTTCTATAGATTTGCAGCCTCCGTGAATGCCCAAGGGCCTTACTGATCACCTACTAAGTGAGTCAGGCTTCTGAAATGTGGATTCTGATTCAGTATTTCATGTAATGCTTGGTGGTGTGGCTGAGTGCCTACATGTGTATGTGCACGAGAGTTGAGATTCCTATAATCTGGGGAACGGACACTTTGTTTTTGCTGCAATCATCATTTTGGTCTTCCAGTAGTCATGATTTTTCATGTTTCTTTTCACATATTAATGATAATTTGTAGTTTTACTTTGCCATCTCTATTTTGTGATGTTTGGTTGAGAGTACTGTGCTGTGACATGGTTTAACCAGCAATTTTCTTATTACTAGGCCTCCAGACACGTGTCTCTAAGGTTTAAAATGAATCCACCGGCCCTATTACAAATCATGTATGTGTCACAGTCCCCAAATTTTTTTTTTTTTTTTTGCGGTACATGGGCCTCTCACTGTTGTGGCCTCTCCCGTTGCGGAGCACAGGCTCCGGACGCGCAGGCTCAGCGGCCATGGCTCACGGGCCCAGCTGCTCCGCGGCATGTGGGATCTTCCCGGACTGGGGCACGAACCCGCGTCCCCTGCATCGGCAGGCGGACTCTCAACCACTGCGCCACCAGGGAAGCCCTGTGACTTGTCATTTTTATCATCGTGTCCTTTCTTCTCCCAGGAGAAAGTGGTGTCTGATAGGCTGGGTGTGCTGGCGGTCCCCATCCATCCGAGCGGGCCTCACGGCCCTGGACGGTGTGGCATGTGGCTGGGCAGCTGCTCCCCTGGCCTCCCCCTCTGCGTCGTGGCTGAGGGGTCCCCACCCAGCTGTACCTTTCTTCTGCCGAAGCGGCTCAGTATAACTTTCCT
Organism: Lagenorhynchus albirostris; assembly: GCF_949774975.1. Classification (NCBI taxonomy): domain Eukaryota; kingdom Metazoa; phylum Chordata; class Mammalia; order Artiodactyla; family Delphinidae; genus Lagenorhynchus; species Lagenorhynchus albirostris. The sequence goes on from NC_083108.1 coordinate 58,301,181, forward strand.
CCTCTCCTCCTCATTTACTTTGTGGTATTTTGTCCTCTGATAATGAGTTTTCTGTCTTTTCCAAGTAAGGACTTTTGCTGTCTGCAGCCTCAGATCCTTTGGAAATCAAGAGCGCCAGCAAATATTTCACTGCTTCGAGGTACCTCGTGAGTTGAGCAGTTTGCAACCATTCCTGTAATAGTCCTTAGTGCTCTTTTGCTAAAGAAAGGAGAGACTAGTTGGATGAAAAACCCCAGCCATTTGGGTCTCAGAAGCCTCAAGAAGACAAAAAGAAAACCAGACCAAATGGGGAGATTGGGCTGTTGGGCCTGGAGCGTGGCTCTGTGGGTCAGAGGGCTCTAGGAGTCAGGGTCAGGCTGGTGCCCCACCTCCAAGTTGGGGGACCTTGAAACATGACCTGACTTCTGTGTCTTCTTGTCTGTTAACCAGTGATAAGAGCATAGCTTATACATCATATATCTCGGGGCTCTGTGAGAAGTAAATTAGGTTACATGTATGGAGAGAGTTCATCCGGCCTGACACGAATAAGCAATCCAACAAGAGGCAGTTGTTAACATCGTAACTATCCTCCCAGGCAGGCCGAGGAGAAAGGTGTCCTTCCCACTGCGGCCTTGGAGCGTTTTCCCCAGAATCCCAGGGGCTTTTGTGTATTGGAGCCAGGGGTGTAACTGTGGTGCAGCTGACTTCAGCAGAGTGAAGGGAACCAGTCTCCCTGGGAGATGTTTAGGGGCCAGTGGAGAAGACGAAAGGGAAGGGAACGTCTGCCAGCCGGGACCTCGTGCTTCCGGCTGGAGGAGAACCTGGTAATCCCTTTCCTTCGCATCTCTTAACATAACGAGAACGGTAATGTGGGAGAAATGAACCCTGATAATGTCCTCCTAAAAGGAAGAAGATCTAGGCACCTTCATTTTCTTATTCTGATGGTATAACTGTGTGCTGCAAATCAACCCCCCATATCCAAACAACTTTCTAAATAATAAGAAGCTAAGAATTCTGAAATCTTCTGCTTCCATCCCTGCTCTTCCCATACTGACTCATGATTTACAGCATTCTAAATTTCATCTGCCTCCTTTTCTTAAAAATTAATTAATTAATTTTTGGCTGTGTTGGGTCTTCGTTTCTGTGCGAGGGCCTTCTCTAGGTGTGGCAAGTGGGGGCCATCTGCCTCCTTTTACTCCCAATCTAAATTTTAAGCCCAAAGCCTGTCTCTGAAACGTTGTAGCAATGGAGAGCTTGTTAGTTTTTCTGAAATCGCTTGGAAGAAACGGGCTCACTTAAAGTAGGAAGCGTTAAGAATTGACATTCAAGTCCAAATTGCCTAAACTTCATGTTTTATTTAATCACGTTCGGTACTCAGCAAATGCATCAGCGTAGATGGATTCAATTTGGATTCAAACTCAATTTTTTTCCCTTCTCAGTAGGAATTGAGAGTTGATTTGTTGGCAGTTGGCCAGACTAAAAAGGAAGAGTGGACCGAATCAGAGGGGAGCCGCCCTTCTGGGTTGTGTTTATTTGATAGTCATCATTCACCCCTTTCCTTACTGTTTCTTGGTAGATACACTCCACTGGATCTGAGTCATCCAGAGGGGTGAACCGGCCATGATGCTCATACAACTCCTTCTGTACCCAGGGTCCCCAGCCAGTGCACCCAGAGCACAGATCCCTGCCTGGGCGAGACTCGAGGCGCAAGCGCAGAGGGGCCTGCACCCCGGCCGGGGGCTCAGGACGGCTTGGCACCTGCCTGCAGTGCCGTGGAGTACCTGGCCGGTTCCTGCTATCCTCGGGGGGCTTCCTGGTCTTTTTCACCAACCGTATATGTACCAGTCATACCTCAAGGACCAGACTAATAAAAACAATATCATCTTATGGAAAGAGACCCAGAAGTTGGCAGATAACTTCTAATGAAGCGCTACTGAAACCCTACGTAGGACATCAGCGATAGCCTCTTTTCTCTGACCTCTTTACAAACGGATTCTAATTTCCTGTTTTTTGTGTTTTTTTTAATTGCAAAGGAAATAGTGTTCACTGTAGATAATTTGGAGACTTTGAAAAGCCCCAAAAAAGAAAATTATTGCCTCACTCATAATTCTATCATCCGAAGAGGATCGCTATTAACATTCTGATATACGTTTCTCTAGTTTACTTTTCTCACATACACATGTAATGCATATGCATACTTTTAAAAAAATTTTATTGGAGTAGAGTTGCTTTACAATGTTGTTAGTTTCTGCTGTATAGCAAAATGAATCAGTTATACATACACATATATCCCCTCTTTTTTGGATTTCTTTCTCATTTAGGTCAACACAGAGCATTGAGTAGAGTTCCCTGTGCTGTACAGTAGGTTCTCATTAGTTATTTTATACATAGTATCAGTAGTGTATATACGTAGATCCCCATCTCCCAATTCATCCCACCCCCCTTCCCCATAGGCATACTTATAACTTATTAGATATAAAGTGAAGTCACAAAATACATGGTGTTTGTCATCTGCATCTTCCTTCTAATGTATTATATTTCTGGCATCTTTAAGTATTCTTCAAAAACCTCATTTTAATAACCTACACGGTATTCATTTACTATTATAAAAGGTACTGTCACGAGCACTCTTGATTCATTCAAATCTTCACACAGATCTCTGCGTTTTTCCTTAGGGTACGCTCCCAGAGGTGGGGTTCCTGGCTGACGATATATGCACTTGTCAGGCTGAGCTGCCCACTGGACGTGCTATAGGACCCCTCGCCGGCCCCTGACTCGCGGATCGGTCGGGGGCGGCGGCCTCTGGGGATACTTGCTAACACTGGATGTCATACTTCTTTTGGTCCATAAATCTCGAAGTGAGAGACAATACCTTGTTGTTTTAATTACTAGTCATCGTGTTTATTGGCCATTTGTTTATTTTCTTATTAAGATGGTTTTATTGCTTGCCGAATAGTATTCTTTTGTCTGTCTTGTGTTTGAAAAATCTTTTTTTCCATTTTATCATTTGCTTTTTAATACTGTAAGTGGTTTATTTTGATAATGTAAAAATATTTTAATCTTATAAGTCCACTCTATCTTTTCCTTGGATGTTTCAGCTTTTGTTTCTTGTGTTTATAAAGTTCATGCCCCCAGAACAAATAGAAATTCATCTCCTTCTTTCTGGGATTTTGTGTGTGTGTGATTTCTACATTTAGATTTTTAAATCATCTGGAATTTTTTAAAATACGTGGTATAGATCTGGTTTTTTCTGATCCATAGATGAGGCTGTGCTCCAGTATAACTTAGTCACAGAATAGGCTGTGGGTTCATTGGTGCTGATGGCCAAAGTTTGCCTGTCCCTGATCTAGTTGAATTTTTAATCTTTCTGTCAAGTCCTTCCATCCTCTTATCTCCCTTACAAATATACAAAAAGTATTTGTGTGTGTATGTATATATACTCACACACACACATACTATTTGTGTGTATATATGTTGCACTATGTATATATGGAGACAGAGAGGAGTTTGGTTAAAATGACTTATAAAATTATTTGGGAAAAATGTGACATCTTTGTAACATAGGTCTTCCCATCAGACAACATCTAGCATTCATTTATGTCCATCAGCAAAGTTTTATGGTTTCTTAATTGCTGGTTAATCTCAATCCTTGCAGTGTTTTTTGTTGCAGTTGCCACTGTGGCTGAGATCTGTGTTGGGGGTCCCCCAAACTCCTGCCTGTTCCCTGATTTGCTAGATGGATCACAGGACTTGGGCAGTTCTGCTCAGGGCAGGGCAAGGGAAAAAGACACCCGGGCGGGTCAGAGGAATCTGTGCCCGGGCCCCTCCAGCGGGAGCTCCCCCAGAAAGCGCCCCTTCCTCCAGCACCGAAATGCAGCAACTGTGATTCTGCATAGATTTTCAGAAACTTCTGTCTCCACTTCTAGCTTTCCTCTGGCTTCCAGACAGTTTTCTTTCAGCAAGTGCAGAATCTGTTTTCCGTTTCTTGGAAGATGTGATGCGGGAGGGCGGCTTGCAGAAGGCTGGCTTGCTGCAGTCACTGTGGGCCCTGGTTGCGACCACAGTCCCAGAATTAAACCCCTCAGGCTGAAGCCTCGGGAACAGCCGCTCTCCCTGATGCTTTATCGTAACTCTTCTCTATAGTCGGAAGCGTTCATCTCACTCGGCTCATTCAGATCAAAGAAACTCCTTCACTGCAGCGTGAAGAATCTTGGAAAACCTACTTACAATGGGTACAAAAACTCAAGCTCTTCTTAAGACAGGCTCAACGTCACCTGTTGGAGGAGATGGTGATTCTCTTTGTAGTCTGACCCTGCTTTTACAGAAAAAGCTAAAAGAAAGAAAGCCACTTCTGCAGCTGGGGTTTTAGGGACAAGCCTCCACCCCCCCCTTGGCTGGCCGGGGGGCGCCCACACCCCGTGCTGACTCTCTACTTTCTCATCCCTTATCTCAGTTACCTTTCTCCCCAGGCCTCCAGCCTCCGAGAGGCTCAGGGGCAGCTAGAATTTCAGTTGTTTCTTAACCCTGAAATTCATCCAATAAATGGCACGGTCTAACCTTCTGACATCGAGACACTGTAATGCACACAGAACTGAGTGAATTAACGTTGAGATCTGATGTCACGGAGGCGACTTGCAGGAGAGCCTCCTTCCCAGGCTGGGCGGTGTGCGGGGTGCAGCAAAGGTACAAAGCAGACAGGGCACTGCCCCTCTCTGGGTCAGCTCCCAGGGGACCCCGGTCCCCCTCATTCAGGTGAAGCTGGCCGTGGGGGGAGTCTCTTAACTTTCCAAACTGCTTTCTTGTAACTTGTGCTGTGATGACACCCATCCTTTCGGGTTTCAGGTTCCTTTGTCTTCCCTTCAGAGCTTCTGGCTCTCCTTCCAGCCGTTCTTTCTGGCTCCGCACTTGGCGTGAGCGGGAACTGCCTTGCCTCCCTGTGCTCCTGTCTCAGGCATCCCTTGGCCTTTTGATTTACTTCAGACACACTTCTTGCCCATAGCAGGCAAAGGTGCGCTGTAACGCATGTAAAACTAGGCGGGGACCCAGCCTGGCCGCTTCCCACATGAAGAAATGATGAACTCGCTAAGACCTAAGAGGTATGTTTAATCAGGAATTGGCGTGGGGTCGTGGAGAATGTCGCAACCTGGATTCTCCGTAAACAAGGGCCACCGTCTCTCCCTCCGACCACTTTTCACCTCACTGCTGACCACAGGTACTCAGGAAATGGTAATCCATTTTGATATTAGCCCAAACAAAACATAATTCGGAAGGTAAGGCAGCTCCAGAAACATATCTTTTACCCAAAACTTCCTACCCTTTTCCTTTTCCCGTCTCCCCTCCACAGTCACAGTGACCCAAGACTCCCTCCTTCACGAAACTGAAGGATTGGGGAAAACCCCAAATCCAATAATCAGGACTTAAAGCCTCTCAGGATGCGAAGGCCTCCCTGAGCTCACCCAGCTCCCTTTACTGTATTGTATTGTATTGTATTCTTTTGTATTTATATTTACATACTTTTTTGGCTGTGCCGCGTGGCTTGTGGGATCTTAGTTCCCTGACCAGGGATTGAACCCAGGCCACGGCAGTGAAAGCTCGGAGTCCTAACCACTGGACCACTAGGGAATTCCCCCGACTGCCTTTATATTGTTGACTCTAGTTTGTTTCTTGATTCCAGTGACAAAAAGAGCCTCCGTCCACTGTGTGTGTCCCCTCCCAGTGGGGACCTGCCACCTAGTGCCGGCTCCCCCGTGTGACCCCCCCCTCCTCCGTAACAGAATGTCACCTGGATCTATTTCAGAGTTCCCTGAAGAGAAGAGGCAGCCGGGAAATGTACAAAGAAAAGAAAGCCTTCACTCAGGTAAGCAGCGTTCCACTCTCATGTTACGACGTCTCCTCATTTTGAATTTTCTCAAGGGTTAGTGTCACCTTCAATATCGTCAAAGAAACATGAGCTGCCCCAACATCTGGACTCATCCAAAGCCTCTGTGGGGTGAAAGCTGCCTTCCCAAACCAACAGCTCTTTTGTTTCTCACATCGATCAGCTGGTGGTTTCTTCAAGAAGGAGGAGGGCAAACTGGCTTCCTGAGCAGCATAATTGCGTGCCGTTCAGGCAGGGCTCTGCCATGCTCACAGCTGGTGGCAGGTGTTCTGGCCTCGAAGACATTCACACAGTAAAGCAGTAAAAGAGCACAGCTGCTGTTGTGTCGGGTCATCCATAAAGCATCGTTTTGAGTGTTGGGTTTTTTTTTAATGCACAAACTGAAGGGTGTCTTAAGTTGTCCTAATTGAAAACAAGGTGTTCTCTCTAAGGTGGTAAGAGTTGGGCCCTTTCTGTGCACATGGCATGTGGCCTTCAGAACTTCCTTAGCTTTTCTGAACACTCGCTTTGCTGGATTCCTTCTTTAAAAAAAAAAAAAAACTGCTGCTAGTATTAGGTGTTGGCGAGAACAAGGCATCATTGGGGTATCAGCTTCCTGAGTTCTCAGAGCGAGGACTAATTAGAGAAATGCAGTAAGTCCAGGAAACTACGAGCTCCGAGGCCCGGGGCCGGCCTCCCTGTGAATCCCACACCTGATTCCCTTTGCTTTCTCCCCTCTCCAAAGTCCCCCATCCCCAGAGCAGCCTTCACGGAGGGCCTGGCTGCGTGAGCTGGAGGAATGCCAGAGGTTAACTGTTCTCCACGTCTCTGCTCCCCAAATCTCCCTTTGGAATCTGCTAAGAAGGGCGACATTAAAATCTGTCGTCCCCACTACTGGGAGCTTCAACCCCCTTGGGCTTTGAGTCTGTTTCAACGTACTGGCTCCTGACCAGGGAAGAGCTTCTCTTTAAAAGGGTCATCTCTACCCATCGCGGGATGGACAGCGTGCAGTGTACTTACCTGAGGGTCAGTCAGGCTGGGGACAGGAGAGGGGAGACCCGGGCTCGGGAGCAGGTTAAGTGCCCAGCCTGCGGGATCGTTGAGCAAGGAGTTTCTGTCTGGCAGAGCGGTGGAACGGAGCGCCTTGGGAACTGCAGGTCCGCAGCCAGAACTCAGAGGAAACTGGCGCCCCGGCGCAAGGTAGGCGCACGCGCAGTCAGCGCTGGGGGGCTGGCCAGACGGCAGACTTGCAAGCCAAAGAATATATACCCGTAGTGATATATTTCTGTCGCTTGTCAAGGCCTTTCCGCTGGTGGTGGCGGCGGCGGCCCTGTGTGTGTCCTCCCCTCCATGCCCTGCTTGCCTTCTCTGCCTGCACCAGGTGTGTCACGTGGGAAGGTTACTGGACCTGCTTTCACGCTGCATTCCTGGAGCTATCGGACCATCTCCTGAAACCAGAGCCTGAGATCAGCCTAGACCCCTCCCCTGGAGTCTTGGCTGAGTTTTAGAAAGTCTTCAGTTACAAGATAAGATGGGTATCCAGCCCGTGCTGCTTTAGCTGAGGCTGTGATTCCCCATCTTATTAGAAGGACTTGGCTTCCCGCCCCAGAATAGGCTGAGCCCAGCTCCCCACACACTCAGCCCCCAAAACACTGCTCCAGCCGCCTCCACTGAGTGAGGAAGTCTGATCCCTTTGTTAAAGCCACACACTCCCTTGGCTTCAGAGATGGCCTTTCCGTCAAAAACTGCGTTAGTCATGGTTTAGTCAGGCCCAGTAATGCATGGGTGTTGCATAGAAATGAAGCATGCTTTAATCATCTATTAGAATTTCTCATATGTGGGTAGTTTCTTTAAGGAACAGGAAGGCTTTTGGGATATTTGATCAATCCTCAGGTAATCTATGAATTGGACGCTCACTAGGGTATATCATAGAATCTTTTTTTACAAAATTTATTTTATTTTTGGCTGTGTTGGTCTTCGTTGCTGCAAGCGGGCTTTCTCTAGTTGTGGCAAGCAGGCTTCTCATTGCGATGGCTTCTCTTGTTGTGGTGCACGGGCTTCAGTAGTTGTGGCTTGCGGGCTCTAGAGCCCAGGCTCAGTAGTTGTGGCACACGGGCTTAGTTGCTTCACGGCATGTGGGATCTTCTTGGACCAGGGCTCGAACCCGTGTCCTCTTCATTGGCAGGTGGATTCTTAACGACTGTGCCACCAGGGAAGCCCTATCATAGAATCTTGTTTCTTTACCTGACCTGGGTTTAAGTTCAAGGAGACAGAGAAGGATGGTTGTAATTTATAATCAGACTGTGGGGAATGGCAGAGGGGGGTGGGGGCGGATGGTGTGAGGTTTCTAGAAATCAAGGCAATTTGAGGGCTCTCTGGGTTTTTTTTTACCTGTATAAGGGGGGTGCAGATGAGTACTTACAACCAAGTACAGAACCCTTGGGGAAGACCCAGTCTCCATGTGCCTCTCGTGTGCCTTCCCCGATTTCTCAGTTCAACTTTTGGGGGAAACCCTCAGGAGAGATGGCCTGAGACCCTCTGATCTTGGTTTGAGACAAAAGCATCCTGAACTGTGCAGGTGACTCTGCCCCTTGGCCTCCACCGTCTCAAGGCCTCACCAGTTGTGAGTTTCCAGGGAAGTAGGGTCAGGACACTTGTCACGGCTGGGGCCCTGCCCATCCCTGGGTCCGCCCAGGCTTGAGTCCTGGGCTGGAGGTGGAGTTCCCTTGTGGCTGGCAACATTCTCCTCTCTGATCTCCACGTCTGTCCCCAGGCACGAAGTTGAATTTCTGTGCTTTCGGGGAGATAGGATCGTTTAGGTGATTTTGGACACAGTACAAACACTGGCTATCAAGTTAATGATGGGGCTAAGGGTCTTCCTATCCCAGACTTGTCACCTCCAAACTGATTCATTTACAAAGTATTGACAATCTATCTCCATTGATATGTATTTTAGTTTATTCAAACTCCATTCCTTCCTGTGACAACAAAGACCTCTCTGTGTATTTGGATACAATAGATTTCCTACAAATCTATGTTTACCAAAAATTGAAAAGATGCTTTTGATCTACTCTCAAAAGTTCTAAGAAACTGGGTTGTTTAACATGCCAATTTCTGGTACATAGTAGGTATTCAGTATTTACCGAAGGAATGAATGAATCAACAAATAAGTATGCTTTTCCCCTTAGGATTAAATATAGTATGTCTTTTACAGCCCGTGTATTCTAGGTAGGCCCTTTAAAATATATATATATCATTACCCCAGCAGTGATAACCCATCTTGCTCCATTGAGCAGGTCACAGACACCCTTGTTATGTCTGCCTAACCAAAAACAACCCAGATCCTTAATGTGATAAGTTCTTAGATCATGAAGACCATGCTCTCCTCCCAGTGACATTTATATATAACTTTCCTGATGTGCGAACAGGAAAAAAAAAGCAACAAAAAAACCAGAATTACTGGCTCCTTTTCCCCAAATTAATTGAGTTTCAGACAAAGCAGAAGGTGGCTTCAGCGTGCTCGAGTGTGGAGATGGGCTACATACAAACTAGTCAGCTATATGCTGTTCCTTTTGACCTTCACAACGACCTTGATTGAGGGCTCTGCTTTGGACAAAAGGGGCTGGTTCCCCAGGGCTCTGCGCTCAGCCCCTGGTGCCGTGGACAGAAGGAGCAGGACCGGTAGGCCCTCTGCCAAGAGGTGGCGTGAGAGATAGTCCCTCAGAGGGTGTGCGGGCAGCACCAGGGCTGCTTTCCGTGTGGTTCTGGCTCACAGCTGGCCTGTGATTTTTCTTTGAATCTTACCTGTCACTCTGCTTTTCTTTCCTTCTATGGGTTTGTGGCTCGGGCAGGAGGGGTCTAGGGGTGGAAGGAGGAGGAAAGGTGTGGGCACCCGGGGAGGCGTTTCTATGTCTTTCTGCCCAATGGTAAGCGAGCGACAAGAACAGGGCAGAGAATGAGCCATGTTCTCTGAGGATGAGGCTGCGTCAGCCCTGCGGGCCTGTTTGCACGCAAGTGATCTGGAAGAGTCATCCTCCCCCGGGGGGCTGACTTGCCGTGGAGATGACGACTCTCCCTCCCCTGGGTTGATGGAGTGTGACCGCCACCCAGCGCATCACTGAGTTTGCGTGGCAGGGGGAGCCTTTGCCTAAGCCTTTGCCCCCATGACAGCCTTTTGAAATTTGGTAGCCAATCCCAGAGGAATGATTCGTGAAATCGGTCACTGTTGCCAGCCACTGAATATGAAGAGTTCACGCAGCTTCAGGGCGTTGAGACCTGCGCTGCGCAGGCAGAGGCCACTTTCCAGTTGCTCCAGAAACTGCCTTCTTGACCTCAGCCGAGCAGTGTGGGCTTTTAGTAGCCGCGAGCCTGCTCCGGTGACCCTCCAGAATCCTCTGGGATCCCGATGACCACCACTTCTCAGGTTTTAAACCACTTAACACCTGGCCTTGGGTTTCTGAGTTCAATTTCGTGCTGTGTTACAGCCACTAAAGGCGCAGAACGTAACCAAAGTCAAGTTCGCATGGGGAGAGGAGGGTGCGAGTCACCCGGGCTTAGGTTTGCAGTAACCATTTCATACTAACCGTCAGAGCTTGGTACTTACTGTGCACCTCGGCTTCCAAAGCACCCTCATGCCCATCATCTCATGATTTGTCCTCGTGCCATCCCTGTGATTCGTTGGGGGAGGGGAGGCAGGGGAGGAGGAGAGTTGGGTTGCCGTGTCTCAGGTTCCAGCAAAGCCGGGCTCTGATTTGGGGTCACCTGGCCTCCCCATCCTGTTAATACCTGTGAGGTGCTGGCCCACCCCTCTGATGAGGTAGGAGGTAAGTGGCAACAGGTGGAAGTGGCCACAGAGGCCTGTCTACCTGCCCCAGGCTGAGCAAGGGGCCTGGGGTCTTTCACTTGTCAGGGTGGACCCACAAAGTAACGGAGCGGGGGGGGGGGTCGCCACGTTGCTGATGGGGCTGGGTTTCATCTCATTCACTCACCTCCTGGGTGATGGTTTTCATGTGCACGTTTTTCCAAACTGTTTGGTTTCCTTTGTTCTGTGACAAAGCCACCACCAGCAGTCCCCGGTGCCCCCATGAAGACCCCGGGCTCACCCTGGCTCTGTCGTGGTCCCTCTAATGAGCGACTCCACGCACTGATGGGAAGATCGGTGTTTTGTGTGTGCGTGTGTCGGGGGCGAGGTGCGAGGGAAATCGTCACGAACGGGAACACTGGGTGTTTTCAAATAACCGTCCTCTGGGCTGTTCTCTCCTGGCAGGATGACAGCGCCGACCTGAGGTGCCAGCTCCAGTTTGCCAAAGAGGAGGGCTCGCTGATGCTCAGGAAGATGGCCAGGCTGGGGCGGGAGAAGGACGGGCTGGAGCAGGAGCTGCAGAGGTACAAGGCCCTCTACGGGGACGTGGACAGCCCGCTCCCCACGGGGGAGGCCGGCGGGCCGCCCAGCACTCGGGAGGCCGAGCTGAAGCTGCGGCTGAAGCTGGTGGAGGAGGAAGCCAGCATCTTGGGCCGGAAGATCGTGGAGCTGGAGGTGGAGAACCGGGGCCTCAAGGCGGAGATGGAGGACCTGCGGGGCCAGCACGAGCGCGACGCCGCGGGCCGGGAGCCCCTGCCCGGCGTTCCGACCTCGCCCTTCGGGGACTCCCTGGAGTCCTCCGCAGAGCTGCGCCGGCACCTGCAGTTCGTGGAGGAGGAGGCGGAGCTGCTGCGGAGGTCCATCTCCGAGATCGAGGACCACAACCGACAGTTGACCCACGAGCTGAGCAAGTTCAAGTTCGAGCCGCGGCCGGAGCCCGCGTGGCCGGCGGGGGGCGCGAGCGGCGGAGCGCCCCTGCAGGAGGAGCTCCAAGCGGCGCGGCTGCAGATCAGGGAGCTGAGCGGGAAGGTGCTGACGCTGCAGCATGAGAACCAGGCGCTGCTGTTGGGCGCCCCACGCTGTGACCCGGTCGCGCCCCCGGGCCCGCGCGCCCCAAGTCCCCGCGACAGCGACGCTGACAGCGACGCGGGCAAGAAAGAGAGCGACGGGGAGGACGGCCGCGCGCTGCAGCCCCGGCGGGAGGGCCCCATCGGCGGCGAGAGCGACTCGGAGGAGACCTTCGAGAAGACGTCGGGCTTCGGCAGCGGGAAGCCGTCGGAGGCTGGTGAGTGCCCGGCAGAGCTGCTCCGCGCTCGGGAGGGCTCGGAGCGCCTGGCGAACATCAGACACGAGGCCGAGCGGCTGGAGCGGACCGTGGAGCGCATCATCACCGACACCGACGGCTTCACGGACATGCCGCTGCAGGGCGGTGGGGCCTTGTCGGGAGCCGGCGTCCAGGGCGCCAAGGAGGAGCCCCAGCTGCTGGGGACCCTCAATGCGAGGATGAAGGCCTTCAGGAAGGAGCTCCAGGCCTTCCTGGAGCAGGTGGAGCGGCTGGGGGAGGGCCTGTCCCCTCTGCCCCACCTCACCGAGTCTTCCAGCTTCCTGTCCTCTGTGACCTCCGTGTCCCGGGACTCCCCCGTCGGGAACCTGGGGAAGGAGCTGGGCCCGGGCCTGCAGGTAAGGGGGCTCCCGGCTCTGCCTCCCTGCTCCCTCCTCCTCCTCCTCCTCGCTGGCCTTGCCGCACTGCAGCTCATCCTGCTCACGGCTGCTTGGTTATGATCGCAAACCTGCATTGTACTAAAGCCTCAAGTTCCAACCAAAACCTTTCTGTTGGTTGGGTTTCTCCTTTTTTTCTTTACCCCCCCCCCAGTTTGGTTTGATTTGGTTTAGCTCTCTTTTGTCGCCTTGTTTCTTTCTCCCTCTTCCTCTTATTTTTAACTGCACCGCCGCTGCTCTTAGCTAAGAGCTCCTCCCTCTTGACACAAGGCTAATCCTGCTGGCAGCGCTAGGATCGTCGCAGTCTGTCCCTTCTTTTTTGTTTTGGCGTCCCGAACGACCAGCCATCCCAACGAAGAAGCAAAGAGGAGTTTAAGACGCAGTACAAACGCACTTCATGGTCAGGATAATTAGCGGACTTCCCGGGAGCGCGTGCGTCCCTGCCTGGGTTCACTGCCCCAGGGACAGTCCAGCCCTGAAGGCCGTAGGCAGCCAGCCCACCCGCTCCCTCTGCGACACAGCCCAACCGGGCGAGGAGCGTGGCAGAGAACCCCCGGAGCAGCGGGCGGCGAGTGGAGTAGCCCCAGGACTGCTCTCGCGTGCGTCGCCCTGGACTGTGGCTTTCGCCGCGCGACCGCATAGAGGAAGCAGCAGGAGCCTTGTTTCCGTATCCTTCGTGGGTAGTGCGCTTGCGGGCGAGTCTGACTCATGCGTCCCCATCGCATGCGCCTCATAACCAGCGTGCTGCCGCCTTCTCCCTCTTTCTCTGTTTGCTTTTCAATCTCTCAGCCCGCCATTTTGCTCAGCTTCATCTTGGCTCTGTTCTCTTTTCTCTCTGAGGCCGCTGTGTTTACGTTGGTTACTCTGGTCATGCTTTTCCTCATCCCGTAGTTCTCCAGCCATCTGTCTACCTTCCCCACCTCACCCTGCCCTCTTGTCCTTTGTGTTTTGTTTAAAATTTTAAAACAAAAACAAAAAACAAATCCCTCCCGTGCACCTAACAGTCCAAACTGAGAGATCAGCTGGAGTGGCAGCCCGGGCAGGAGCGAGGGGAGGAGCGGGGGCCCCTGCACCTCCGAGCCACACGGGAGCTGCACCGTCGAGCCGACGGGGACGCGGGGAGCTGCCGGCCCGGAGCCCAGAGCTGCTTCAACCTGGAGGTCAGCAGGGGTGGGTCCCAGCGGCCACGCCCCCTCCCCTCCTTCCCTTCCTTTGCTGTGTATGGTGTGAGGGTTCCTACCTGGGTCCGAGGCCCCTACGGAACGGGGAGGGGGGGCGATGTGGAACCAGGGGAGACTTAACTGAATCAGGATCCATTGCATGCAACTGAACTGAGGGGTCCATACAGGGTGAGGGCAGGGGCACTGGTTCTGCTGGGTCCTCTGGCAAAGCATATGAGACTGACTGGTGAGTGCTCTGTGGCTTCTTGTCAGGCAGTAAGGAAAGCAGGACTGAAAACGAAGCATGTCCCTCCTGCGTCTTGTGGGCCCGCCCCACGTTTTCCATGCCGGTGCTCCAGTTGTAGGGCAGAATCAGGGATGCTCTCCTGACCCGGCGGCTCTTCAGCAGTCCGTTGTCATAGCAACCCATGTCCACAAAGCTCGGAGCCACCACAAATACTCCATTGTATGCAACAGTTGTCCTCTCGGTGAATGCTCTTCCCTGCAAGTAATCCAACCCAGTACAGAAGGACAGGTGGCCCCGAGGAGTGAGTGTCTGGCTCTGGTACTGCCCATTGAGGCAGGTTACTGCAGGGTTAGAGCCGTATGTTCTGCATTAGAAAAGGTCGGGATGAAGGGTCTTCATTCATCAGTCCCAGCGGGGATGTTGCCATTCAGCTCTGAGGCATCATAGCAGTTCCCAAAAGGCAGGGGAGAGGACGAGGAGTGTTGCGGCTCCTGTGGCTGGTACCGATTTTCTTTTTTTTCCTGTATGATTTTATAACTATAAATTGTATTTTATAACTATAAATATACAGTAAAAATGAGCAAAAACTAGTCAATCAGAGTACGTCAAATGATAGGACACGTCAGGCCACGACCGGCCCGTCTGCGCCCTGTCCTGCACACAGGGTACCGGCACCAAAACCCATGGCCAGAGGTGGGGTGTCGACGCCCGTTTTCTCTGCCCACCGTGGCCCTTCCTTGTTTTCCACGGGCTGCTCCCTGGTCCTGTCCCTGGAGTCCTCTTCCCTCTGATACACCGTTCAGGGCATGTCCCATGTAACCATGTCCGGTTCACTCTGGTGAGTGTCAGAGGGCTCCTCGCCCCCCAGGCCCTGCTGGATCCTGCAGGAGTGATGAGCGTGCTCCTCGCTTGCCCAGACACGTGTGCTTTGCAGAGCTTCAGAAACTGGCAGTGGTTTCGGACAGAGGGAAATGCTTCGTTGAATCAAACAATGCTGTGGGAAAACTAAACCTTCGTAATAGGTCAATTAGCAGAGTTAGCTGTTGCCATGTGACTTAGGGTCACTGAACAGTGTAGCTCAGAAGGGAACTTCAGACGAATCCCCTCATTGTGCAGATGAGAAGAAAAAGTGTGATGCAGTGTCAGCAAATTCTCCCCACCCCCCAAGCCGGTGGTGGTGGAACTGGGTCCAGAACCGTTTCCTCGGGCCTGGTCAGTCCTCTCCCCACCCCGACCCCTCCTGTGAGGAGTGCTGCCTGTACAACAGGGACTGGTCCCCACTGGGCCTGGACACCTCCATACCGAGCTCTGTCTCCGTGGGGGTGGTGTTTCCAAATGCAGATCCCCCGGGGGACTAATTGTGTGGCCAGCTATCTTGCCGTGGAATGTTTCTTCTTTTAAGCATCTGTCTGGTTTCCTTTAATTTTATACATTTTAATGAGGAAGTAAAAAAACTCAAAGTGAAAGGCAAGGTCCAGGAGCATCGTTTTCTAGAAGGGGAAATAGAATTATTCAGGAGTTAAACATCCTTTGTTCTCATTTTTTATTCATCAAGGCATTTCACACAGAAGAGAAAACTCAATTATGGATGCAAACACATTGTATATTAAAATACTTTCTAAAAGATGAAACGTATTCTAGGACCCCTCTGATGGCTCCATAGTTTTCCCTTTTATAAGAAGAGCCGCGTGGAGATCGCTTGTAGGGTCTGGACTCAGTGGAGCTGCTGCATCCCTGGGGTGGACATCACCCCGACAGACTGCTCAGTTTGGTCTTCGAATATTACTGTGGATTAAAGAATTGTACAGTGGACAGTTCTAGGGAGCAGAACTCTTAAAACCTTTTAATGAAAATGTAACCGAATTCATTGCCAACAGTTGCTTTCCTGTGAGGCTCTAATGGAAACAGTGCACAAAGCTTCCGTCAGGTAGCAGGGAGGCCCAGCCAGAGAAGCTGCTCTGGGTTAAAGACACACGTCACATGGCATGGGTGTCATTTCTGCTGTACAGCAAAGTGATTCAGTTATATATGTTCTTTTTCATATTCTTCTCCATTATGGTTTATCACAGGATATTGAATATAGTTCCCCTTGCTATACAGTAGGACCTTGTTTATCCATTCTATATGTAGTAGTTTGCATCTGCTAATCCCAAACTCTGAATCCATCCTTCCCCCTTGTTAGCAGTTTTCTTTACTACCTCTTCCGTTGTCCTTGAAATGACCCTGGTTTGTCTGCATAGCCAACTACTCCTGTACACGTGTGAATTTCCTTCAGCTCCTGGCCCTTAGCTCCTCGGAGTGGGTGGTGGAGGGACTGATAGGAGCCCCAGGATCAGTGGCTTAAAAGAAGAAACAACTTTCTGAACTTAAGCTGAAGTTCAGAAAATTTCTCAGTCCTAGTTTCTCAAGTTCCATCTGTGAAGTGCTTTCTATGTTTCTTGCCTTATGGATTTTCAAGTCTGGGGAAAGGGGAAGGAAGTTAAGTGCTTATTTGACAAGATTTGGGTGTTTGGCTAAACGCCCAGACTTAACCACTACTAGTACTAGCAGTACCAGTAGCAGCGGTAACAACAACAAGGTGAAAAAGAAAGAAACTACCTTCTTCCAGGGTACTGTGTTAGCAGATAACAGATCTGTGAAGTGAGAGGTCTGCCCCTCTGACTGCACATGATAAGCTCAGGGGAGGGGAAGGTGTATCTACCCAGCCTCAGAACTGTCACAGCCAGAGAGAGCCGGAGTCACAACCTGCTAACACCCACTAACCTACTAATGCAACCACACAGAAGTTAGCTGCTCAGAGGAGAACAAAGCAACCAGACTTCAGAAGGACCACTACTGCTGTTGCCCGTTCGTCTCGGTAGATATCAGCGAGATTCTCACGTGGCACTGGATTCTTCCCTGACTTTGCTCCCTGTGGCTCCCGGCAGATCTGCTGAGAGATTCCCATTTGTTAAGGAGAGCAGGGTACGGAATATGTGGTTTGGAATGTGTGGGGTGCCTTAAAAATAGTTCTGAATGAGGAGTAGCCGAGCACGGGCACTGGTCAGATTACACACATAAATGACACCGAGCCTGTGCCCAGAGGATTGAGTTTCTGGGTCAGAAATCTCAGAGATCTTCTCCTGAGCCCCTCCTCTTGTCCTTTAATCAACGAGCTATCCCTTCGGCCTCAGCTGTGACATACCAGCCTCGATAAAACGACGTGGGGTTTATGCCAAGTATGTGTGCGCAGGTGTTGACCCGATAAACCACTTTGGGAAGAAGGGGTAGCAAAACCGGCCAGAACAAAATGGAAGTCACGGGAGATGAGGTCACAGGGATGCAGGCGGAACGGAGTCCTAGTTAGAAAGTAGTGTTGCCAGTGTGTAATAAGTAAGTGGCTACAATGAAAAGCTTTTTTGTTTGTGTTTGGTATATCGAGATAGTGAAGTTGTCTCCTTAAGTGTGGAAAGTAACTTATAAGCCACTATCTCTGAAGATGGCCAGGAAATTAGCAGTGTAAATGGGCGTGGGACACGCCACGTAGGGGCAGGTGTGGGCTGCGGGCTTCCCAGCAATAACACAGGGAGGTGGCTATGGTGTCGAGACGAACGCGAGCCCACAGCCTGGGGGCCACTGAGGAGGGTGTCCATTCACGTAAACGGTCTGCACGGGACGAGGTCAGTGCGTTCGATGTCTTAATCAGAATCTCAGGTAAGTGGGCGGAGGATGGTTTCAGAATCTAACCTTCGGGAACTTGGCGATGAAGGGGGAAGTACGTGTTTTCTGGAGGAGATCTCTGTGTTGCGTGAAAATGCTGTGAATGTGGCGGTTGTGTGGCCCTGGATGGAAATTTCTGCCACAGCCTGCTTGTATTTTGGCTTTTGTAACAATGGAATAATGGCACCCTGACAAGGAGCAATTAGTTGTCCATAGAGTTTAATGTTCCATTAGCAAAAATAGACCAGAAAAGAGTAAAATGTGTCGATGAGGAGGATCTAGAAGTTTCTGTCGTTGACCAGCCTCCACAGACGACATGGGAGCCGCTGTACGTGAATCAAATGTCCCAGATGAACATCCTCATAGGACTTCAAGGGTCCTTTTCTGTGACCCTTCAAAGGTGAGGTTCAAACAGAGGAACACATTTTTAATCGAACGACACTGAAGAAGCCTGTATATTATTTCAAAATAAAAAGTTTATATAATTATTAAGATGACAACCAAACAAAATAGCGTAATATGTAGAAACTAAATTAATAGGTCTGCTTTCCTTAAAAGATCAGCTTGATTTCAGTGCTCGTTTTAACATCTAATAATTCAGAGCTTTGGGCTGGTACCAAATGTGTTAAAATACAGAGGCTTTTCATATTTTAAATGTACAGAGTAGCATGTAACTCAAAAGTAAATCTGGGACTTCCCTGGTGGCGCAGTGGTTAAGAATCCGCCTGCCAGTGCAGGGGACATGGGTTCGAGCCCTGGACTGGGAAGGACCCCACATGTCGCGGAGCAACTAAGCCCGTGCCCCACAACTACTGAGCCTGCGCTCCAGAGCCCGTGAGCCACAACTGCTGAGCCCACATGTCACAACCACTGAAGCCTACACGCCTAGAGCCCGTGCTCCGCAACAAGAGAAGCCACCGCAATGAGAAGCCCGCACACCGCAACTAGAGAAAGCCCGCGCGAAGACCCAACGCAGCCAAAAGTAAATAAATAAATTTATTTATTTATTTATTTTAAAAAAAAGAAAAAGTAAAGCTGGAGGAATTCCCTGGTGGTCCAGTGGTTACGACTTGGCGCTTTCATTGCTGAGGGCCGAAGTTCAATCCTTGGTTGGAGAACTAAGATCCTGCAAGCCGTGCGGCATGGCCAAAAGGAAGAAAAAAGTAAAGCCGGCCGAAGAGCAACCAGGTGACCTGGAAGCACTCCTGTGCCAAACTCCTAGAGGGGCAGGAGGGAAGCCCCAGGAGGGCAGGGGTCGGGGGCCGCTTACTTACTGCTGTGTTCCCAGCGTAGAGCCGAAAGCTATAGGCACTCAGTAGATAGAAAGTGCTGCATAAAATATCTACTGTCCTTTTAAATATAGAGCTCTATTCCCAAGAAAGTTCGGAAAATCTTCAAGGGTTGGAATTGACTTCAGAATTGAAAATGGACAGGGAGAGAAATGAACCAGGACCACCCCTGCAAACTGCCCTTTAATGAAAGGCTGAAGAAGCGTCTGTCCACGACGGGGGTCGGGGGAGGGGGGGCAATAGGACAGCTTGCCCAGCAGCGTGGAGCCTCCCCAGGTACCCGTCAGGACAGCGGCCTCACCAGGACCAGGCTCTAAGCTGATGTCACCTGGAGCTGCAGAACCCCCGAGGAAAGGAGAATTTCTGTTCAGCTGCTGGCTTCTGCAAATTCGAGACCATCTGCGGACACATCCTCAGCCCAGGCCACACTCGAGATCCTAGCTGATGCCCCACCACCGCATGTGCGCCCATGGCGCTAGCGCGACAGCAGTTGGAGCCACTCTGAGACCCCCACGTCCTAAAATTAGCAGATGAGACTAAAAGAAGGGCTCTCAGATCGACCAAGGGCCAGCAAACAGCACAAAAGAGTGAGTTGTACTGTCAAAGATCCCACATATTAAAAACGAATAGAACTTTTAGAAATGAGAAATTAGTCATTGGGGTAAACTCGATGTGTAGAGAAATACCCCTCTTCAGAGAGCACCCCAGACTCTGCCTAGTAGATATAAAAGGCTGCAGTAATAATATCTAGTAACCAGCAAAGTACAGAGGCATTCACGTTCTCAGTAGTTCTTGAGTCTCTTGAAAAGAGGATGACCTTAAATCTCTAGCTTTCAAACATTTTATCTCAAAGTGGTGAGTTCCCAGTGTCTCTGATATTCAGTCTCCATCCTTCTTTCTGTAAATTCTCTTGTAGTCAGCCCTGTGCTAGGGCAAGTGCTCTGCTCTTTTATCGTCTGCATTTCCTACTCTTGGGATGTGATCTTCACTCATGACGATCCAGGCAACACCAGCTTGTATCAGAGGAGAACAACGGTACCCTCGGTGAGAAACAACAGATGAGTTAAATGTAATCAGAATGAACTAGCGAAGTGACAACTGTTTTTCTTGCAACAGACCACTCTAATCCCCAGCTTTATAAATCACCTATCTTCACGCAGCAGAAACCAGTGAGTAGCACGGCACGCCTCAATTTTAATGATGACTGAGATTTTCAATATGACACCGTTTCCATCTCTGAAAAACATTTCAAAAGGAGAAGCTCGGCCTCTTTCATTGCCATTTGCACATAAAAGATGGATTTTACTAATAACAATTATGTTAAAGATTCCTTTAAGTATTTTAACCTAAAATGTAGCAAGCAGATCTTATGTAGCTCCTCCAAGGCACCGTGTGTGTCTGTTTGGCGAAGGAGCCCCAGGCCGGTTACCCAGAGCATCCTGGGTGGGAATGTGAGGAGGAAAGACAGGCCTCCCATGGGGCAGGGAAAACTCTAACAGGAAAGTGTACGAACTCATTAACTATGCAACTGAGAGGCACACGTGAACTTGGGCAGTGAATCTACGAGGCCGTGTGTGAGGGGGTCATGCTTGACCATCAGGACTGCCAGCTCAGGCGCCACCAGCATTTAAAAAGCCATCTCGAAGCTGCTATGGGGGCTGCCTCCTCTCGGCCTGGTTTGTCTCACCGTGGTGGCCGAAGCTCAAGTGATGGGTACCACTTACCCACCCGTCCGCTGGGGTGAGAGATGCAGGGCAGGCGGAGCCCAGGTGAGGCACTGGGGGAGCTGCCGAGAGTCACTCCTCTGCCGCCGCGCCCACGCGTGCCATGTCACTCCATGTGCGTCCCTGTGTCTTCAGCTCAGACCGAGTTCTTGCTGCCACTAAACCCCTTCCTTTGTCCCACCGATCAGCTCAGGGGCTCCCCCGTTTCACCTGAACAGAGTGTATCGATAAAGGAGCTGCAGGGTCAGCTTGCGCAGGTGGCCAGACGGCATCAAGAGGAGGCAGAGAGATTTACAGACACCATCCGGCAGGTAAATACGGACCACGGTTCAGCACCACCTTCTCTGTCTGCAGGGCCCCTCGAGAGAGAGACGAGAGAGAGAGAGAGAGAGAGAGAGAGAGAGAGAGAGAGACAGAGACAGACAGAGAGAGAGACAGAGAGGGAGAGGGAGAGAGAACGAACAAGAGGTGTTTTATAAGGACTCTGTCTCCCGCACAGGCTGGGCAGCCTGGGCTCGGCGCTGGAGGGCCTATGGAAGGGACATCCCTTCAAGCTGCCCCCTGGGGATCTCATAAAGATCACTATCTCCCTCCCTGCTCGAAAGCATGCACTTCCATGCTGACATTGTGGTCTCGGGAAGGTCTTCCTAACATCTAAACTTTCCTGCAGCCAGACCAGCAAAGCAAAGTAAGGGCCCTAAACGCCGGACATTAAAGCGTGTCCATAACTTTCACTGTCCTGCAGATTGATATGTTTTGTCAGTATTAGGTTAATTTTCTGAGAGAAACATCAACAATTCACCCATTGTTTTCAGAAAGCTGCCGTGAACTGAGCTGTGGCCTTATCAGCTCTTTCAGCTGTTTTAGAGTAACCTGTTTCTGGCCCCTGATCCCTCATCCACTCAGTCCTTCCCTAGAGTTCCTAGGAGACGGACTTCACTGCCCACAGGCCTCTGAGGACCATCCAGTTCCTGCCACCCCGGATCTACTTGAGTCGTAAACAGACACCCAGGCTCGGAATTGCCGTGGCTGCTTTCTGTATTTGTTCCTGAGAGAGATCTGGATCTTGAAAACCAAAAACCAGTTGATCTTGAAATGGCACCGTGGTATTTTAAATGCATGTCCTATGCAAAATAAGGTACCTGTGTATCCAAGAACTTATTTTGGCAAGGAATGTGCATTACACCAAAGCCCCGTGTTGCTGTGGTTGTGCTTATCTAAATGGGTCAAAAAACTGATTAAGGGAGCCCCTTCTGCACCTTGCCACGCAGAGCCGAGCCGGGTACCCTCCTTTACCACTAGACGTGCACCCCTTTTTAAAAGTTACATTTATAGGTCAAGTTTCATGTATTATTAGGTAATACGAAATAATGTTCCTTCTGTAAAGGGTAAATTCCTACGTAATTTAACTTTTTTGCATTGCACCAGAAATCATGTTTGAGTGAATTTATCCCTGGAGACACCGTTAGCAGAATGGCAGGGTCCCAGGTGTTTCTGGTACTTGGATTCAGGATAAAGGGGTGGGTGTGAAGAGTCTCCCAGTCCTCAGTTGGAGGTGGAGAGATGGCATCTAGGCTTGTTCAGAGGGGAATGGAAGGGGTCCCCTCACCTCCCCGAGGGTAGAGGACCAGAACTCTGCGACTTGGGAAGTGTGTGGGGTCCTGGAGGAGAGGTCAGAGCCAGCGAGTCAGGAAGGGTCGTTTCCAGGAGGTTAGGGATGAAAAGACCAAGAGAACAGTCCCTTCCCAGGGCTGCGCCTCCAGCGGCCAATCCTGGGGCCCCTCTGGGGCACCCGCCATGCACTGGGCGCTGCACAGCATGAGTTAGCGGCACTCAGCAGCTGAAACTTTACCAGGGTCAGTCGATAGCCTAAGATAACACAAAAATAAATTGCAGACACTGGACTTCCAGCAACTGCGCTGACGCTTCGTCACTCCGTCCTGTCCTGCATCCACAGGGGAGCGAGCCGGTGGTGGGACTCAGGGCTGCTGAGAGCGTGAATGAAATCGCCAGTGCTTTATGTTATCCCAGCTTCAGGTGCAAACTCAGTCTGGCACCACGACAGTGGCCATGCAAGTGATCGCATAGCCCAGGGCCTCACAGAGCGGCCTCGCTGGTCACCGGCCTTTAGCACGTCAGTCAGACCTGTGTCGACCTCAGGCAGCCACAGTCATGCTCCCGTGGTCCCATGGCTTCTGAGCACCCATCAAGTTCTTCAGGGAAACAAAACCAAACCCACCCATTGGCTTTTGGCACAAGAGGGGGTATTAGGTTAGGATAACGATAAGGCTGGCGCTCTAACCCTCTCTTTGGTCTGTGCAACAGAAAGCTTTCACCCCAGGTATCACTTTAGCTACTAGTGATGTTATTCCTGTGCCCTTATCTGTAAGTTAAGATTTTATTCGCACCCTTTTGCTTAGTCATTATTGACACGTAACAGTTGCTTCCCGCTTGGAAGAGTGTCTATACCCATGTGGAAAAGGCAGCAACTAACATAGTGATGGAAAACGTTTCTTTCCCAGCAATGCTTTTGTTTCCCTGAGTGTCGCCCATACCTGGTAGGAAGGTGAGGTCTCAAGCGTGGAAGTAGCTTGTCGGTCTTTCCTGTGCACTCACCCTGTGTACAGTCTAGTACTAGCTTGTCCTCTTTCTGTCAGGGGCTGTGGGGACCACAGGGCCCAGGAAGTCAAGGGGAAGGATTCCCCCTTGCTCGGCCTCGACAACTGCAATCTGCCTTGGGTACCAGCCCCTGTGTGGAAGGCAAACGGGGTCTGCATATAAGTCAGCTGTGAGCCCTCTCTCCAAGAGAGAGTTCTCCTGACGGAGTTTAGAAACATCTAAAAACACCGCGAGAGACTCCATAATGAAAACTGATCCTGACACGTCCCCTTGAAAGAGCACTTGCTTCTGAATCAGAAAACGCTCAAGGTTTTGTAAATAGCGAACCTCTCAAGGAGTTTACTGAACGTGGGGGAGCTGCTGCGTCTCACGTCCCACGTGCAGAATGACACGGATTGGATGGCAGTTTGCAGAGACCCTCGGTTTGGGTGCCAGGTCGGGACAGGTACCCGTGACATCGTCTCTTTTCTAACGTTCAAGGTGGAGGAGGGGCACCTGTGTGCCTTGCGGCGGCGGGAGCTGGAGGTGCACAGCCTGGCCCTGCAGAACTCGCTGCAGGAGCAGACCTGGAGTGACGAGAGGTACTTGATGCAGCGGGAGCTATGCTCCCTGAAGCAGAACATCTTCCTTTTCTACGTCAAACTCAGGTGGCTGCTGAAACACTGGCGGCAAGGGAAGCAGGCGGAGGAGGACGCAGAGGATTTCACGGAGGTACCTCTGCCGGGGGAGTTCCTTTCCTTTGCATCTGTTTTGCTCTTGCTCCCACCCCCAGCCAGGCCCTGCTGTCCCCCCTCCCCCCGACACGTACAGTCATGTTCTGCTGTTTCAGAGTATTTTGTCAAGTCTAATCCAGGCAGTGGAAATGCAGTGGGTTGTCCGTGCTGCCCTTTGACCTCATTTTAAGAGCATGCTGGTCTGTAACATCATCTTGCAGACAAGTGTTGCTGCTGTGTCTTTTGTTGCTGATAGATGAATTCGTTAGTTACCACCGAGAGATTTGTGGAATGTCCTTATCGGTTCATTCCACAGTGATGGTTTGTAAAACCTAGTTCTAACTTGTTCTCTCTCCTTTCCATTTCAGTTTTTGGTCCTAAATGCCAGAGCCCGTTCTGCCAGTGCAGTTTCATACGGTCTCTCTGAGCTCCAGGGGGTACTTTCTTGCCACCTCTGAAATCTGTATACGCTTCCTTCTTATGCCTCAATTCACAGATTCACAACAGAACCAGAACTGAGTTATTTGCTTTCTGATTTTTATTGATTAAGGCAGAGTGACCTCCAGCTCTGCAGGCTCCTCCCTGGCCTTGCTCTCTGGTGAACCCAGGGCTGGAGCTGCTGGTGTCCATTTGTTCTGGACATCCGTGCCCCTGGCTACCTTGTCGGCTGCTTTCAGGGCTCTGTGACTGTTGGTTCCTTTTAGCCCCTAAACACCTTTCCTCTGCCTCCTACTCTCACAAACAGTGTATGCAATTTTAGGACACCCTATGAATGGGAAGATACAGTGATGCTCTTGCCTCAGGGTGAAGCATGTCTTCAAAAATGAATTCAACCTGCTTCCAAATAGCCATGACCTAGAAAACCACCGTTAAGCAGAACCTAGTAATAGTTGTAAAGTTTTCTGTTGATCAGTACTTTAGAGTTCCTCCTCCTCTCATTTATAAAACTGTTAACTGTGAGCAGTAATAATTTATAAATAGTAATATTTCTAATCTCTTCTAATAAACCTGGGCACCCACTCTATGAAATTTAAATGGAGAAAGTAGCCAATGAGTGCCATGGCCAGAATGAGCCTGTTAGGGGAAAGGGCTGAGAAGCAAAGACATGATAACCCCTGTAGTGGGTAATTATCCTCAAACACTAAAAATCAGGCTTCAGGGCAAAAGGATTCGGGTGGAGCTGTGATCATCCCCTCCTGCCGTTTCAGAGCGAGCTTCCAGAGACCTTCCACAGGCTTGGGGAGCCTGGCGTTCAGGAGGATGCGAAGGTGGACGGTCCAGACCCAGATGACGACGGTCCAGGCTGTGGCTTTTCCCTGGGGGAGCATCCTCCACAGTTTGGTGTGCAGATCGGTGACCACGGATCACGGCTGCAGCCCACAGACGGGGGACAGCTCCACAGGCAGGTGGGTGCCCACGCCGGGGAGAGGAGACCCCTAGTCTGTCTGTCATCGGTTCACGTGCTGTTGTTCCCAGGGCAGAAAGGTCTTGTTTATTTGGCTTATTGACATAAATAAGGACATGATAAGGTCACATGGATTGTGTCCCCTCGAGGCCAGCGAACGTACCTCAGCAGGAAGAAAAAACAGTATGGGATGGAGTAGCCTGTGCCTTATAAAGGTTGACCGTTCTTCCAAGGAGGAAGTACCATGACCATGGCCAGAAAAGGAACTTAGGGCTTTGCTGGCGTCTGCTGAGTGGGCATCGGCACCATCACTGAACTCGCACCATAACGCACAGGAGGAAAGACACGACAAGTTTGGTTTTTTTAATCCCCAAACATGTATAAAGTGTTTCAGGATCTTTTTAAGCCACATGAAACATAATGTCCCAAATAAAAATATTTGACGACACTTGGAAAAAAAATTAAAGCGTGTGTAGAGAGGTGGGATTTCAGTGTAGAACCTTAATTATTAGTGCTGCCAAACGCCCCATTCATTTGTATAAGCAGACAGGCCCACAGGCCCTGCTGAATAAGCCGAAAGATACTACGGCCCCCAGAGTTTTTGCACTTTTCTACAAAACGGCAGCCGTAGAGGGTTTGGAGTGCTGAGGTCCTGTGAGACTAAGGCTTTCTCGCTCCTGGGCATCGTGGCCTGAGTCCCTCCTGACCCTGTGTTGCTTCCTTGAGGGTCCGGCAAGCAGAGCCTGGCTCCGGGGGGAGGCGCAGGGCGGGGTGGCCCCCGGACACAGCTGCAGCTGCTCCGCCACAGGCGTTTGGGTGCTCCCTGAGCACACACCGGGCTCCACAGCTGCGGCCCCTCCCTCCGCCCAGAGCCTCAGGGCATCAAGGGGGAGAGGAATGGCAGCAGAACCTAGGCTCTGATCCAGAGGAGGAAAGTGGCGACGTCTGAGCTCAGGCCTGGGGGGGTGTGCCTTTCGCCTACTGCTTTCTCTCCGTGTACAACTCAGATTTTCACAACTGAAGACCTGCTTTCTACACATACTCATCCACCCTTCATTTTTCCCAGAATAATATGACTCAAGAAAGAGGTTATACTTTCAGATGAATTTTTAATTACCGTTATTAAGAAGTTTGTCATTAGGCCAGTGTCCATGGGGAGATTTTTAGCTCATGGAATGTGTTTTCCGGCAAAGATCCAGTTAGAAAATAAAATGCTACTTTGCAGAAACATCCTCTAAAATCTACCAGTTTTATCATTTTTAAAAGCGATGTTGTCACTCAGTCCTATGAAGTATCTGTGATTAATTCACATAGTATTCCTCAATTGCCATTTAGCTACAAACCCACTGCCTCTGAGGGCGCCTGTTGGGTGTTTCCCACGCGTGCATCCAAATGATTTGGGAGGGGGGGAGGAAAACAATGTAACACATCTGGTTTCCCAAACAACAGTCATGGAAAATCTTCCCCGTGAGATGGAAAATTATGGAAAGTCACTCAGCTGGAACCTCCTGTTCAGTGTATTTTAACATCCTCTCTTTGCTGCCGCCGCCTTCCAACATTCACTTCTCAGCTCTTCTGCTTGGAATGGACCAGTGAGTCTCCACTTTGCATGGTGCGGGGCAGGGGCAGAGACTGTGGATGGGCTAACAGGGCGGCTTCCAGATGGCAGATTCAGATCTGCCGTTACTGGACCCGTCTGTCCATGGCAGTCAAGTGCACGCGGAGGGCCAGCCGTCCGTCCGAGGACACAAGATTAATGAGCTCCACCGCAACGACAGCTGGCTCGCCGGGAGTGCACGTTCCCGGGGAGGAGGTTTGTCCGCCCTGTTGCGGAGTGGGTACCAGCCAGGCAGCCCGGATGCAAGAGCCGAGCATGTGTCTCAAGGGAGGTGCCCCGCAGAGCTGCCCCTTCTCAGAAACTCCCAAGAGAGCCTCCCAAGGTGATAAGCAGAGTGGGAAACGTGGCCTGACTTCTTTCCCAAGGATAACTTAGCAAGTAGCAGAATTTCCCAGGCCTCGCTTGGTGTCATACTGAACATTCTTACAGTTAAACACAGTGGATGGCAACATTTATCATGTCAAATGAGGGGGAAAAAAATTACATGTACCGAGTTGACCTTGGAAATAGTTGATAAAAAACCACCAGATTGGAAAATGTTTGGCTCTGTGAACATTCCCCACTGACTGATGGTGCGGCAGGGACCCGACTGTCCTGGGAGCAGTGAGCACTTCCAGCTCGCCCAGCCTTCGAGGAAGGGCCCAGGCTGGGATGAGCTCCAAGACGCCCGCCACTGCATTAAGCTTCTGAGGCCAGAACTGCTATGGCTATGTATGCATTTCATACTTATTAGTAAGTCCTGAAATCAGGTTTTTAAACACAGGATGGTTAATAGGGCCAGAAGTATGACCTTGGGGTTCCAATAGCCAATCTTCCCAGAATTGGATTAATTAAAAGAGAAGTTACTTTTTCATTCAAGGCTGTGACCTAATACTCTTTTCTTTCTTTTTTTTTTTTTTTTAACATCTTTACTGGAGTATAATTGCTTTACAATGGTGTGTTAGTTTCTTCTTTATAACAAAGTGAATCAGTTATACATATACATATGTGTCCATGTCTCTTCCCTCTTGCGTCTCCCTCTCTCCCACCCACCCTATCCCACCCCTCTAGGTGGTCACAAAGCACCGAGCTGATCTCCCTGTGCTATGTGGCTGCTTCCCATTAACTATCTATTTTGTGTTTGGTAGTGTATATATGTCCATGCCACTCTCTCACTTCTTCCCAGCTTACCCTTCCCCCTCCCCGTGTCCTCTAGTATGTCAGCGTCTTTATTCCCGTCTTGCCCCTAGGTTCCTCATGACCATTTTCTTTTAGATTCCATATATATGTGTAAGCATACGGTACTTGTTTTTCTCTTTCTGACTTACCTCACTCTGTATGACAGACTTTAGGTCCATCCACCTCACCACAAATAACTCAATTTCGTTTTTTTATGGCTGAGTAATATCCCATTGTATATATGTGCCACATCTTCTTTATCCATTCATCTGTCGATGGACACTTAAGTTGCTTCCATGTCCTGGCTATTGTAAACAGTGCTGCAATGAACATTGTGGTACATGACTCTTTTTGAATTACGGTTTTCTCAGGGTATATGCCCAGTAGTGAGATTGCTGGGTCGTATGGTAGTTCCGTTTTTAGTTTTTTAAGGAACCTCCGTACTGTTCTCCATAGTGGCTGTATCAATTTACATTCCCACCAACAGTGCAAGAGGGTTCCCTTTTCTCCACACCCTCTCCACCGTTTATTGTTTGTAGATTTTTTGATGATGGCCATTCTGACCGGTGTGAGGTGATACCGCATGGTAGTTTTGATTTGCATTTCTCTAATGATTAGTGATGTTGAGCGTCCTTTCACGTGTTTGTTGGTAGTCTGTATATCTTTGGAGAAATGTCTATTTAGGTCTTCTGCCCATTTTTGGATTGGGTTGTTTGCTTCTTTGATATTGAGCTGCATGAGCTGCTTGTAAATTTTGGAGATTAATCCTTTGTCAGTTGCTTCATTTGCAAATAGTTTATCCCGTTCTGGGGGTTGTCTTTTCGTCTTGCTTATGGTTTCCTTCGCTGTGCAAAAGCTTTGAAGTTTCATTAGGTCCCATTTGTTTTTGTTTTTATTTCCATTTCTCTAGGAGGTGGGTCAAAAAGGATCTTGCTGTGATTTATGTCCTAGAGTGTTCTCCCTATGTTTTTCTCTAAGAGTTTTATAGTGTCTGGCCTTACATTTAGGTCTTTAATCCATTTTGAGTTTATTTTTGTGTATGGTGTTAGGGAGTGTTCTAATTTCATTCTTTTACATGGAGCTGTCCAGTTTTCCCAGCACCACTTATTGAAGAGGCTGTCTTTTCTCCATTGTATATTCTTGCCTCCTTTATCAAAAATAAGGTGACCATATGTGCGTGGGTTTATCTCTGGGTTTTCTATCCTGTTCCATTGATCTATCTTTCTGTTTTTGTGCCAGTACCATACTGTCTTGATTACTGTAGCTTAGGAGTATAGTCTGAAGTCGGGAGGCTGATTCCTCCAGCTCTGTTTTTTTTTCGTTCTCAAGATTGCTTTGGCTATTTCGGGTCTTTGTGTTTCCATACAAATTGTGAAATTTTTTGTTCCAGTTCTGTGAATAATGCCATTGGTAGTTTGATACGGATTGCACTGAATCTGTAGATTGCTTTGGGTAGTATAGTCATGGTATATCTCTCCATCTGTTTGTATCATCTTTAATTTCTTTCATCAGTGTCTTATAGTTTTCTGCATACAGGTCTTTTGTCTCCTTAGGTAGGTTTATTCCTAGGTATTTTATTCCTTTTGTTGCAATGGTAAATGGGAGTGTTTCCTTAATTTCTCTTTCAGCTTTTTCATCATTAGTGTATAGCAATGCAAGAGATTTCTTTGCATTAATTTTGTATCATTCATTGATTAGCTCTATTAGTTTTCTGGTAGATTCTTTAGGATTCTCTATGTATAGTATCATGTCATCTGCAAACAGTGACAGCTTTACTTCTTCTTTTCCAATTTGGATTCCTTTTATTTCTTTTTCTTCTCTGATTGCTGTGGCTAAAACTTCCAAAACTATGTTGAATAATAGTGGTGAGAGTGGACAACCTTGTCTTGTTCCTGATCTTAGAGGAAATAGTTTCAGTTTTTCACCACTGAGAACGATGTTGGCTGTGGATTTGTCATATATGGCCTTTATTATGTTGAGGTAAGTTCCCTCTATGCCTACTTTCTGGAGAGTTTTTGTCATAAATCGGTGTTGAATTTTTGTCAAAAGCTTTTTCTGCATCTGTTGAGATGACCATATGGTTTTTCTCCTTCAGTTTGTTAATATGGTGTATCCCATTGATTGATTTGCGTATCCCTGCATTCCTGGGATAAACCCCACTTGATCATGGTGTATGATCCTTTTAATGTGCTGTTGGATTCTGTTTGCTAGTATCTTCTTGAGGATTTTTGCATCTGTGTTCATCAGTGATATTGGCCTGTAGTTTCCTTTCTTTGTGACATCTTTGTCTTGTTTTGGTATCAGGGTGATGGTGGCCTCGTAGAATGAGTTTGGGAGTGTTCCTTCCTCTGCTATATTTTGGAAGAGTTTGAGAAGGACAGGTGTTATCTCTTCTCTAAATGTCTGATAGAATTCGCCTGTGAAGCCATCTGGTCCTGGGCTTTCGTTTGTTGGAAGAGTTTTAATCACAGTCTCAATTTCAGGGCTTGTGATTGGTCTGTTTGTATTTTCTATTTCTTCCTGGTTCAGTCTCAGAAGGTTGTGCTTTTCCAATGATTTGTCCATTTCTTCCAGATTATCCATTTTATTGGCATAGAGTTGCTTGTAGTAACCTCTCCTGATCCTTTGTATTTCTGCACTGTCAGTTGTTACTTCTCCTTTTTCATTTCTAATTCTGTTGATTTGAGTCTTCTCCCTTTTTTTCTTGATGAGTCTGGCTAATGGTTTATCAATTCTGTTTATCTTCTCAAAGAATGAGCTTTTGGTTTTATTGATCTTTGCTGTTGTTTCCTTCATTTCTTTTGCATTTATTTCTGATCTGGTAAAGCATCTAAGTGTAAATGTGAAGAACCTAAACTTCAGAGCATGATCTAATGCAATTATGTTTCATGTTCAAGTCTTCCTTCAACTGCCCCTGGTCACTGAGGAGGCTGACCAGGGATCCAGCCTGAGGACCGGGTAGAATCTGCTCCCCTGGACCTTTGCCAGTGACTCAGGACCCATTTTCAGTATAGGGCCTTTGGGGGCTGCCCTAGGTCAAAGCCAGCCTTTCCCCTGTAGACAGAATGCCTTTGGCTCCAGGACTTCCTGGACTTGGACTCACCTGGTGCCCAGCATCCCAGTTGCTGGCAGCCCACCCTTTCTGCTCTGCCCAAGATGCAAAAACTTCCGGAAAGAGCACTTCTGCACATCAGACCTGTGATCTGCCCTGATTTAATTTTTGAAATAAGCAAGTGCTCCACTGGAGCCTAGGTAGCTTTTATCTTTCATTTGTGTATGCTGCACCAGATTTATTCTTCAGACTCTTCAACATTATAACCTTGCCTAGGAGACATGCAACTCTGTATGAAAGGAACCAGACCAGAGCTTAAGGTTAGGAAACACTTTATTCTTGCTGTGTATTCTGTTTGTTTGTTTCTATTACTGTGAAAATAGTATGTGCAGGACGTGGAGGGTCACAGTACCAAAGGGTACCCAAGGAAATACTCTCTTGGCCCCAGTTCCACTTCGCAGAGCTAACTGTGGCCGGCAGTTTGCGACGTATCTTTCAGAGAGTGGCAGGAGATCTAAATACGCTAAGAAGCTTGCTAAGAAGCTCATGGTTCCCATCTGGCCACTTGACTTTCATCAGACCTGCCCTTGTTTCTTTGAAGTCTTCGGCGACAGCTCTGGGTTTGTACGTTATTCAACCTACATCTATTTGTTCTCTCACACACCCACCTTTATTCCCCAGAGGCTCTTGGTGAAAATGATGGTGACCTGCAGGCACGGAGCCTGCACGGCCCAGACCACCTGGTGTATCCTCAGCCAGTGAACACAGGAGTTCTGTCCATAGATGAGTCCATCATCTCTGCAAACTTCCATCATAGATTATATTTGCACGGACAGTCTTCAATGACTGGTTCTCTTTTATCTGTGGGGGATAAGGGTTTTAGAAAAGAATCTTAATCTGAATGTAACAATGAAGGTAGGAATGACAAATGGCTTATCTGTTAAAATGTTGCTGGATGTGTAACTGTATCCTTTCTGGCTAATCTCAGTAGAGGACTTGTCTTGGGGCTCCTGCTGGTGGAAGAGTTATTTTATTTTGAACCTGGAGGAGGCCCCTCTCTTTATATGTATCAAGTAGGAACTATGCATGCCTGTGTTGGGGGTCGGGGCAGCCACCACAGCATTCCAGAACTCTCTGCCCAAGTGAGTAGGAGGTGGAGGCCAGCACCTCTATTTTGTGACTGGCTTTTTGCGGGTCAGCCCATAGCAGCAGGTCAGTACCTCTGTTCCAACTTTAGATTAAACCCATCTCCAAGTTAATGGCTGTGATGCAGGCAAAGTAGTTGATGGCAGTTTAGCTCTTTCACAGAATTAGATGATGCACATCTTAGAAATCTTAGGCAAAAGTGATTCTCTAAAGTAGCTGGTATTGCCTCACCAATTGGTATGCTACCTTTCTATAAATTTCTTTTTCAGTTTCTATTAATATTTTCTTATGTCCTATAATTGGGTAGCAGTCCTATTGGCTGAAGCCCAACCTTGAACCTGTTATAAGCTTAAAACGTTATAGCACAGTCAAGCTCCTGATGCCGACTTTGGGATTCTTTTAAGCCTTCCCCAAGAGAGAGGAGCTTGGAAGGGCTGAAATGCCCTTAGAATGAGGAAAAGGAAATACTGGAACCATTTTATCCTGTTTCTTTGCAAGAAAACCAACCAGGTGATCTTAAGGAGATCAAAAGGTTGGTCTTTTTAATTGACCACACTTACCAGATATATAAGTTAAAAGGTCGCAGAGCCTTGACCCTGGCACAGAAGGTTCAGAAAGCTCTGTATCCGAGACTTTCACCTGAAGACCTCGAAACGGACCAGAGTCTTGATTCCATTCTCGACTTGATTTGGGTCTTTTTACCAAAAACATAGCCCAGCAAAGGGCCACCACTGAGAGAAAAAGTGAGTGGAGTAACTTCTAGGAATTCTTTCAGGATGGCTCACTATTATTATTTCTCCTGATGTGGGGGGATGGAATTTGCTCCGCAGAGATTCGGCATCTTAAAAAAAAAAAAAAAAAAAAAAAAGCCCGGGTAGGGTATGATGCCAGAACTCACCTATGTTGGTGGGCTTGTCTGGCCTCAGGTGGCACAGGCCTGGATTGCACTCGAGCTCCACACTTCCTCACGGCCAGACAGGTCTCCAGTCACTGTGGTTCCTCCCCTGTAACGCAGGCACGTGACAGTGTGCACTCAGGATAGATGTGAGATGCAAGCAGGATTCTGCAGGTGAATGATTAACACACCCCGGCCCATTAGAAACCATTAGCATTAGTTACCATCATTGGGTTTTTGTGTGTGTAACAGGATGTGGAAGGATCATGCCCATCTATGGCTCATTCCCCTGGACGTCAGCCCTTGCCATTGTTCTCCAGTGGCAGAGCTAGGCTGGCTGCTTGCCAGGCCACACTGCTGCTCCCGGGTGACTATGGGAACAGGTACCAAATATCATCAATTCTCTGGGCTCTTGTTCCCTTTGGCCACCCTCACCCCGAAGCAATTTTGAGCTCATTCCATGATGATTAAATATAATACTGGTATAACAGGACATTATGTTGATTACTGTGACCCAAATGTGCATCAAAACATTAAGGCTTAATATTATTTAATCTGATATCTGCTAATGCCAAAAAGTACTTCCTTCCAGAGGAAGCAAATTTTCAATCTGCAAAAGGACTGTCATGTGAACCCTGCTTTCAAGGAGCACAAAGTTCTGGTCCTAATGTTGTCACGGCTGTTTGTTATATGCCTAAGAAGCCCACAGCTCACCACATACAGGACTTGGGCTTCACAGGGAGTTATTGATAACATATAAGAATTTATTATGTGGTTTTCTGCTTTTTCTAAAGTG
The DNA here is from genome assembly GCF_949774975.1 of Lagenorhynchus albirostris. Classification (NCBI taxonomy): domain Eukaryota; kingdom Metazoa; phylum Chordata; class Mammalia; order Artiodactyla; family Delphinidae; genus Lagenorhynchus; species Lagenorhynchus albirostris. The sequence goes on from NC_083108.1 coordinate 58,335,118, forward strand.
AAAATGAGTGATCCACTCCAAAGAGTGGATCAAAATTATTAGTTATTTTATGCTTAAAACGGTTTGACTTGAAAAAAGTAATGATTTTTTTTAAAATTTAAAATCCACAGATGAAGAAATCAAATCTATCATAAACCATATCTAATTTTTCAGCAAACAAATTCTGTACTTAGGGAGATGTGTATTTGTGAAAAGATTGTTGCAACACGTCTTGTCACTCACTTGCACTTCTATCATTTTTAAATACTTTTGGTGTAGAGTTGAAAGGAACTTCTGCATTTATTATCGATACAATTTCACACATTTTATGAACATCTCGTTGAGAATAGAGGTAATTTACTTCTATTCAGATGGTTGGAAAGAACATGTAGGATTTTTAGAATGTTCTCTCTCTGCTGAGTTTTGCAAATGTTAACTGAATTGTCCTCTTAGTGCCTTTCATCTCAGAGCTAAAAGTGAAAATCGCTGTTCAAGGTGAGAAAAATCAAGGAGCAATAAATGGTAACAAACAGACCGTTCCACTCAACCAAAAGTCTACTGTATCTAATATTAAAACTCTTCAGATAAACTATGGAGAAAACTATGGTGTTTTCAGTGATAAATCTCATGTTAAGGAATTTCTCTTTTCTAATTCAACTTTATTTAAATCCACACATATATGGGAAGTATCTCAAATTCTTCCCAAATGCAGTTAGCCATTTTTGTATACGTACATGTATGTTTCGTGCACTGACTAGATGCTTTTAGAAGCACAGCTGGCTCTCAAGCTGATGGAGGACAGAAGGCTGATGGGCATGCAGATCCAGGCTGGAGGTCCACTCCTCGCTGCCCCGGCACTGGAGGTTTACCATGTAGCGGATTCTCTGTCTTCCCATATTACAGACAACCTGCCTCCAGCAGGACTGAGAGAGCTTTTATTTCTCCTGCCTCATAAATATACCAAACAGGATTGCCCTGAGACCGGTCTGGGAGCTCGAGATAGGCTTTTAGTGTTTTCTGATGGGAAGAGATGGGCTCGTGTGGCTTTTATCATCCAGGTACCATAATTGATTCAGTGTGTATTAATTCATTTGGCCAAACCTTTCTGGAAAAATGCCCATGCTGAAGCATACTAAGATAGCAATCACAGTTTTGAAATACGTGTCCAAAGGGCTGGACAGGTTTTAGAAAATATAAAATCTTTTAAGTTAGGTATAAGTAGATTAGTAATAAAAATCCATTCTTCATTTATCAGACCTGTGTGCATGCTTCCCATGAGCTAAGCACTGTCTCCTCCCACAACTTACAGATCTGGGGGACAGGGGAGGAACAGGATAAACAAGTAGGTGCAGTGGTTCTTCCTGCCATTAGTGAGCAGAAAAGAGAGGGGTAGTGATTCTATCTCGGGGACCACGAGGAAGCCTTCACGAACAAGTTAACCATTTACCTTTGGCTTTTTTTCATTTTAACATCTTTATTGGAGTATAATTGCTTTACAGTGGTGTGTTAGTTTCTGCTTTATAGCAAAGTGAATCAGCTATACATATGCATATATCCCCATATCTCCTCCCTCTTGTGTCTCCCTCCCTCCCACCCTCCCTATCCCACCCCTCTAGGTGGTCACAAAGCACCCAGCTGATCTCCCTGTGCTATGCGGCTGCTTCCCACTAGCTATCTATTTTACGTTTTACGCCACTCTCTCACTTCATCCCAGCTTACCCTTCCTCCTCCCTGTGTCCTCAAGTCCATTCTCTACGTCTGCGTCTTTATTCCTGTCCTATCCCTAGGTTCTTCATAACAAAATTTTTTTTTAGATTCCATATATATATGTTAACATACGGTATTTGTTTTTCTCTTTCTGACTTACTTCACTGTGTATGACAGACTCTGGGTCCATCCACCTCACTACAAATAACTCAATTTCGTTTCTTTTTATGGCTGAGTAATATTCCGTTGTATATATGTGCCACATCTTCTTTATCCATCCGTTGATGGACACTTAGGTTGCTTCCATGTCCTGGCTATTGTAAACAGAGCTGCAATGAACATTGTGGTACATGACTCTCTGAATCGTGGTTTTCTCAGGGTATATGCGCAGTAGTGGGATTGCTGGGTCATATGGTAGTTCTATTTTTAGTTTTTTAAAGAACCTCCATACTGTTCTCCATAGTGGCTGTATCAATTTACACTCCCACCAACAGTACAAGAGGGTTCCCTTTTCTCCACACTCTCTACCCTTGGCTTTAGTTGTTAAACCTCAAAATTCACCCCCACCCCATGACTATGCTTGTCATATACTGTAATGTATGACTTCTTAGTAACGTAACTACAAGTCTGAGTATGAGCACCTATGTTGATGAGAGACACGAGCCCTTTATTAATTCCCTTCTGGTTCAACAGCTGGCACTCAAATGACAGCATACATGCGTGAGTGTAGGTATCTCGTTATTTCTGCTCAACCAGAGCCGGGACATCTGAAGTCAAGCAGAGTGTCCTGGCAGCCCTGGCTTGGCTCCCCCTGGCCTCCCACAGCTTCCTCCCGTCTCTGATCCAGGTTCCTGTGGCGCTAGCATCCTAATGCAATGAGCCCTTGGCAGCGTCAGCCCCAGAGCCTGCAGGCGACCAGGGAACCCGGCTCTGCCACTAACTGTGCAGATTCCCTCCCACCCACCTTGGAGACAGTCCGGCCCCAGTGCCCTTCTGCTTGCCAGGCTCCTGTCCTCGCCCTTGTGAGATGGCAGAGCCGCCCGGTGTCCCCGCAGGTGGCAGAGAACCAGCCGCTGTTCTGCGCGCTCAAGGCGCTGCTGGAGGAGCTGCGCGTGGAGCTGCGGGAGGACGAACGTGCACGGCGGCGGCTGCAACAACAATATGCCGGCGATAAGGCCTCCTGGGACGTGGAATGGGCCGCGCTCACATGCCGCCTGGAGCAGGTACGGCCGCCAGGGCTCCGCTCCGACCGCGGGGAGGGTCCGGATCCCAGGGCCCTGACAGGGAAAGAAGGTGCGAGGAGAAAGCCAGGAGCAGCTGCCTCTGCCACCCCAGAAAGTCCCCGCCTTCCCACAGTGCTGTCTTTTCCCTACTATTACCTCTCCCAGATCTAGAACACTGCCCCAACCCAGCAGCATTTCAAAAGTAGCGTTTATTTTCCCATTCTGTGTAGAACAAGGTTGTCTCTTTTTATTATTATTAAATTTATTTAAAAGCAAAAAGCGTTCACCCATTCCCTGCCCTCTTCCCCTGGCAGCCCCCAATCTGTTCCATGCATCTCTGAGCTTGGCTTCATTTATAATATTTATAGAGTCCTCATATACCAGAAATCATACAGTATTTATCTTTCTCTGTCTGACTTATTTCACTTAGCATAATGCCTTTGGGGTCCATCCATGTTGCTGCAAATGGCATCATTTCATTTTTTCATGGTTGAGTAGTATTCCATTATACAAATGTACCACATCTTCTTTATCTATTCATCTGTCGATGAACACTTACGTTATGCATTATTTCTCGGCTATTGTAAATAGTGCTGCTATGAACATGGGGGATATCTTTGCATTAGTGTTTTCGTTTTCTTCAGGTAACAAGATACATGAAAACATGTTCTACGTTATTAATCATCAGGGAAATGCAAATCAAAACCACAGTGAGCTGTCACCTCACACCTGCTGGAATGGTTCTTACCAGGAAAACTAGAAATATCAAGTGTTGGTGAAGAGGTGGGGAGAAGGGAGCAAGGCTGTCTTTAGTGCCACTGAAGCATGGCCAGGGTGAAAAACGTGACCAGAGTGCACTGACAGAATTCAGACAGGGGCAAAGAAAAAGCAGATTGTGGTTTAGTTACCTCTGAAAAAAGGAAATGAATGCTTTCCGTTAGATTTCTCCCAATACCAGAAAAAGCTTGTAGACCTACCTCCCACTACAGCCCTGGAAGTCTGATCAATTTCGGTGTCCTTATTTACATGGAAGGAGCCCGAGGCCCAGAGAAAGCGTGTCGTCTCAGATCACAGAGCCTTTAGTGCAACTGGAGCTGAGAGCAGGTTACTGCCTCCACCGCCCACGAGAGAGCCTAGCCTCTCGGAGATTTGAGACCCCAGCCCTGGTCGTTAAGATCGGGCTGAGCCAGGAACGCTGTTTTCTAAGTGCTTTCTCCCTCGAAGTCTTTGAAAGCGGTGTCATTTCCCATGTCGGGTCTGCTCGCTCAGATTGCTTCTCCAGGTTTCTTCCAGCCCCTTGATCACGATAAGGGAGGAAAGGTCTGCACGTCTTTGATAATCTATTTTCTAGGCCCTGTTTTGAGGCAAACCATAAAGTAATCAAAACTTTATATGAATTGGCTCAGTCATGAAAGAAAAAACTTGCCTGGAAAGAAAACATCTCCTAAATGGCCTTGATAAAAGATTAAAGGGCCTGTCCTGTCAAAAGAAGACAGCTCCCGTGGTACCCACAAGTTCACGGGCACTGCTGCCTGGTCCAAGGGAGCAGAAGTGTCCGGCTCACATCCCTGGGTGGAGCACAGGCATAGCCTCCTCTGCAGGCGAAGCAGCAAAGCATAGCTGGACCAAAGCACCAGGCCAGGCTGGGCAAGGGGTGCAGCTGCTAACCCAGTTATGACTCCTGCCTACTGCTGGGTAGGAGGTTCTTACTAGATTTTCTGTTTATCTTAGTTCACAGCCCGAAGAGCTGGCAGTGGATAAGAAATGAGTAAGGACGTTCTGATGAGCTGCCTTTAAACTTACTTAAAACTATGTTTATAGTGGGAAAATCTAAATATTTTCAGAGATGTAAGCGTAGCTAAAAAGAGGAGGCATAATCTTTGATGTGAGCCAGTTTCTCAAACATTTGGAGCCCGGGGAATGATGGATGTGGGCTGATGCTAGTTCACTCATCTTTATCCTTTTCTACTTAAATGCAAAACAGTTGAATTCTACCGAGAGTGAAGTATTTTCTCTCAGTGGAGGCCATCTTGTGTCAGTTCCCAAACCTGCGATTCCTTCAGTTGACTCCTAGGTCAGACCTTGCTCTAACTGCCAGGATCCCCCAACAAATAAGACAGATCTTGAAAGGGTTCTCAGTGCAGTGGGAGACCAGACAAGGGCCACAGTTAGTACTAGTGTAGCAAGTGCCCCGCCAGGCCTGTACACAGGCTCTCAGGGATGGGGGGGCATGCAGGGCACACACCTCGGCTTGAGGGTTCAGGGAAGGGTTGTTTGTGAAAGCCCTGCTTAGAATGAATCTCGGAGGATGAACAGGAGTGGGCACACGGAAAAGGAGAGAAACAGTCCTTTGGACAAAAAAGGGACATCATGAAGAAAGGAGCATGGCACACCGGAGGAGCTGCACCGTGTCACATACGAGTGGAAAGCAGGATAGCCAAAGAACTGAAACATTAATCCTGATTTTATCATGCGAGTAAAGCATTTTGACTTGCGTTTTTAAGAAGTAATTCTGCTATCGAGGTAGAGAATGGATTAGAAACCATTAGAATTGAATGGATTAACATGGGTCCATGGGTAGACTTCAGGGATCTGCTGAACTAGAATAGGCAAAAGGATACATCTTTATGTTCATGAATCTTTCACTAAAATTTATCACATTCACCAACAACAGTACACCCCGAATTCCCTCCTCCTGTCCTCTGTGCTGTTGTCAGTTTACTTCTACACATTCTGTAAAGACAAAATACAATGCAACTATTTTTACTTCAGACACTCAGTAGTATTCTAAAGCAGTTAAAAACAGGAGGAAATGAGTTATATTTGCATTTATTTAGGTCATTTCCAGTGTTCATTTTTTGTGCAAGTCAAAGTGTTTGTTGATATCATATTCCTTGTGCCTGAAAATTTCCTCTATCATTTCTTGAAATGTAAGCCTGCTTTAAAGTTTTCATTTGTTGAAAAAGCATTTTTCTTCCATCATTTTTGAAAGATGCTGTTGCTAAGTATAGAATTCTGTTGAGGTTGACATTTTCCCCCTCCAGCCCTTTCAAGACGTCACTCCATTTTCCCCCCTGACTTACATACTTTCCGAGGACAGGTCTGCTGTCATTCTCGTCTGCGCACCTCCATTTGTGGTTTATTTTTTTTCTCTGTCTGCCTCCAAGGTTTCCTCTTTGGTTTTCAGCAGTTTGCATGTGATGTCTAGATGGGAGTTCTTTTGCTTGTTAGTTTTTGGTCTTTAATCTCCTGGGTGTTATTATAGACTGCCAGGTTACATCACTCTCCCATCACCAGGTTCCACATGGGGGCTAAGGATGTAGGGACAGACACGTGCCTGCCTGCAAGGAGTTGTACAGCAGGACAGGCAAGAGATGTGGTGACTCACAGTTGGGAAGGGAGAGTAAGAAGCAGACTCTGGGAAGCTGGGTGGATTCACTGCTTCACCTTCTGTGTGACTCTGTCAGATTTTTTTTTTTTAACGTCTTTATTGGAGTATAATTGCTTTACAATGTTGTTTCTGCTGTACAACAAAGTGAATCAGCTATATGTATACGTATATCCCCATATCCCCTCCCTCTTGTGTCTCCCTCCCACCCCCTAGATGGTCAGAAAGCACTGAGCTGGAGATCCCTGTACTATGCAGCTGCTTCCCACTAGCTAGCTATTTTGCATTTGGTAGTGTATATATGTCAATGCTACTTTCTCACTTCATCCCAGCTTACCCTTCCCCCTCCCTGTGTCCTCAGGTCCATTCTCTGCGTCTGCATCTTTATTCCTGTCCTGCCTCTATGTTCATCAGAACCACTTTTTCTTTTTTTTTTAAGATTCCATATATATGTGTTAGCATACGGTATTTGTTTTTCTCTTTCTTACTTCACTCTGTATATATGACAGACTCTGGGTCCATCCACCTCACTACAAATAGTTCAATTTCGTTTCTTTTTATGGTTAATATTCCATTGTATATATATGCCACATCTTTATCCATTCATCTGTCGATGGACACTTAGGTTGCTTCCATGTCCTGGCTATTGTAAATAGTGCTGCAATGAACATTGTGGTACACGCTTTTTTTGGGGGGGGGGGCGCGGTACGCGGGCCTCTCCCGTTGCGGAGCACAGGCTCCAGACGCACAGGCTCAGTGGCCATGGCTCACGGGCCCAGCCGCTCCGCTACGCGTGGGACCCTCCCGGACCGGGGCACGAACCCGTGTCCCCTGCATCGGCAGGCGGACTCTCAACCACTGCGCCACCAGGGAAGCCCCCACGCCTCTTTTTAAATTATGGTTTTCTCAGGGTATATGCCCAGTAGTGGGATTGCTGGGTCATATGGTAGTTCTAATTTTAGTTTTTTAAGGAACCTGGATACTGTTCTCCATAGTGGCTGTATCAATTTACACTCCCACCAACAGTACAAGAGGGTTCCCTTTTCTCCACACCCATTCCAGCATTTACTGTTTGTAGATTTTTTGATGATGGCCATTCTGACTGGTGTGAGGTGATACCTCACTGTAGTTTTGATTTGCATTTCTCTAATGATTAGTGATGTTGAGCATCCTTTCACGTGTTTGTTGGCAGTCTGTATATCTTCTTTGGAGAAATGTCTATTTAGGTCTTCTACCCATTTTGGGACTGGGTTGTTTGTTTTTTTGATACTGAGCTGCATTAGCTGCTTGTATATTTTGGAGATTAATCCTTTGTCAGTTGTTTACACATTTTCTCCCATGTCAGATGTTTTTAATTATGACTTTAAAGATGAAAAGTGCTTCCTCCATAAGATTGGTCAGATCTTGGTTTAAACATGTTTCCAGGGATAATACATGAACGTGCTGAGATTTTCTTCACCTACTAACGCGAGACTGTCAGGGACTAAGTTCCTAAGTCTGTTCTCCTTGACAGCTGGAAGCGAAGACTGAGAAAAGCTTGGGAGACCTGGGCTCCTCTGCTGACAGCAAAGGGGTGTTCATGAAGGAGAGGGAGGCACAGCAGAAGCTCCTGGCTGACAGTCATGGGCTGGTCATGGACCTGCGATGGCAGATCCACCACAGCGAGAAGAACTGGAACCGAGAGAAGGTAGAGCTTCTCGACCGCCTGGACCGGGAGCGGCAGGAGTGGGGGCGGCAGGAGAAGGAGCTCCTGTGGAGAATCGAACAGGTGAGGATGCCCCAGGGGAGGAGGTGAGGATGCCCCAGGGGAGGAGGCGGAGACGCCTGACCTGGAAATCAGAGCACTCAGAAGGGGAAAATCAGACAGCTCGGAGGTCTCTGCTGCATCAGGCTGATGTAGGGGCTTCCAGAGGAAGAGGAAGAAATCCTAGGAGTTCTGGTGTTGGAGACCTAGGCTCAGCCCTCCCATGACACAGACCTTTTCATCGGAAAGTCTGTAGGTTACTTCCCTGTGTGTGTACGGTTGGGGGGTAACTTTTTAAAGGTGTTTAAAGACTAAACTTGAAAGATGAGATTATTTCAGGCCTTAGGCAGTGATTTCTACCAAAAAGCAAACTAGCTTTTAAGTCTGCCGCTAAAGATGTGGTCATGGTGACTGCTCCAGCTTGAATGGAATTGTTGTCCGTTAGTAAAGAAACTGCTGAAGTCAGTAGGAAGTCAGGCTGTTTGCACCTGCTGTGGGTCTTGTGGAGCTGTGATTAGACAGGACACAGTCGGGGAAGTGACTGATCGTTCATCATCTTCAGCTAAACACTGAAAAATGTACATGAGTTCTGTGGGAAAGGGGGAGTTGTTGTTCTAGAGATAATCACTCCCTGCCTTGCGTCAGCCTTAGGAGAGTTTGTGTAGCTGCAGTCCTGCCTGAGTAGGGCACAAATTAAATTTTCACATGAAACTGATGAAGGACTGGGATTCTACCCTGGCTGGATTTTTACATAGCATGCACTGTAGTTCAGCCTGTCACACTTATAAATTCAGGAGGCCTCAGGGAAATGTATTAATCAATAAACTGAATGCAGGAAAAATAACTTCATTATTCTATTATAAATATCCATGCTGCCTTTTGGAAAATGTGCTGTATTATCCCTAGACATGGGACCTGTGTTCTGCAGGTGCAGTGGCAGAGGTCCGTTTCTGCTCACTGCTGAGATGGGAGGGGGCGAGGGAGAGAGAACTGAAAAGGACCAGGAATCTTTGGCTCTGAAACCTCTGAGCAAAAGTGCACTGCAGATAAAGAGGCCCGACATCCTTCCTGGGTTTGGTTACTCACACAGCTGAGTCACCAGACTGGTAGATGATATGCCTCATTTCAAAATTCCCTAAATTCTATCGAAGGAAAGTTGGCCACTTCCTGTTTGGCCTAGAAATGTGGCACCTGAGAAGAATCTTCTGTCTTAAATCCCCCGTGTGCCTGTGCTCTATGCAGAGGATCAGCTGTCGGGTGGGAATCGTAGGGGCAGATGCAGCACATACCCTTACAAAGTGGTCACGGATTCATCCGTTGTTCGTTAACCAGTATCCTGGCTCCTCCAGGTACCTCGTTATCAGGGAGGGTCCCTCCTGGCCATCCCTCCAGGACCGTACACACTGTCCCTCCCACACCCCAGCAAGGCCCTCGTCATCACCCCTTTGCCCGTGAGCTGTAGGCTTGTTGGTCTCATCATGGCTTCATTTTGGAAGTCACACGTTGGATGTAAGTTAAGCAAGTCTTTAAGGGCTTCATTTTACTTTGAGAAATGAGGAATTTCTAGTAAAGGAAAAATTAGTAAGACATCCCGTGACATTTAATGTTCGAAGAGTTAATGCCCTAGGGATGAACAGCCACCCCATTTTAAGACTATCTTTGGAAAGATGAGTGGGCAGGGGCTGAACTCCACTTCCAGACTGTCACTACTGCCATGGCCCTACCACAATGACAGCCTCAGAACCTCAGTCATCAAGGTTAACATCTTTGAGCAAAATTGACTCAAGACACGTGGGTTCTGGGGCGTTCATTCATCTGTTCCTGAAATCTGTGTGGTGGATCCCGCAGGCTTTGTACAATGATTTCATTGCTGTTTTTAGAAGAGGGTTTGTTGATGCTTCAGATATGCAATTGTGGCTTTCAAAAATAAATCCAGCTTTCCCCCCTCCAAACAATTGACATTTAAAAAATCACAGTACCCAATCCTGAAAATCAGGAAAAGCAGTTATAGGTATTCTCTGTAAAAGAGGAAATTGGCTGAAGTGTAGTGTGTGTAGATTTTTTTTAATCAGTTATTGAGTTGTTTATTCATTTAACTTTTAGCTGCACATTCCGCAGATGTGCAGACATCTACATCTACAACAAGACACGTAGACAAACAGTCTTCATAACGTATGCTCCTCGATATCTATGCGGTGGGCCGTGTAACCTTGTCTGTGATGACCTAATACAGATGGCGAAAGAAGTAACACTAAATCCATTTTCCACTTTGAGAACACATGCTTCGTACTTGCCCGGTGGTGTTGAATTCCTACATAATTTCTGTGCCATGTGAGGCATCTGATATGACAAATGACTGTGGGAATGTGGTTAAGGTCATGTAACACACACCATCTTATCAGCATCTGTCTCAACCCAGATCTGATGGGTGAGAGTTAACTTTCCTGGAGTTACACTACTTTCTCCTCCGAATTGTTCAGTCTGTTAGCCTGCAGAGGCCTGAGGAGTTGACTGTGGTAAAGAACTAAATGAAAGCTCCCAGGTCATTCTTCTTCCAGTGACTTCCTTAAGTCAGTTACCTCTGCAGCATGAAAGGCTGTTCTTTTAAAACCTGTGTACAAAGTAACCTTTCTTCTTGTGACCAATTCAGGTAAAGTGACATTCTCAAGGGTTTACTGTTGCCTGCAAACCTTGTAAATTTGGTGTTTGCTTTATAAGTTGTTCTACTGCAGGACTCTGAGTACAGTAGGTGCTGATGCCTGGTTTGAAATGACTCTCCTAGGAAACCCTATCCTTGTAGGGACCATTTATTCTATGACAGCACTGCAGAGGCATCTTGGCCGCAGAAACCTCCAGCTGAAACCACTCCAGCTCATTTTTAGGGAACCTAACTAACACTTACAGCTTTAGTGCACATTGCTCCTGGCTGGCCAGGTTTATTTTTGAAGCCCCACTTTGCTGAGTGAGAATGTGCTGGATCATAGCTCTCCCCTGTAGTCACTCTCCCCGCTCTTCACACACACCCTCCGTGCACATTTACAGCTTCAGATGGGATTCTCGCATTTTAATTCTGTGCCCGAAATAGCTTGGAGATGATCATATGTTGAAACTAAATTACACTGACATGCATTAGATGAACATAATAAAAAACTTTCCTTTTCATTTTTTTAAAAAAGAAAGCATTTAGCATCTTTGAGAGCTATGTCACTGGGGAGGGGGTAGAGAGCAGAGGGGGCTGAGCTGAAAGCCCCGGTGACTTGCTTGTTCCCTAATTCAACTGGGATTCTGCCTCAAACTCTAACATTTAAGCTGCAGCTGCTTGAATCGCCATCTTTCTCCTAAAATGAAGATAATACCCTGAGGCTGGTTCCACCACCTCAGAAATTGCTAGAAATGAGGAAAAGTCCCCATGACTCCTCATGGCTTTGTTCCCTATGACACACAGGCCACACTTATCCAGCTTGCTGATGAAGGCTTGAGTTAGGACAGGAGGTGTAGTTTGTGAAAGATGCCTTGTTTAAGGGTAAATAAATGTGCTTCCAGGGGAGGGTCAAAGCCTCCGGGCACCGTCTCAGCACCACTTCTGCCGCCCCCGCCCTTGAGTTCAAGTCCAAAGAGCAGCCAGGGCGGTGGAGTGTGTGAGCCGACCTGTCAAAGGTGCTTTCTGCCTGTTTTGGAGGGGAGCTCGGGAGGGTCCAGGGCAGCCCCTCAGGGCTCCTCCATGGAGAGGGCACTGCAGGCACGCGTGTCTCTGCCTGTCCCTGTGGTTCCACGCGGCTCCTCCTGAAGGGCCCCCTGCTGAGAGGACATGAGGCGTTCGTTTATCAGTGCACCCAGGCCCAAGGAATCACGCAGGCCTCAAGGGGGGTCGGTGGTGGTCCTGCTGACGAACAGCGAGCTTTACGCTGGGCCCGGCCTGCAGCCCCCCCACAGCCCCAGAGAGAGGGGCACCCCTGTTACAGGTAGGGACACTGAGCTGAGATGGCCAGCCACACACACTGGTTGCAGGTCTCCTGAGGTTTCCCCACTGCTGCTGCTTGCATTTACCAAGTCAGAGAAAAGTATGACTCCAAACTACGTGGCTCATGTTTTTGTTTCTTTTTCTAGTCGTACCAGATCTTTAATTACCTCTGTAGCTAAATTTTAATCCTCTCAAGCAAACTGTCAGATGTTTTCGACACCCAATGGTTATAACCCAGGTGATCACTCGGGATTTATGTAGGACCCATTTCAAATAATTTGGAGATCATGCTGTGTTGTTATTTAGAAACTCTGCTAGTTAGGAAAAATCAAATTCACCCTCAGAAGTTTGCTATCACTGATGGCTTTCCACTGAGTGTGCCTTACGTTCTGAAGGTAATTACCAAAAGGGAGTTCTAAATGTGTCGTTTGGTAATGTTAGATTAAAAAAATCCATGTATAATTTCCTGTGAGCACAGTACTCAAAGTTACATACAATAACATATTCTCATCAGAAGGAGCTGGCTTGCGTGTGGTTAATGCAGATTTTTCTAGTCCATATAAAATTGTGATTTTTCTTTTCAAAAAGCATTTGTGATGTGTTATTTTTGAAATTAAGGTCAGAACTTTAAGAACGTAGACTTCTCACCATCTTTCAGATAGACCATATGTTAATTCCAAACTGTGGAGAAACCACGACCTTAGGGAGCAACACACAGAAAAATGAGGCTGACTGTTTTCATTTTTAAAACCCTCAAGTTGCAGAAAGTGAACAGTCCCCGGAGAGGTGGCAGTTTCCTCTGTGATCAAAAGGAAGGCGATGTCCACCCCTGTGCCCACACGGGGAGCCCCTGGGCACCCCACCCCACGGGGACGTGGCCCTGCATGGACACTGACTCCAGCACGTTTGAGGACCAGCCGCTGTCCAAGCTGAAGGAATCGGACAGGTGCTCGGCCCGGGAGAACCTCTACCTGGATGCCCTGTCCTTGGACGACGAGCCAGAGGAGCCTCCAGACCGCAAGCCCGAGAGGGAGTTCAGGAACTGCTTCCCCGAGGTCAGCCTGGGTTGGGGTCTAGTTACCTGCGGCAGGACCGAGGGCAGGGGCTTGGGAAGCCGCCCGAGTGGCTGGCAGGCCCCTGGTTTTGCATATCACAGCCTCTGGGGTCAGTAAAAACGAACCCTTCATGATGCAGGAGCTTTGCTTGGTGGTCCTGACCCCAGGCTCCCTGCTTCACTTAGCTGCTTGTCTCAGGCTCAGAAATGCAGGGCTTGGGTCCTGTGTGAATGGGAGTCTCAGGAACGGGAGTGTCCAGTGAAACACAAGAGGAAATATTGGGTTGACCAAAAAGTTCGATCAGTTTTAAGTAAAAATAAAAGACATTTTTCATGTTCAGCAAGAACTTTATTTAACGACGTATTCATTAACCAAACGAACTTTCTGGCAAACCCAATAGATCATCCTGGGAAGTGTAGAGCCGCAAGTTTTCTTAAAGTCATAGGACGGCCTTCTGATTCCAGAAAACATTAATAACAGGAAAAAATCTGCTTTAAAGAAAGTAACAAATGTCACTAACCAGTGACATACAATAAATACCTTATCTGTGCAAAGGGGAAAAAATCCACCACTAGAAACCTATGTAACTTAGATCAGCAAATAGAAGAGCTTAGCTCTGTGCAGAAATCTCCGCGGCACAGCACTGGGTTTTTTTGGTTATGACTTTCTAAAAACTGGGATTTAAAGATTGATTTTAGGAATCATACCTGTGAGCCAATCTCACAGTGGCTGCACCTGTCATTTGACACGCTCAGCAGACGGGGTACCCGTCAGGCAGGGATGTTGAAGTGGGGGATCGCCCTCAGTCACAGGTCGGCGAGGTCAAGTGCCTTCTCCTCAGCACCTGTACCCAGCAGAGGTGACAGCGCCAGCATGCCACCCCGGGGATCTAGTGGCATCGTCTCCTATGCCATCTTCAAAGCAGTGGCCAGATCCCACGGGAGGGCTCCCTGGGGGACGCTCAGGTGGTTTGCTGTGCCAGGACTCAGTCGCAATACCTCCAGGGCTCGCTGGGCCTCGCTCCCCTCAGGACTGGTCCGCACGGGGGTGTCCTCAGGAGGACCGTGTGTGCATGTTCTCTTCTTTAGCAGAGGTCACTGTACCTTCCCTGATTCCCAAGGGCGATATTTAAAACAAAGAGCCCTCTGAGGATGTCACACCGACTTTTTTGCATTTCTTATTGCAGTACAGTTGGTGTGCAATGTAAGCTGCAGGTGTACAACAGTGATTCACAATTTTTAAAGGTTATGCTCCCTTTAGTTATTATAAAATATTGGCAGTATTCCCTGTGCTGTACAATACATCCTTGTAGCTTATTTATTTTATACGTAGTAGTCTATACCTCTCACACCGACCTCTATAGACAGGCTGAGGCCAAGAGATGTCTCTCCCCTAACTTGCTCTCACCCTTGTCTTCCCTTCCTTCTTCTCCTCCATCTCCTCCTCCTCCCCGTTCTCCCTCTCCTCTCTTGCGTTTGTTCTCTCTCTCTCTCTCTCTCTCTCTCTCTCTCACACACACACACTCACACTCACACACTCACACACATTCAGTCATTAACGAGGCAGCTTTGAAGCTCACGTGCTTAGTGATGCCCTTTGAGGAGCACAGGAGAGCCACTTTGTGACAATGTTTATAGACAATTTTTCTCATTCACGTGGGCCCTCCCTGGACTCAGAGGCTCTAACCCCTCATCACCCCTGGATTCTGGTGTCATTATTGTACTTCAAAGGGCTGAGAGGCAGAGGCACTCCTGGCCCAAACTTGGCTCCCATGTACGTTTTAAATGGTATTGTCCTAAGAAAAAAACAAATCACTTAGCACCCTGAAGGCCAGCCAATGTTAACCAATTCAGATAAACTTCCTTCTTCTTTATAGGAAGAAGAAAATCACAAGGGAAATCTTCAAAGGTAAGTAAGATTGATGAAATGATAGTAGACTACTGCAGTAAAAACCTCCTGGTCTTGGGCTTCCCTGGTGGCACAGTGGTTAGGAATCTGCCTGCCAATGCAGGGGACACGGGTTTGAGCCCTGGTCCGGGAAGATCCCACATGCCGTGGAGCAACTAAGCCTGTGCGCCACAACTACTGAGCCTGTGCTCTAGAGCCCTCGAGCCACAACTACTGAGCCCGTGCTCTGCAACAAGAGAAGCCACTGAAATGAGAAGCCCCTGCTCACTGCAACTAGAGAAAGCCCGCACGCAGCAACAAAGACCCAATGCAACGAAAAATTTAAAAAAACCTCCTGGTCTTAAAATTCTATCTTGTCACTGCAGTGTACTGTGACACTCTTCAAAAATGACTTAGAGTAAAACTTCTGGATAAGTAGTTGCTTTATTATTAATTTCATAAATACGGCATCTTAAATTATTAGCAACAAAAAGGCCAGTGCTATGCTGCGTTCATGTGTGTGTCAGTGTCACAGTAAGAGCTGTGTGATTAGAGTTGTGTATATAAGGAGATGATTGTGTTAAATGGTTTTTGAAAAGTCCATGGAAACCCTTTCTTCTAATTTAGTCTGATTCTAGTAACCCATACATGTATGGCGGGACATGTCTGAAAAGGCACATATAAGCAAATTTGTTTAAATTGAGTAGAGAGGGAAGGGGGGGACTGAGCCTGTGGGTGGGTCTGGGCAGGGCCAGAGGGGATTTCTGTTTGAAATGGTGTTGAAATCACTCGCCAGCCTGATCACACCTTCCACTGCCCCTCCTCTCCTCCACATCTTCTGTTGGCCTTGGGAGACTGTTAGTGCTTTAAGCCAATAGAGGATGAGGTCCATGGGCGGAGAAGGCTTCAGGTCACAGTTGCTTTGTGGTGGCGTCTCTCCCTCCCCGACGCTCCAGTTTCTCGTTTGGATTGGGACTGTGGTGTGTTCACGTCTGTGGGATGCGCGCCTGCTCTAATGCCGGGAACTCGGGAAGCTCCCGCAGCTTCGACATTGAAGGTGCCCATCAAGTACGTGGAGAGGCCAGGCCACAGCCAGACTCCCCTTCTTCCTGTGGAGCATCCACGCACTGAACTAGAATACTGCAGAGCAGGGTTAGAGCTTAGCTCTGACTGCCCCAGAGCCCCACCTGTCCCACGGTTTTGAGGGTCGGCTGTAGTAAATTCTGACCAATACAAGGCTCCTGCAGCAATTCCAGAGCCATAAAAGCCTGTTGGACACCAGAGGGTCAGCCCAAGAGTGGAAAACATCAGGCAGCTGGGACGTGTCCTGATCCTTCAGGTGGAGACACAGGCACCGTGCATGTAGGCAGGACGCAGGCTGTGCTGGGTCGGGGGTTCCGGGGCCGTGGCTCCCTAGCCAGTGGCAGCTGACACCTCTCCTCTCCCCTTCCCCAGGGCCGTGTCCGTCTCATCCATGTCTGAGTTCCAGCGCCTGATGGATGGCTCTCCCTTCCTGCCAGAGAAGGGCCTGCCCGCCACCAGCAGCAAGGAGGACATCACCCCACCCCTCTCCCCAGATGACCTCAAGTACATTGAGGAGTTCAACAGCAAGAGCTGGGACGACAGGCCCCCAGACCCCTGGGCGGACAGGACCGAGGCGGGTCGGGCGAGGCCCGAGGCCAGCACCGACCCTTTCTCCGACTCCTCCTGGTACCTCACCACGAGCATCACCCTGACCACGGACACCGTGACCAGCCCGGAGCACTGCCAGAAGCAGCTCCCGCGGAGCCTTGTCTGCGCCGAGCAGGCCGGGGTGAGGATGCTGCACAGCCCGCCTGCCGTGCGGAGGCTGGATGGTACCGTGGTGGCAGGCGGTGAGGGCAGGGCCCGAGGGGGCCCGGGGGACACCAAGGGGGGCTGTTCTGAACACATTCTTAGGTGGCCCTGTGCCCCCTCCAAGCACCCCCGAGACTACACGGAGGGTGGGCTCTGGCCCCTCGACAGCACCCTCGGTTTCTCCTCCCCGCTGCACAGCCTGGAGATGTCCAAGAACCTGAGTGATGACATGAAGGAGGTGGCCTTCTCCGTCAGCGCTGCCTGCTCCAGCCCCAGGGAGCCTCTGGTCAAGGACACGGCCTGCCAGACCAATGGGTCCCGGACAACAGGGACGCAGACCATCCAGACCATCAGCATCGGCCTGCAGACCGAAGCCCTGCGGGGCAGCGCCGTCACCAGCAGCCCCCACAAGTGTCTCACACCCAAGGCAGGGGGTGGCACCACGCCCGTGTCCTCCCCCTCCCGCGGCCTCAGGAACAGGCAGCTGGCCCCCGCCATCGAGAAGGTGCAGGCCAAGTTTGAACGCACATGCTGCTCCCCCAAGTACGGGTCTCCCAAGCTGCAGAGGAAGCCCCTCCCCAGAGTGGACCAGCCAAGCAGCAGGACCTCCCCGGGGCTGGCCCCGAAGGGCTGCGGCGAGTCGGCCTGGGCCCGTTCTACCACCACTCGGGAGAGCCCCGTGCACACCGCCATCAACGACGGCCTCTCCAGCCTCTTCAGCATCATCGACCACAGCCCTATGGTGCAGGACCCCTTCCAGAAGGGGGTGCGGGCCGCCAGTCGGTCTCGTTCGGCAGAGCCCCCGCCGGAGCTGGGCCCGGGCCAGGACACGAGCCCCAGCTCCCGAGGCCGGTCGCCCAGCCCGGTCGGGGGTGGCTCCGAGATGTGCAGGGAGGAAGGGGGAGAGGGCACGCCTGCGAGGCAGGACCTGTCTGCTCCCCCCGGCTACACGCTCACCGAGAACGTCGCCCGGATCCTCCACCGGAAGCTGTTGGAACACGCCTTAAAGGAGGAGCAGAGGCAGGCCGCCCACGGCACCCCCAGTCTCAGCAGCAACGGCCCCGTGGGAGAAATGACGGTCAGAGCCGAGCCAGGGTCCATCGAGGTAAAGGAGGCTGAGTATCCCACCCCCTCCCCCTGCGGCCCGTCCTTTTCAGTGTCAGCACAGCTGACCCTGGGGCTGTACCAGGTTATGTGAGTTCAGGAGGTTCAGGGGAGGATGGAACAAGCAGGAATGCAAACCCTGAGCTGCTTCTTAAAAGAGAACTTGGTTTTATTGCCATCAGTGATCCTCTGAGGACCACGAGATGGTTTTCCTAAGTAGCTCAGGGATTCACTCAGGTCCTCCACTGTGGCCTCAGCGATCCATGCTTGTCTGTTGATCAGGGCTTTTCATTTGGGTTCATATTTCCCCTCCTTCTGTATGAGTTTGTGTCCTGGGAGCATGTGTGGGCAACATCAGGCTTTCTGCTCCAGCTGTGTGTGTGATGAAGAGAGAGGGTTTTGACAGGGTGGACATAGAAGACCTCTCGTCAGGACCTACAGGAAGGGTGTCTGGATCCCAGCGCTGGCTTCAGTGCAGACAGCGGGTTCACGTCTCACAAATCCCATTACCCTCTCTGTATGCATGCGTTCTCTTAGCAGTAAGACCAGGTGAGACGAATGGATAAGGTCAAAATCCTGCCTTCATACAACGCGATTATTATCCTTATCCCCTTAAACATCACCTATTATTATGTTACCTGTGACCACACTTATTATCCACATTGTCACGTATTATTATGTGATTATTATTGTATCCCTCCCCCCTTAAGATTATTTGCAAATCAGTCGATCTTGAATTCTGCCCTGATCATACCCACATGTGGTATAACTGGACCACGGCAAGGATGGGCGAAATAAAACAAAGCCCGATGATGATGCCGGGGGTGAAAACGGTGGTGATGTTGGCCTTATCGTTCACGCAGTGCCAGAGGACGTTTCCCAGCCCTTGGTCAGACACCCTTATGTGTAGACCTGGGCGTGAGGCCTGACCCCCCAGGAACCCAGATGCAAAACCTCCACAGCAGTGGAATCCAGACACCGGTAGGCATTCTCCAGGCTGGGCAGACAGCAGATGGCGAAGGTTAGAGAAAGACACAGGCTCCCTCCCAAGGCTCTGCAGCCCCAGATGCACAGGTGCGGAGAGGAGGAGGTGTATTTCCTGTGTCACCTGATCCACCTGCTGCCCCACATTTCCCACAGTGGGAAAAGGAATGCTCAGCTTCCCAGTATAACCCAACAAGAGGCATTTAACTCAAAATATAGAGTTTAAATCTGAAATAGATTAAACCATGTGAAATTGCCAATGACCTACGGAAATGGCAACACCATATGGTTCAACCTAATAATATTGACAGTCTGTGGCCTACGCCTGCCAAAGGTACACGTCTTTGTGATAAAGCTGTGTGCTCTGAGAAGGAGGTTGTGTTCTCAGGTAACAAATGGTGTCTTCTGTGGGCTTCTGTTACCCCATCCCTCAGGGCCCCTCAGGTAAGTGGTTTGCTGCTGCAGAGGGTCTAGCTAGGTGAGTGCCACACCTTCTTGGAATGAGAGCTTTGTCCCAAGCATTAACTAGCTTGTCTGTGGTGTCCATTTATATTAGAGACATTTTGAGTCACAAATGAATGCCGCAGGCAATCTATGAGACGAGAAAGGAAAACAGTGCTGTGATTGAGTCATTAAACCAAGGTGTGAAAATGGCTTTATGCATATAAAGCTGTGCCCCCCTTTGGTCCTCTGTGAAGTGTCTGTTTAGATTTTCTTCTCACTCGGTGTGTTTACTACCAAAAGAGGTGATGGCTGATTTAAAGGGGGAACAGGCACGGTGTCAGGGGTTCAGAACTGGCATGGAGCTCTCACGGGCAGTGTTTAAATGTCATGGGCTCTTTTCCTTTGCTGTTGGAATTTGGCTTATTCTAGACTCCAGTGGAATTATTCCTCACCTGAACTGACTTAGGCCCCTTGGAGACCCCAAGACCCCTTCCCATCCCTCCCTAGACTTGTGGTAGTTTTTTTTCATTTCAAAATCAGAATGAATTCAGATTTCCCACCCTCCCCTGAGCCCATGTGGGAGAATCTTTCCCGGAGCGCTCAATGGGACATCTAAACGTGGGTGATGATGGAGTCATCCCTAGCCAGGAACGGGTACAGTAGGAAACTCCCTTTCTCCCCTCACTCTAACCCCATGAGCTACTTATTCCTCTGTTTCTCTTGAAGACATAGCACCATTCTTTCTCTCTAGAAGCTGTGAGCAGGTCTGGTGTGAAGAGAGAGGATAATCTGGAAATGTCTCAGTGGAAAATTCGAAGGGCAAGTTTTAGTCTGAGCTGCAGTCATTTGGTCATTGTGACTAAAACAATCTGGCTGTTTAATGGGCTCTGTTTCAAAAACAGCAGTCATAGGGTGTTGGAAATGTTCAATGCCAAGGGGCAGCTCGGGAAGAAGAGAAGAATAGCCAGCGGAAGGGAGAGGTCTGTAGCTGTTCTGTCGTGAGGGCCCCTCCTGCTCTGGCCAGGCGGGGGCCGGCCTGTGTGCCCGCTTCTGCAGGACCTCGCTTCTCCAGATGGCTGCCACCAGGCCTGTTGACTTTAAACCGTTACTGTTGTTCTTTTTTAAAAAGTACTTTCAAACCTACTTGCTTTTTCTCTTCTTTGTCTGTCTGTTCTGTCCAGAACCAAACTGTCTTACTAACTGCCCCCTGGGGACTCTAGCCCTGCCTGCCTCACGCCGTAAGTGCTTTCTTCCTTCTTTCCACACTGTCTGGAGAGGTTGTCATGCAGCTCAGGGCGGGCCCAGGGTCCACCTGCAGGGACCGATGGCAGGCCTGGACGGGACCACTTGCCCCCCGGGGTACTGACTGCTCAGTAGAGATCCTATTGACATCTCCTGTGCAGTCTGCAGCCAGTATGCTCCCAAAGGGGTAAAAGGACATTGGCCAGCGAGGGAACTGTCCAGCCTGCAGGGTCTCTGAGCTCAGCGTGTTCCCCGTAGGCCTGCCTGCTCACTGACATTTCGGTGGCTGTGCACTGCCATGTGCTATAATAAGGTGTGACCATTACGCATAAGGCTTTTCTCTTTTTTTTCAAAAACCACACCAGAGGGAATAAATACAAATGTATCTTGCTCTTCCCAGTGGTCACCATAGGGGTCGTAGTAAGTGCTCAATAGATTTGTGTTAATTGACTAAACACAATCGTCCCTGCTCCAAAACTGCAGAATCACCTTCAGAGCCTGAATCAAAGCTTGTGAGAAAATACCAACCAAGGATATAGTCACCCACCCCCTTATCCACTGGCCTTAAATACAACTGGCTCTCAAAGAAAGACTAAACACATGCCCCACGAAAAATGACAAAGAATGGCTCCAGAGGCCATTTCCAGAAGAGGTGCTGGGAAAAAACAGCACTGCTTGCTTAGATGTGCTGCTGTGATACTAAAGAGAACTTTGTTCCCTTGAACTCATGGTCACACAGCATTTCTTCTGTGCAGAGACGCTAGTGACGAGGTGGCACAAATTAACAGAAAACCCTTGTCACTCAGCATCAGCTTGTGCAGTGGTGTCCAAAAATCCTATGCCAGCAACCTCCACACACTGCTAGACAACACATATTACAAACCAACACACTTATACACAACACAAACCACACATCTCTTGAGCCAGCGTCCCTCGTGCCCTGGGCTGGGCTAAGGTGAGGACGTTTCCTTTAATTTTGGCTGTTTCAGTGCTGACGTGTTTTCACGGGCGAGGTAGCTCTGGCTGTCGTAGTTTCCATTAGTGTAAGTGCTTTGCTGACGAGGCCTCCCTGTAGTCACGTGAAGCGCCACCAGCAGGTCCAGGGATGTTAGAGTCATCGTGTGTGTGTGTGTCGGTGCTCCTTTTCTGCTGCCCCTGGGCAGCGACCACTCCGCCATCGCTCCTGTGCCCCGCCCTCCATCTTCTCCCTCTTTGTCGCTCTGATGACTACATGCTCCTCATTCTGCTGTGCTCATCACATCTCTTTATATCCCTCGACTTACTTCCTGAGTGGCTCTGAGGTCCTTGTTCTGTGTTCTTCATCACAGTGGTTTCCCACCTCAGCCTCTTGTTGTGTGGGTGTCCGGGTGGATAGAACTCACCGTTTCCTCAGGTCACAGCTGCCCACACCTCTGTGCCCACAGATCTCAAGTCAGTGTCCTCTGTCCTGGCGTGCAGAGTAAGGACAAGTAGCTCAACCGTCTCTAATACCAAAAAAGGAGCAGCAGCCTTGAGAGGACGTACTGTAGGTGATTGGTCCCGGGGTTACTGGTCCTCAGAAGGTGCAGTAGCATATAGAAGCACAAGCACACTTGGGCTCTACTTTTTAAAATTTTATAAATTTTTGTTTCTTATTTTTAGCTGTGTTGGGTCTTCCTTGTGGTGTGCGGGCTCCTCATTGTCGTGGCTTCTCTTGTTGCGGAGCACAGGCTCAGTAGTTGTGGCGCACAGGCTTAGTTGCTCTGTGGCATGTAGGATCTTCCCAGACCAGGGCACGAATCCGTGTCCGCTGCATTGGCAGGCGGATTCTTAACCACTGCACCACCAGGGAAGCCCGGGCTCCACTTTTTAAATGCTGCTGCCAGGAAGAGTCATTAGATAAAACCACCTAAATGAAAGTTTCTGCCTGCAGCATTATCTCCATCTGGTGGGAGTTTAACACAGTGCCAGTCAACCTGGAATAAACGGTAGCAGAGTTGGTTTGAAGGTGAGCCCCGTTGCTGGTGCAGCCTGATGGAGTCATAGATCCCTTCATGGCCAGCCTCTTAGGACTAGGCAGACCACTCAGGACTCTGGTTCCCCCTTCCATTCGCTGCAGCCCAATTCCGAAGGTGCCTCGTATACACACCCATCTCATGCCACGTTTTCATCATAATTTGCTATCTTCCCATTACTGTCGTCACTAGTCATTCATGTTGAATTCTTACCTTTTTAACTTATACTCCGTGAGCAATGTATAACTTAGCCTTCAGAAGTTGCAGACACCCTGGTCTATTGCACTTGAGTCTACTGAGAAGTTTGGGGGAAATCACCTCCCAGAGGACCCGTCCGTCTGAGTAACCCTGTCTTTCTCTTCCTCGGCTTTGAAGGAACTCCCTTGTTCTGCACTAGCTCCATCCCTAGAACCCTGCTTCTCCAGGCCCGAGAGACCAGCAAACCGTCGCCCTCCGTCCCGCTGGGCCCCACATTCCCCCACTGCCTCACCAGCTCCGTCACCCAGAGACCTGACCTCCTTGGAGGAGCTCGGCAACGAGGGGCCGCCCGGGGAGAAGCCACACCTGTGATGCAGGCCCGCATGGATCATCTGGAATAATTCACTGTAATTGCATAACCACACCGTCATCATCAACCGAACTCTACCCCAAAAGGAGAGATCTGGTTTTCCCAAGGTCAAAGAATGTTTTTTTTTTTTAAAATAACACAGCTGCTGAATGTTCAACCTGTGAATCTGAGATGTTTCTAGAATGAAACAGTAAACGTGCCTGTAAGAACTTAATTTTTTTCATAGCTCAGAAAACTATTTTTGTCTCCATCTTTTTTACAGAAAGTATATTAAACAAAAGTAAATAAGATATAAATTTAAAAAAAAGTTTTTAAGAGATTCTGAACACCCTCGCGCGCGATACTGACTGCCTCACTGTTAAATTTGCACTGTTAACATTTGGTTTGGTTTATTTCCACGTTGAATTAGAGTGTTTTAAGTTAATTTTATTTTGTCAGTGTTCTTGTTTTTTAAGAATTTTTGAAATGCTTCAGACTGTCTGATTCAGTGAACTTTTTGTAATGAAAAAACCATGAAGGCAGATCTCCTATACCCTTGAGGGGATAGATGGCAGCATTCTGGAAAGGTAGAGAGGCCTCAGCCGGGTTGCCCAGACCTGCTGTATAATCCACATATTCTTCTCGACCTGCACGTCTTTGGGTTCGAAGCACTGGGGTGCATGTACATACCGCTGCTGTGGTCTCGCCCCGCTTGTGTGAGCCCTCTGTCCCACTGTGATACGGTGTGAACCCCCTCGTACTGTACTGTTGTTGTCTTCTCACATTGATGATACAACAGCAATGGCATTTTAAAATTATTGTTAAAAGATTAACAGGCAATACAGTGTTTACTCCAAATTTCCTTGTTTAAGGAAAAACACTACAAAAAGTCCTGAGGATACCAAATGGAAAGAGAGGGTTGTGCCTCGGAGTCTGTATGAGATGATGATGAAGAAGAAATAAAGCCTTTACAAGACGGCGCCTGTCCCAGACCTTGTCTCACACACCCTCCGCCTTTTCCTAACTACTCACGCAGAAGTTTCCATTGGAGGGGGTGAGGTGGGGGGGTTATACAGCCACTCACGTATCTGACTGGGATGCACTGTGAGTGCACAACGGCCTTGCAGTTTCTCTGCAAGGGCATCCTGGAATAAACAGGCGACTACATTTTTGCTAAAAAAGCCAAAATGGGTGGGCGAGGTCGTGTGAGGAAAACAGTTATCCACAGTCAGAATGTGCCCGCCCTCTCCCCTCCTTGGAAGGTGGGAGAGGCCGTTTCCATCCCTGGACTGAGATGCAGCCCAAGCTGCCAGTGTTTGATAAGTAGCAGTTTACGAAGAAGTGGTGCTGATGAAGAAAACAAGAACTATTTCAGGCTGAAGCTTCTAGCTGTAATCTTTCAGTAACAAACCTGCTATGTTATAAGTTATTTTCCCAGTATTACCACAGTTCCATTACCATTAAACTAAATATTTTTTTCATAAACACAAAGTACTGTTGGACATTGGAGCCTGCTGTAGCTGCTGCAGAGAACAGCCTGACAGTTCCTTAAAAAGTTAAACAGTTACCATATGATCCAGTAATTCCACTTTTGGGTGTAGGCCCAGGGGAACTGAAAGCTGGGACTTGGACAGATATTTGTTCACCCATGTTCACAGCAGCTGTATTCACAGTAGCCAAAAAGTGGAAACAATACCAGTGTCCATCGATGGATGACAGATAAACAACATGTGGTTCGTCCATACACTGGAATACTCCAGCCTCAGGAGGGGATTCTGGCACCTGCTACAGTGTGCATGAACTGTGAGGACACTATGCTACGTGATATAAACCAGCCACGAATACTGTATGATTCCACTCATCTGAGGTACTAGAGTAGTCAAATTCCAGATACAAAAGTAAAATAATGGTTAGCAGGAGTTAGCGAGAGGAAAGAACAAAGTGCTTAATGGGTGCAGAGTTCCAGTGTGGGAAGGTGAAAAAGCTTGGAAATGGATGATGGTGACGGCTGCACAATATGAATGTACTTAATGCCACTGAGCTCTACGCTTAAACGTGTTTAAAATGGTGAGTGTTATGTATATTTTACCACAGTAATAATTTTTTTTTTTTTTTTTTTTTTTGCGGTACGTGGACCTCTCACTGTTGTGGCCTCTCCCGTTGCGGAGCACAGGCTCCGGACGCGCAGGCTCAGCGGCCATGGCTCACGGGCCCAGCCGCTCCGCGGCATGTGGGATCCTCCCGGACCGGGGCATGAACCTGTGTCCCCTGCATCGGCAGGCGGACTCTCAACCACTGCGCCACCAGGGAAGCCCCACAGTAATAATTTTTAATGCAAAAAAAGGAAATATTCTACTTAACCCCCTAGACACAGCTGTAGACAAACTATGAGCAAGTTGACCAAGATTTCTTTGAGGACCAGCCTCGGCCCACAGTACGTGCTGGGAGGTGCAACGACACTCTTCCCATTGGAAGCAAGCAGGCAAGTTGTTGGTGCTCATAACGGGAAAAGTGCCAGCATCTAGCACAGTTACAATCCAGGACTCTCATCATTCCATTAGGACACGCCCTGTCTCCCAGCTCTGCTCTGTGTCACTTTATTCTCAGACAAGCAGCCTAAACGTTGGCAACCCTTGTTCCCAGAAGCTCTTACTAGTTTAGCAACTCCGAGAGAAAGAGGATCTCTTACCAATAGCACCAGCAAAAGCCCCAGGACTGAAGAATCTCATGGTTCTGCTTTAATTCACTCATCTCACTCTGAGCCTGTCACTGCCAGAATGGCCCAGCAAAGGAAAACCACCGGAGTG
The DNA here is from genome assembly GCF_949774975.1 of Lagenorhynchus albirostris. Taxonomy (NCBI): domain Eukaryota; kingdom Metazoa; phylum Chordata; class Mammalia; order Artiodactyla; family Delphinidae; genus Lagenorhynchus; species Lagenorhynchus albirostris. The sequence goes on from NC_083108.1 coordinate 58,361,020, forward strand.
GTTAGGATAGAGGGGAAAGGGTGCCTAGAAGGCAGGGAAGGCTGAATGTGATGGTGGGGCACCCCGGAATTACAAGGAGAGGTTCTGGTCATCACGGAACTTGCTCTCTGGCTGGAGGAGATGAATTCTAGGCACAGATGCAGAAATGGCATGGTGTAAATCCAAGTGGTGCTTGAGCTGGGCTTGGGAGGAAGAGCAGGATTTAGCTGTGAAGGCAGGAGGGGTTGTCAGGTGGGGGAAGAGAAGGGGCAGAGGTGTGGGGAGGTGGTGATGGGACCTCTAAGCAGGGCAGGGCTGGAGGCAGAACCTGCAGGGACAAAGCCACGTTAGTGGCACCAGTGCCTTGAAAGCACTTTGGAACTTCTCCAACCATCCAGTTCTCTAATTGTTAGGCATCTGTATTCTTGAGTCCATTTACTGTGGAACCATTCCAACTTTTGCAAAGGGAAGACCAGAGGATGAAATCACTTGCTATGCTCCTGTCCAAATGGACGGCGAGGCACTAAGTAGGTAAGAGCAGCTGCTTGTCTCTTCATGTCCCCACCCGCCATCCTTAATGTGCAATTTGCTTTTATGTTCTAAACAAAGAAGCAGAGTCCTCAAACCCAGCTAAGAGCCCTCACACACACACACGCTGGGCGTGCCCTGCCCACTGGTCTCACCCAGCACCAGCCTGACATTCTCACCAAACTGCTGTCAGTCTGGCTGGGGGCAGCCACAGTGCAACTTTCCTTTTCTCTTCTGATGAAAAGGTAACCTTGTGACATTAAGGTTTTCAGTATTACGTGTCTTCTCAAAAAATATATTTGCATGTGATAATTCTAATTCTCTTTAGCACAGTTGTGTTTCATCTACTTTCTTATTAAGCTTGCCAGAGTTATGCACATTTATTTTGTTCAAAAAATAGTTAAGTGCAACTATCATTTTCTCTTTTCTAATTCACTGATTCTTAAAATACACGTAAAACTTAGCATTTTAACCATTTTTAAAAACCATTTTAAAGTGTACGACTCAGTGGCATTTAGAACATTCACAATGTTGTGCAATCATCACCACTGTCTAATCCCAGAACACTTTCATCACCCTACAAGGAAATACAGCAGTTCCCCCCACAGTCCCTGGCACCCACGAACCTGCTTTCTGTCTCTGTGGGTTTGCCCATTCAAGGCATTTCATATAAATGGAATCATACAGTGTGGCCATGTCTGGCTTCTTTCACCTAGCATGATGTTTTCAAGGTCCACCTACATTACTGTAGCCTGTGTCAGTACTTCCCTTTCAGAGTTGAATAACATTCCATTGTATGGATTACTGCATTTTGTTGATTCATTTTTAAAACAAAATGCTTTATTTACCTTAAACAGCCTTGATTATTCCCCAAAAGGAAGCAAGTCACAATGAATAATCAAGACACTCATCAATCAGTTTGCAAAATTAAGGCACTTTGGCATCTTTAACTCAAACATAGTTGTTTCCAGGGGCCACCAGTACATATTACACTTATGCTTTTGTTTGCATTTAGTCCTTTCAGCATCATTCTTTGATGCAGTGTGCACTGGAAACCAGTAGTAGCAGGAAATCTGGCTGAGTCATAAGCAAGTTGGCCATTTGAGTGAATCTGATGACACTGGGTCTTTAGTAAACTCTGGGCCACTCCACTCAGTGGAGAAATCTGGATTTGAATCCTGGTTTGAACACAAAGTAATGCAGCCTTAGGCCATCTCTTTGAGACTCATGTGAAGAATAGCAACAATACCTACTTGCCAGACATGTAAGGATTAAGGTTTACTGTGTACCTACTGTATGCAAGATACTACGCTAAGAGTTGTGAACACCAACTTTCAACCAGAACAGAAAAGAGGCTCCGGGCTCTCACAGAGCTTATGTCCTGGTGATGAGAAATGTGTAGTAAACAGGTGTGACTGTGATGGAGAAGAGCTAACTAAAAGGCTTCCCTGGGGAGATACCCTCTGAGCTGAAGCCTGGGCAAGAAGCAGCTGTCGGCCGGGCAGAGGACATAGCTGGTGCAAAGCTGGGATGAGGAGCAGAGCCTGTCTGTTCCTGGAAGCGAAGGACGGGTACTGTGGCCTGAGAGGGGAAGGGGAGGCCTCACGGTGCACAGGAAAGAGTGAATTTTACGCTAGGTGGGGGGAAATCCACTGAAAGGTATTAAGCAAGGGAGTTACTTTCTGGAAGACTACTGTGATGTGAGGATACGGAGGGGCAAGATTGGAAGGCTTCCCGACAAAAGACTGTGGTGTTGGCCCAGAGAACCCTGGTGGCCGCTCGGACAGTTCTGCATCACACCGCCAGGCTTGCCGCATGCCACTCATCAAGAGCTGGGCTTTAGGATCTGCTGCTGAGGATTCCGCGGGACCCACTGCCAAACGCCAGAATCTACTGCAGTTCAGATAAAAGCTGAACCAAGCCCTTGTTCTTCTGCCGCCTCTCAGGCTGGGCCAGCAGCCTTGTCAGTGGCCTCGGGCCAAGAAGAACAGTCACCCTCTTAGCCCCCTTCCCTTCGGGGCACAAAATCACACAGCAAGCTTCTCATTTCTGTTTTGTTTTTAAGGTCTGCTCTTTCTCCAAAAGGAAGGTGGCACCTTCTAAGCTACTGTCATTTGTGATTTAGTAAAAATGGGTTCCGGCTCTGGGTGTGCAGATGGTGGGGGAGGGTTGGGGAGGCACCCAGTTATAAGCGCTGCACAGTGAGATAGAAGAGAATGGGATAGGAACACAAAGATAGCCGACTTCGTTTGTTCTAGGCCCAGTTTTGTCCATTAGATTCAATGAACCCAGTCCATTTCAAAGACAGAAGCTTCTATAACTTCCTAGTGAGCTAATAAACTTCAACAGGGCACCAGGAATCCAAACCTCACAATCCCCACAGTAATCCTGGGACAAATTCACCACTCGTTATTCATCAACTCCAGCCTCCCTAGTACATGTGACTTTAGCTGATTAAAATAAAAACAAAGCACTGAAGACACTATGATGAAGTAGGTGCACCTGAAAATAGCTGGCAGAATTATAAATTCTGAATTCCAAATGTCTTGAGAATGACTAAGCAATAAGCAATTATCTGTAAAACTGTTTATACTTATTGAGTCATTTCACTTAGAGGAATTTACCCCAAATAACTCCAGTGAAACCAATGTAGTTTGTATAATACATTCATAACAGCACAAATTATACAGAAAAATCTGGAAACAGGCTACACAAGTTATAGTTCATCAACAGATTGAATATTGTGCTCCTTCACCTAGAAAACATTCTTAGTGACCAGGGACTGGATGGACCTGTGGGGACTCAAACATAAATGTGATACAACTGCCCTTACGAGGCTCATCACCTGGTCAATGGTGTCCAACTACCTGGGCTCGAATCCTGCTTCACCACTTTCTAACAAAACACCGTCGGGAAAGTTACCTGTGCCCCCTAAGTCTCAGTTTTCTGCTATGCAAAATAAAAGCGTTAATAATCATCACCTAATTAGCTAAGTTAGGTTAAGTTATGAGGTCTGGATAAGCTAATACTTGTCAAGCACTTAGAACAGTGCCTGGCACTAAGATTTGTTAAGTAAAATGATTATGCAAATGTCACATTATAAAACAATATGATACGTACTATAAGAGTATATATAAGTGTAGAGTGGGCACAGAAAAGGGACTGACTCTGCCCGGGGCTGGGGCACAGGAGTGGTGGTGGTGGGTGGAAGAGGTCTAGGAAGACCTCATGCTGACCTGTATGGTAAGAGTCTTGGAGGAACTGATGAGGAACGAGACTGAGAAAGAGAACTTCGAGAAATACTGCCTAGGTTGTGCATGTAATACTCCTCTGGGGTCTCTGGAGAGAGATTCAAATTTATTTTCAATTACTTTTGTATACTGGACTGGTGTTTTTATCAAATGTTGACACCATGCTAAGCTTTCTTTATTGAAAAGAAAAGCAAAGCTCATCCATCCTGAGCCCCCCAGGACCCTGCCATCCATCTCAATACAGGAATCCCATAATAAGGGCTGCTGTATCCAGAAAGCAAGTTACTCCTTCCTGGGCACCCATCTGCTATGGCATTTCACAGGAAGAGTCGCTTTTATCCACTGAAAGACTCTCACTGCTGAAGTATTCCTAGTGACACCAGCAGCCACATCTGCACTGTCTTCCTGTGGTTCATGCCTGTTTGTTAGATTCTAGACAGGTGTCAACGTTCTCAAGGTAGTGCTAATAAAAATGAGACACATATGAATTTTGTTGTGTAGTCATTAGAACTGTTCATGAATACTCCATCAACTTCTGAGCACATTATAAAATCACCCTTCCCCATTGCCCCTTGACGTTGGGTGTGGCTCTTTGCCAATGAAGTGTGAACAAGAGCCCCACATGTCACTTTCTGCTGACAGTTTTAAGAGCCAATGCACCACTTGCTATGTTCCTTTTCTGCCTCAGCAGTTGTGGGAGCATATGTCCCTCCATCTGGGCCCCTGAGTGGCTGTCATACACAGACCCACTTCAAATATGTAGCATGAGGGACAAATAAGTCCTTGTGTGTTAAGCCACTGAGAGTTGGGAACTGTTCATTAAGGCAGCACAACTTAGCCCATCCTGACTGCAATAACTGTCAAAAAATGGGGATGCATACACAAATAATATGAAAAAACAAAACCACATCATCTCAATAGATGCAGAAAAAGCATTTGATAAAATTCAACATCCATTTATGATAAAAACTCTCACCAAAGTAGGTATAGAAGGAACATATCTCAACATAATAAAATAAACCTGCAGCCAACATAATAGTCAATGATGAAAGACTGAAAGCCTTCACACTAAATTCTGGAACAAGACAAGGATGCCCACTCTCACCATTTCTATTCAACGCAGTATTGGAAGTCCTAGCCACAGCAATCAGACAAGAAAAAGAAATAAAAGATATCCAAATCAGAAGGGAAGAGGTAAAACTGTCATCTACAGATGACATGGTACTCTATATAGCAAACCCTAAAGACTCCACACAAAAACTATTAAAACTGATAAACTAATTCAGTAAAGTAGCAGGATACAAGGTTAACATACAGAAATCTGTTGCATTTCTTTACAGTAACAGAAATATCAGAAAGAGAAAGTTAAAAAGAAGCCTTTAAAAATCACATCCAAAAACAAAAACAAAAACAAAACCTAGGAATAAACTTGACCAAGAAGGTGAAAGACACATTGAGAACTATAAAACACTGCTAAAGGATATTGAAGATGATTGAAAGAAACAGAAAGATATCCCATGCTCTTGGATTGGAAGAATATTGTTAATACGGCCATATTACCAAAACAATCTACAGGTTTAATGTGATCCTTATCAAATTACCCATGACATTCTTCACAGAAATGGAACAAATAATACTAAAATTTATATGGAACCACAGAAGACCCAGAACTGCCAAAGCAATCCTGAGGAAAAAGAACAAAGCTGGAGGCATAACCCTCCCAGACGTCAGGCAATACTACAAAGCTATAGTAATCAAAACTGCCTGGCATTGGCACAAAAACAGACATATGGGTGAATGGAACAGAATAGAGAGCCCAGAAGTAAACCCACACATCTACAGTCAATTAATCTTCAACAAAGGAGGCAAAAATATACAACGGGGAAAAGACAGTCTCTTCAGCAAGTGGTGTTGGGAAAGCTGGACAGCCACATGTAAATCAATGAAGTTAGAACATACCCTCACACCATATACAAAAATAAACTCAAAATGGCTTACAGACCTAAATATAAGACAAGATACCACAGAACATACGCAAAACACTCTGACATAGGGGCTTCCCTGGTGGCGCAGTGGTTGAGAATCTGCCTGCCGATGCAGGTGACACGGGTTCATGCCCTGGTCCGGGAAGATCCCACATGCCGCAGAGCGGCTGGGCCTGTGAGTCATGGCCGCTGAGCCTGTGCTTCCGGAGCCTGTGCTCCACAATGGGAGAGGCCACAACAGTGAGAGGCCCGCGTACAGCAAAAAAAAAAAAAAAAAAAAAAACACTCTGACATAAATTGTAGCAATATTTTCTTAGGTCAGTCTCCCAAGGCAATAGAAATAAAAGCAAAACTTAACAAATGGGACCTAATCAAACTTAAAAGCTTTTGCACATCAAAAAAAACAGTCCATAAACGAACAAAAATGTACAGACTGGGAGAAAACAGCAAATGATGTGACCAACAAGGGCTTAATTTCCAAAATATACAAACAGCTCATACAACTCAACAACAAAAAAACAAAACCCAATTAAAAAATGGGCAGAAGACCTAGACATTTCTCCAAAGAAGACACACAAATAGCCGATAGGCACATGAAAAGATGTTCAACATAACTAATTATTAGAGAAATGCAAATCAAAACTGCAATGAGGTACCACCTCATACTGGTCAGAATGGCCAACATTAAAAAGTCAACAAATAACAAATGCTGGAGACAGTGTGGAGAAAAGGCAACCCTCTTACCCTGTTGGTGGAAATGTAACTTGGTGCAGCCACTATGGAGGTTCCTCAAAAAACTAAAAACAGAGTAGCCATATGATCCAGCAATCCCACTCATAGGCATAAACCAGACAAAACTATAATTCGAAAAGATACATGCACCCCTATGTTCACTGCAGCACTGTTTACAACAGCCAAGACATGGACACAACCTAAATGTCCATCAACAGATGAATGGATAAAGAAGATGTGGTACATTTATACAATAGAATATTACTCAGCCATCAAAAAGAATCAAATAATGCCATTTGCAGCAACATGGATGGACCTAGAGATTATCATACTAAGTGAAGTAAATCAGAAAGGGAAAGACAAATACCATATGATATCACTTATATGTGGAATCTAAAATATGACATAAATCAACATATCTATGAAACAAAAACAGACTCACAGACACAAAGAACAGACTTGTGGTTGCCAAGGGCCAGGGGTTGGGGGCAGAGGGGAGGGAAGGATTGGGAGTTTGGGATTAGCAGATGCAAACTAGTATATATAGGATGGATAAACAATGTCCTACTGTATAGCGCAGGGAACTATATTCAATATCCTGTGACAAAGTATGATGGAAAAGAATATGAAAAAGTATATATCTGTGTATATGTATATATATGTATAACTGAGTCACTCTGCTGCACAGAATTAACACAGCATTGTAAATCAACTATACTTCTATAAAATTTTTTAAAAGTTTTAAAATCTTCAAAAAAAATGTCTACAAATAATAAATGCTGGAGAGGGTATGGAGATAGAACCCTCCCTACACTGTTGGTGGGAATGTAAACTGGAGCAGCTACTATGAAGAACAATGTGGAGGTTCCTTAAAAACTGAAAATAGAGCTACCATGTGATCCTGCAATCCCACTCCTGGGCATATATAGGGTTGGCCAAAAAGTTCATTCAAGGAAAAACCCCAAACAAACATTTTGGCTGACCCAACATGTGGAGAAAACTCTAATTTGAAAAGATACATGCACCCCAATGTTCACTGAAGCACTACTTACAATAGCCAAGACATGGAAGCAACCTAAGTGTCCAATGACAGATGAATGGATAAAGAAGATGTGGTATATATATATACAATGGAATATTACTCAGCCATAAAGAGAATGAAATAATGCCTTTTGCAGCAACATGAATGGACCTAGAGATTATCATTCTAAGTGAAGTAAGTCAGACAAAATATCACATGGTATGTGGAATCTAAAATATGATACAAATGAACTTATTTACAAAACAGAAAGAGACTCACAAACACAGAAAACAAACCTATGTTACCAAAGGGGAAAGGGGGGAAGAGATAAATTAGGAGTTTGGGATTAACATATACACAGTATTACATATAAAATAGATAAACAAGGACCTACTATATAGTACAGGGAACTATATTCAGTATCTTGTAATAACCTATAACAGAAAAGAATCTGAAAAAGAATATACACACATACATACGCATACATAACTGAATCATCTTACTGTACACCTGAAACTAACACATTTTAAATCAACTATACTTCAATAAATAATCACACAATTAAAAAGTATGAAAAAAAGAGAAGACCAAATTTTCACAGCATATATCGATAAAACTGCTACTTCATGTTAACAAAGAGGTGAGAGGGACTTCCCTGGCAGTCCAGTGGTTAAGACTCTGCGCTTCCACTGTAGGGGGCATGGATTCGATCCCTGGTCAGGGAACTAAGATCCTGCATGCCGCGTGGTACAGCCAATGAATAAATAAAATAAAGAAAAAAAAGATGTACGAGAATTTAAAGCTATGCAAACAGTTATTATTTTCCTTACTCAATTCTTTAAATTCACCGTAGAAGAAACTTCCAGTTCCTTTACCTAAAAGGGTAGATGTTATTACTGAACTGAAGTGACTACATGGATAAAGCAGAGGCAAACGGGTCGAGTGATGCCACTTCCTGCCCCCTCCCTTTTCTTCCCAGCTACATTTTTTGGAAAAGTACGGACTGAGTCCCTCCCTTGAGCCAGCAAACTGAGACAAAAGGTGAAAAGTGGTTTTCCTAAGGAGTTGCAAGTGCACATTGGAAGAGACGGTAAAAAGCGCCCTCCCCAAGCCCTCATTTAACACATAATTTTAACAACGGCAACCATTTTCAGAGGGTGCTTCCCCTGAAACTTAGCACAAGGGTCTCTGCCTCGCTGCATCAGAGTCACTGGGAGTAACTTAAGACACTTCCTAGATCAAATAAATCAGGCTCCCTTGGGCATGGCCGTCAGTACATTTTACATGTTTCCCCTGCTGGTTCTGGGCAGCCAAGATTGAGAACTACTAGTAGAGCAGAATTGCTTAACCTAGATGTTCCCAAACTTTACTGCACACTGGGATCACCTGGGGGGCCTTCAGAAATCCCACACCTGCCTCCCACCCCAGACCTCATGATGCAATTGGTCTGGGGTGAGACCTGGGCATTGGAATTTTTTAAAGAATTAATCCCCACTGGAACTAATTCTATTTTGCAGCATTGTTCAAGAGCCAGTCTCAACCAGATTTAAGAGCCCGGGGTCTGAATCAGACAGGCATGGGTTCTTCACTGTGCAGTCGTGGGCATGCTCCTCATCTTGTGTGGAGTTTGGTTTTCTCATTATGTAAAGTGGGAATCACAACAGCTACCTCACAAGGTGGCTGTGAGGATTGGAGGAGACAGTGAGTTAGCACGAGGCCTGTCAGATGACACTTGCTCAACAAACAGCATCGTCTCATGTAAGTGGACAATCCTGGACATCAAGGTGATTGTCCTAATCTGACAGCTAAAGGCACTGAGGATCAGAAAGGTCACTGGCTGCCTCAAGATTACACGATAATAACTGGAAAGCAGGACTCAGCCCAGGGCTTCACTGAGCAGAGAGGCTGCAGGGGCCCCACACCCACACGCCCCCCACAGACCAAGTGGGGCTGAACTGGCCCTGCTGGGGGCCCGCCTAGGCTGTCAGGTGGACCTGGCCCAACTCAGCTCACCTGCTTCTGTCCTGGAGCTTAACAGACTAAATCATGTCTTGAATTTCATTGACTTCATTTCTTTTCAAGGTTGTAAAATAGCCCCAACCAACCTGTCGGACCTGAATTCTTTTCTCGATGTGTTCTCAAAAAACAGCAGCTACCTACCAGTTTCTTCTATTCATGTGGTGTCCTTTCTAACACGACTGACACAGAAGGATGAACTCGGGCACAGGTGACGCAGTATTTATATTTGCACGGATGATGTAGGCAGGGAAACTGCCTAAAACACTGCTACCACTTGAAGTGTAATATACCTTGACCCAAGTGAAGAAAAACACAGACCACAGGACTGGAGGGGGCACCGAGCAGCCACAGAGGTGACCACAGGAGCACTTCGTTTACTTAAAGTGTGTTTGTCACTAAGGAGGGGTCGTCCTGGCACTGTCGCACCCCCACACCTCCATGAGCAAGAGCTGAAACCGTGACTTTGGTGGAGGCAGCGCCAGGCTTGGCTGGGCTGGCGTGGGGGGAGACGGGCGTGTAGCCCACCTCGTCTCATCTCCATCATCCCCTTACACTTTATTCAGGTGTGAATAACTGACTTCTCACTACTACGTAAAGTGATATGAACACGGTTTCAAGGATGTTCCCTAGTCCCCTAAGTGGCCCCTCTTTAGGAACCCTGGAGCAGCCGCAGCCTGGCTAAGGCAGGATCCCCCATGGGCTATGGGCTGCAGCGTTGTAAGGCAGCCTGTGCTCACAATTTTCACGGCCCAGGAAGGCAGAAGGGATTTTTGGTGTGAAAAGCCACCGTTCTCCAGGCCACAGAGGGAACCTCTCCTGTCACTTTTTGCCTTGATCTCAGTCCTGAAGGAGGTCATACCCAGACCATACTGGTTAAAGCAGAGTCTCAAAATAAGGCACAAACATCTTCCCCCTAAGAACTCTGTGTCCTCAAGAGTCAAGTCCAAATTGAACTGAATTCTCAGAGCCATTAAAGATCTTACCTAAATTTACCCTGACCCACTTAGGGGAGGAGCCAGAACAAAGTGGACCTTTTTAAAATGACATTTGGGACACTGAACTCAAGGCACAGAGGACCATAAAGCAGCCAGTGACCAATTTGGAGGTTAGATCCCATATTAAGTCACCACCTGGGAGACCAGATGGGCAGCAAACTGCTTCTGTGGCAGTCAAGGCCACACTTGGTCAGCACCTGTGTGCAGTGGTACCTGGGGGGGAGCTGTGGGCGGGACCATGATGAAGGCATGCAGCTTGTTGCCTAGTAACGCCACACAGATGTCACTCAGGAGCATCAGTACCACACCTGATGAGGACATCACTCTGGCATTTCAACAGAACATACAATGGGTTTTGAGTCACTGCTCCAGGTGGGAGATACAGCGGATGGGGCATGTGCATTAGAGGCCGGAACCCTATCTCTTCCTCTGCATTAAAATGGCCTGATCTCCCTTCCCTGGGCAGGAGCATACCCCCATGCAACCCAGGCACGTGGCAGGCCTGGTAGGCTGCTGTGCACTTGCCCAGGAAAGCCAATTTATATTTCCAGCTGCCTCCAGCCTAATTCTGCACTGCCACCTGCAGTGAGGTGCAGCTAAGGAGACTTCTTCCGGGCCTCGGTGGATCCTTGAATTAATGCCTTATGGCTTCACAGGCACAGTGGGTTGTGAGCCTCACGAAGGCAGGGCTCTCTTCCCTATAACCTCTAAGTGCCCTGCACAGTGCAGACGAGCCTCAAGAAACGCTTGTGGGATCCAATACTCTCATTTCCAAATTTTTTTTAGAGAAGGTACGTTAAAACTTAAGACCCACTGCCTAGCATAAATACCTGTTAACACAAGGATAAGAACATTGTGATGCTAACAGCTAGTCTGCACACAAATTCACGATTTCACAAAGTGCTGTTAGGCCGCATCTTTCCTTTAACACAGTGAGGATCTGGGCGCCTCATTCGAGCCTGTTTCCCTTTAGTCATTCTTTCCCGGCCCTTTCTACAACTCCCTCTCACTCAGGTCACCTGGCTGCCTCTCAAGCCATGAACTGCTCTCCCCAGGAGCCTCAGAGGCACCGGCCCACCCTGCAGCCAGGAGACTCAGAAGCAGACCCTGGGGAAGGATGGGGTAACGAGAAAAGAGAGGTGTCAGACAACTCACGTCTCCCCTCTGTCTCCAATTTGTAATCCTCCTCCACCTGGGCCCCCCCCATTACTGGCTGGGCCTAATATGCCCAGGAATTTTACTTACATAAACATGATAACAATCATTTATTGAGCCTTAACTGTGTCCCAGGTACTGTCCCATTTAATACAACAATCCTAGCCATCTCTCGGATGAGGAAACGAGGCTGAGAGAGGTTAGTTCATTCACAGGCAGTTAAGATTGGAACCAGCTCCTGGATCATATGACCCAAGGCCACGCTCACAGCCCGTGGCCAGCATGCGCTCCTCCTGCACTGCCTATCCCCTACCCTGGCTCAGTGCAGAAATCCCTCTGTAGCATCTCTGAGTATCTCCAGAAACACATCTCTGGTAATCTGTTCCCTATCCCCACATCATTTGGGGGGTCCCTGGTGAGGCTTTGCATCTGTCCACTCACTCAGCAAAACAGACAGTGAGGACCCACCCCTATGGTTCGCTCTGCTGGACTCGGGACAGGAGTCACATAAGATCTGGTTCCTGCCCTTGGGAAAAGGAGATGCAGACACAGCAAATCTGTTCAGAACAGCATCTAGACAGGACAAGAGCAGGCCGAGTGCCGCAGGGCCCAGGAAGGTTTGGCCATTCAGCTGGTGGCTCAGCAGTGATGTCACAAAGATGAGAAGATCAAGGCTCTGACGTCACAGAAGACTGATGAAGCCCCACAGATGGTACACAGGGGGCTTGGACTCGGAGACCTTACAACAGACAGTTCCCTTAGTCCTGAAAACACAAAACCAGCTCCTTGGTCTCCCCACAGTGGTCCCTTTCATTCAGCCAGTCAGCAAACAGCTGACCTCTCTCATGTAGTGGGTGCTCTGCTAGGGGCTGGGCCTATGGCAGGAGCAGGACAGACCCGACTCTTGCCCTCAGAGAGCAGACAGCTTGGCTACCAGACTTATCACACAGAGAACCTGCCTAGCTGGCATTTGCTAAGGCATCAACACATATGGAGGTTTACTGTGGTGCAATCTGCAAATGCTGGCTCACAGGAGCTTGCAAACAAAGCTGCTCTAAACTGGAGCCCCTGCACCAGACGCCAAGGGTGACGGAGGACAGAGACACCAGTGTCTGTGGTGGCCTGGGACCAAGAGCAGTGATGTGCTGACATTTGTCAAGTGGTGTGCTTCCGTAAGATGACATTTTGTCAAAAACAGGTGATCCACTTGAATAAGCCCATTTCTCAAAATCTTCTAGAAAACAGACATTTCCTTCCTGTCTTGATCACTACCCTCCAATGTCTATTCTTCTATTCACTGTGTGGGTTGAGGAATCAAGATGGCAGAGGAGTAAGAGGACATGGAGTTCACCTCTCCCCACAGATGCAGCAAGAATACATCTACAAATGGAACAACGCTCACAGAGCACCTGCTGAACATTGGCAGAAGACCTCGGACACCTAACAGAACAAGAAAGATCCCTGTGTAACCAGGCAGAATGAAAGAAAAAACAGAAAAGGAAGAGGAAAGGAAGTGGGATGGGACCCACACCCCTGGTGGGAAGCTGAAGGAGAGGAGAGGTTCCTGCATCCAGGGAAGCCCCCTCCCCGGAGAGCTGATCAGCTGGGACAGAAGGGGAGCTTCGGGGGCTATCAGAGGAGAGCCCAGCAATGGGTCTGCGGCAGGCAGGGCAGAGTGAGACCCACACAGATGGTCTGTGCCACAGCCCTGCACGCCCCAGCCTAAGAGGGGTGTCTGCACAGAGGCTGGGTGCTGGAACATGGGGTTTGGAGAGCAGTCCCAGGGAGAGGACTGCTGTTGGCACAGGGAATGGGAGTGAGGAGCTCTTCAACCAGGAATGCTTGTGGAGGAAGCCCAGACCACCACAGAAGCGAAGTGCCTTTGTTGAGTGATGTGCAAGGGGAGGGGCCGCCACTGACACAGAAGAGCACACCTACAGGTGAACAGCTCCAGAGGAGGAATACTCAGTGGCTTCTCTCCCAGTGGCAGTGCTCCATTCCTACCTACCTTGCACCACAGATCAGAAACGCAGCTAAGAAACAGATCTTGGGGTCTCTACTCCAACAACTAGGGAGCAGCCCCCACCCCAGACAGGACAGTGACAACCACAGAGCAAAGGGGAGGCCCTGCTCAATATCCACTAATCAATATACAGTGCAGGCTCTGGTCACCACACCATCAGTCACACCTCCTATCAAGGGGATAACAGTCAGCATACACTGAGGAAAGAGGTGGCAGACATCCACACTAAAAACAGGCCTCACACCAAAATAAATAAATAAATAAATAAACCCACGAAGGTTACACAGGGATGTTTCCACATAAAAATAGCCCTCCAAGACAGTCTGAGGGTCTAGCATTGGGAGGAAGAACCCCCAGGGCACTTAGCCTTGAAGGCCAGCAGGGCTTCAGTGTAGCAGCTCCAAAGGGCGGAGGCAAACAGAGACTGCACTCTTGGAGGGCACACACAAGGTCTCACATGCACTGGGACGCAGCACAAAGCAGTACCTCCACAGGAACCTGGGCTAGACCTCCCTAGGGGTCTTGGAGAGTCTCCTGGGGAGGCGAGGGTTGGCTGTAGCTCACTGTTGGGACAAGGACACCAGGAACAGAGGCCCCAGGGAATACTGATCAGTGTATGTGCTCCCAGAGGTTGCCATTTCAGCACCAAGACCCAGCCCCACCCAACAGCCTGCAGGCTCCAGTGCTGGAACACCTCAGGCCAAACAACCAGCAAGACAGGAAAGAACACACGAACACACACACACACACACACACACACACACACACACACACAGAGGAACACAGCCCCACCCATTAGCAGACATGCTGCCTAAGGTCATACTAAGCTCACAGCCACCTCAAAACACACCCTTTGACATGGCCCTGTCCACCTGAGGGACAAAATCCGGCTCCACCCACCAGAGGGCAGGCACCAGTCCCTCCCACCAGGAAGCCTGCACAAGCTCCTGGACCAACCTCATCCACCTGGAGGCAGACACCAGAAGCAAGAGGAACTATGATCCTGCAGCCTGCCAAAAGGAGACCTCAAACAAAATGAGACAACAAAGAAATATGCTGCAGACAAAGGAATAAGATAAAAACCCATGAAAACTAACTGAAGAGGAGCTAAGCAATCTACCTGAAAAAGAATTCTGAGTAGTGACAGTAAAGATGATCCAGAATCTCGGAAAAAGAATGGAGGCACAGACTGAGAAGATACAAGAAATGTTTAACAAAGAGAAGATTTAAAGAACAAACAGATGAACACCACAATAACTGAATTGAAGAAAACCCTCGAAGGAATCAACAGCAGAATACCTGAGGTAGAACGAATAAGTGAGCTGGAAGACAGGGTGGTAGAAATCACTGCCACAGAAAATAAAGAAATAAGAATGAAAAGAAATAAGGACAGTCTCAGAGACCTCTGGAACAACATTAAATGCACCAACATTAGCATTATAAAGGTCCCAGAAGAAGAGAAAGGGAAAGGGCCTGAGAAAATATTTGAAGCAATTACAGCTGAAAACTTATCTAACATGGGAAAGGAAACAGTCACCCAAGTCCAGGAAGTGCAGAGTCCCCTACAGGATAAACCCAAGGAGGAACATGCTGAGACACATAATAATCAAACTAACAAAAATTAAATACAAAGAAAAAATATTAAAAGCAACAAGGGAAAAGAAACAAAGAACATAAAAGGGAATCCCCATAAGGTTATCAGCTGATTTTTCAGCAGAAACTCTGCAGAGGCCAGAAGGCAGTGGCATGATATATTTAAAGTGATGAAAGAGAAAAACCTACAACCAGGAATACCCAGCAAGGCTCTCATTCAGATTCGATGCAAAATCAAAAGCTTTACAAACAAGCAAAACCTAAGAGAATTCACCAACAAACCAGCCTTACAACAAATCTCTAGGCAGAAAAAGAAAAAAAAAAAGAGGTCACAAATGAGAAAGCTCACAGGTAAAAGCAGGAAATCATCCACACACAAATGATACCAAAACGAGCAACCATGAGAAGAGGAGAGTACAAATGCAAGAAATAGGAATTGCATTTGAAATTAAAAGATCAGCAACTGAAAACATTGTACATATATACTGTTTTATCAAAACCTCATGGGAACTGCAAACCAAAAAGCTACAATAGTTACACACACACAAAAGAAAAAGCAACCCAACACAACACTAAAGATAGTCACCAAACCAGAAGAGAACAAAAGAAGAGAAGAAAGAAGACTGACAAAAACAAATCGAAAACAATTAAGAAAACAGCAATAAGAACATACATATAAATGGATTAAATGCTCCAACCAAAAGACATAGACTGGCTGAATGGATATAAAAACAAGACCCATCTAATATGCTGTCTACAAGAGACGCACTTCAGACCTAAGGATACATACAGACTGAAAGTGAGGGGATGGAAAAATATTCCGTGAAAATGGAAATCAAAAGAAAGCTGGAGCAGCAACACTCGCATCAGACAAAACAGACTTTAAAATAAAGACTGTTACAAGAAACAAGAAAGAACACTACACATAATGATCAAAGGATCAGTCCAAGAAGAAGAAAGAACAATTGTAAATATATATACACCCAATATAGGAGCACCTGAATACATAAAGCAAATGCTAACAGCCATAAAAGGAGAATTGACAGTAACAAAATAATAGTGGGGGATTTTAACACCCCACTTACACCAATGGACAGATCATCCAGACAGAAAATCAGTAAGGAAACATAAGCCTAAAATTACACATCAGACCAGATGGACTTGATATTTATAGGGCATTCCATCCAAAAGCAGCAGAACACACTTTCTTCTCTAGTGTACATGGAACATTCTCCAGGATAGATCACATCTTGGGCCACAAATCAAGCCTTGATAAATTTAAGAAAATTGAAATCATATCAAGCATCTTTTCCAATTATGAAATTAAAAATAAATTACAGGGAAAAAACTGTAAAAACCACAAACACATGGAGGCTAAACAATGTTACTAAACAACCAACGGAACACTGAACAAATCAAAGAGGAAATAAAAAAAATACCTAGAGACAAATGACAACAAAAACACGACAATCCAAAACCCATGGGATGCAGCAAAAACAGTTCTAAGAGGGAAGTTTATAGCAACACAATCTTAACTCAGGAAACAAGAAAAACCACAAATAAACAACCTAACCTTACACCTAAAGCGACTGGAGAAAGAACAACAAACAAAACCCAAAGTTAGTAGAAAGAAAGAAATCATGCAGAAATACATGAAATAGAGACAAAGAAAATGATAGAAAAGATCACTGAAACTAAAAGCTGGTTATTTGAAAAGATAAACAAAATTGATAAACCTTTAGCTAGACTCATCCAAAAAAAGATGGGAGAGGGCGCAAATCAATAAAATTAGAAATGAAAAATGAGAAGTTACAATGGACACCACAG